>NC_137470.1:39365236-39965236 GCF_964235325.1 Thermobia domestica
GAAGTACAGAGGAATTTATTTAAGGAAAGTCCAAGTTCAATATGATGACAAATTGTATTGACATTTGTATAATTACCTCTTAAATTAGGCATATTTTGTGATGTGCTGGGTGAGAAAAATCGATAAATTCGGGAGTCTGGACATCGACCTACCCTCTGCATATATTCCTGTCGCTAATTTAACTAAAGGTTTAGTTTATATTACCAGAATAATCTAGAACTCCCTTACATTGTCAGGGGTTATTCTCCTGGAACCATAACTGGCAGTGCAATTGAGTATTAATTTCTTTCAGGATAAGAAATCTACTTATATCTGTTTACTTTTGAAAGGATATTTTAATATCAAAGGATCATAATATATTACGAACGTATATATTCTATCCATTAAGTAAATGACACCTAAAAGTGAGACAAGGGAACATCAGAGAAGGGGTGTAGGGATAACGAATCGTTGTTACGCCATGCCGTCACTGTTGGTCCATGCTTCATGAAGCGGGCAGATGTTTTCACGATTAATTTTACAAAAATCTCCTAAACCGTTGCTCTCAGTTAAAAATCTTACTGAACCGTATTTTTAGAACGTACTCTTAGGAATAATAATAATAATAATAATAATAATAATAATAATAATAATAATAATAATAATAATAATATCTTTATCAAGACGCTGTTGTTCTTAAATTCCGTAACTGTTTAACTACTAGATTCTAAGGTGAACAAAGAAAACCGGTTTCATTAGAAACAACTTTGACAAATATAAGATTCGGAAAATACGTTTTCTTCAAGAACGAAACTTAATTTTGAACATTTTCTGTTACAATAATTTTTATTCCTAAAAATATTATTTTAATAGTAAACTTTAAAAAGGTAGTATAATCTACTCCAAGAAATATTCCAATACAACAGAACTATTAGAAGCCTATTTATTTGTCCTTTCGGAAAGAAATCACCACTCACCCAGCATTTTGCACCCTGATTGCAGAGATATTATCCACTGGAACCAACATTATAACCAACATTATCGATTGGAGAAAAGGAAAACGTTGAAGTAGTGACCCTTAGTGACCTTAAAATGTAATAAAAACTTAAACTAACTAACTCTATGGCCTATGGAAAAAGAAGGTTCAATGCCGCGTTCAGAAAAGCTCTCCACTGACTTCTATCCTTAGCTAACTGCATCCAGTTTCTACTTTGTATTCCAATCTCTGCGAGATCCATCTTAATATTGTCCTCCCATATGCGCCTAGGTCTTCCTCATGGTCGTTTTTCGATTGGTCTTCCAGTCAAGATTTTGAAAGCGTTTCTACATTCTTCCATTCTAGCTACATGACCCGCCCACCTAAGCCTCCTAGACTTGATGACCCTAATAATGTTGGGTAAACCATATAACTTATGTAGTTCCTCATAGTAAGTTTCCCCTATTCCCCATTCCCGGTCTTCTTGGGTCCGAATATTCGTCTCAGGATCTTGTTCTCAAATACGTCTATGTTCTTTCCTCAGATTAAGTGACCATGTTCCGCAGCCATACAAAACAAAAGGCATGATAATAGTTTTATATATTTTAAGTTTAAATTCCTCGACAGAATTCGCGACGACAAGAGATTTTGAACCGAAAAGTAACACGAATTCCCTGCTTTTAGTCGACATTTAATTTCTCCGTGAATATGATTTTCGTCTGTTAATAATGATCCTAGATATTTGAAACTATCCACTTTATCAAAAGTATTATTTAATATCTTAACGCGTTCATAATTTGCTGTATTCCGGTCACGACGCACTTCCATGTATTTAGTTTTCTCTGCATTTACTTCTAAACCCATGTCCCTGCAAGCATTTAATACGATCTCTGCATTTCTTTGTTTTCATATCATCACCTATTAAATTTACATCATCAGCATATGCCATAACCTGGTGAATACCGTTCAACTATAGGTTCTGGTTGCTATCTTTGATTTTCCTTATAGGGTATTCCAGAACGAAGTTAAATAATAATGGCGACAACGCAACTCCTTGCTTCAGGCCATTTTCGACGTGAAAGCTCGCGGACAAAACTTTTGCTTCCCGGACTTCACTTTGGGATTCACTTAAACATATCTTAATTAATCTAATTAGCTTTCTCGGTATTCCAAGATCTGTAAGAACGTTGTATAATGTTTCTCTTCTAACCGAGTCGTACGCCTTTCTAAAAACAATAAATAGTTGATGTACCGGGGTATTGTATTCCCACTTTTTTCGAGTATTTGGCGAATGGTAAATATTTGGTCGATAGTTGATCGATTTCGTCTGAATCCGCACTGATAATCTCCAATAATTTCATCTGCGTATGGGTTCAGTCTTGCTAATAAAATATTTGAAAGGATTTTATAGGATGTTGGCAGAAGAGAAATGCCTCGATAATGATTACAGTCAGTTTTGTCGCCTTTCTTGTGAATTGGAGAATTATTGATTCTTTCCACTCTTGTGGCAATTCTTCCTTCTTCCAGATAAGGATAATGAGTTTGTGTATCTTGTTCCACAATTTTTCGCCTCCAGCTAAAATTAACTCAGCCGGAATTTCATCTACAACCGGAGATTTGTGTTTCATTAATTTCTTTATAGCGGTTTCTACTTCTATTCGGGTGGGTTCTGGAACATACGGTTGAGCGGTGTGTATCACGTTTTCTCCACGCACACTAGTTTTTGTTTGCGTGTTAAGCAAATCATCAAAGAAATATTTCCACCTAGTTAAGATCCTACCCGTGTCAGTGAGAACTGTACCGTCAGTTTTCTTTAATATATAACCACGAGGTTGATAGCCTTTCTTAAATTCGTTGATCCCATTATAGATGTCCCGAATGTTATTTTTTTATTCTTACTAACATCTTCTAGTTCCTTAATTTTAGCTATCAGAAAATCGCGTTTCTGTGTTCTAAAAGTTTTGGAAGTTTCCCGCCTGATATCTGCGAAATTTTGTATAGTTATTTCATTCGGATTTTGTAGCCAGCGTAATTTTAGCTGTTATCTCTTCTCTGCTAGTTTTATGCATTCCTGGTCGACCCATGGTTTGTTCCTACGTATTTCAGCGTGACCCAATTTTTCTTTTGCAGAAATTTTAATGCTATCTCTAATTTCAATCCAGGTATTATCAACACTACTGCACTCCGAATCTTCTAGGCCGAGAATCTATTCGAAACTTCAATCTGGTATTTCTCTATTACCTGGCTCTCTTCTAATTTCTTTAAATTGAATCTCTCCGTTTTCGTACATTGAGTATTACCTTTATTGAACGATAACCTCTTTCGTATTATCGCTGCTACCAGGTACTGGTCATTGTCACAATCAGCCCCTCTAAACGATCGGACATCAATTATGCTAAAATGCCTTCTTCTATCTACTAAAACGTGATCAATTTTATTATGTGTTTTCCCGTCTGGTGATGTTCAAGTGTATTTATGAACGTCGCGATTTGGGAATTTTGTACTCTTCACGATTAGGTTTTTGGATGTTGCAAATTTCACGAGTCTAACACCGTTGTCATTACTTTCCTTATGCAGACTTTCGTTCCCTATAATCGGTTTGAAAATATCCTCTCATCATACCTTCGCATTGAAATCCCCTAATAGAATTTTCATATGGTATCGCGGGAGTTGGTCAAATGTCCGTTCCACTTCTTCGTAAATACTGTCTTCTATATCGTCATCTTTATCTTCAGTTGGGCATGTACATTTAAAACAATAATATAACACCACCGTCCCTTATGAGTAATAAAAGAAAGTCTCTCAGTAACAAATTCAAGCCGTTTAATTGCTGGTAATATACGTTTATGAACGAAAAACCCTGTTCGTAACTGGTGATTTTTATTTCCTTCCCCATAAAAGAACGTAATATTTCCGGAATTCACAGATCTATTTCCTTCCCACCAAACTTCCTGAATTCCTACTACGTCCATCCTGTATTTCTCTAACTCACTCGTTACGGATTTCAACGCGCCTGCCCTATAAAGATTCCTAATATTCCATGTTCCAAATTTCATGTCCATTTTCTTGTGCTGAGGTCGTACCAAGTTATCAGCCCCTGTCCGAGGCTTTTGTGAATATTTCTGAACAAGTGCTTTTTTTACGGGATTAGGTTGTTAGCCCTACCCAAACCTCGAAGCTGGAGGACCACTCCTTGTCGTTTGCCCGCGACTGCTTATTCAGTATATTCGCAGCTAACCTCTATATCTAGAGGCCTTCTCCTCGATGCGCCATGCCGTGGTGACAGGAACCCATGTAATAAAAACTTACCATTTGTATTTAATTTTTGTGCAAATTCTGTCAAATGTCTGGTTCGTACAACGTTATCTAAATAATCTTGATTACTGACGTCGTACAATGGAGCGCGTTCCTCCACCTTCGAAATTAAACTGTACAGTTCAACGTCAGTACACCTCTTAGCCATAGTCGAAACTATATGCAGGGCACCACTGATAACAAATAAGGTTATATTTTGCACGGAAGACCTTGCAGTAGCTCAACAAAATTCATATTGGCTCTACAAAAACTAATCTAAAGATTGATGCAATGATAAGGGTAGGGTTCATTTTTCATACTCTATTCCCGAGAATTTTGATTAGTATTCTGGTTTCTCGTGCATTTCTCTCGATACAATGAAGTTGCTTCGAGCTGTGAAAAATTATTTGTAATCTTGGTAGGAGATGATAATGTTACCGGGGGCTATAATATTCTTGTTGTTAGTGGACGAGGTGTTCTGCTTCTTGATTCTTGACACTGTAAATGATGAGAACTATTGAGAATACATCACACCTTTATCTACAATCAAAATATAGGCCTAGTTGGAATAATCGGAAACTCAAGGATTTATGCACAGCTGGAGTACAATCCTGAAAACTACGTACATAAGTCCAAATTTCCATTTCATCCAACATTTAGAAAATAAATATTATTTGATGACAATCAGTTTATCGGATTATTATTATTAATATTATTATTATGAAATTATTAATTGTGAAAATAATATATTGCATTAAAATTGTTGTGATAACAGAATTTAGCTTGCAGTACTGTCCTGAATTCAATACGCTGTTTCGATGGCTCAGCAGAAATTAAATTATTTAGAAAATTACATTCATACAAGCGCACTATGAACAAGAGATGAGACACTTATTTCCTATTGCAGTCCTAAAAATGTGTGTTTTGGAGTGCTCCCCCCATCTCGTACAAAAGAATCCGTCGTTTCGGAAGAGGCGAAATAGTTTTTTTCCCTTTATTTCAGGGCGATAGCAGGTAGCAAGCAAAACAACCCAGAAATTTTGGCTACTCACAAGATGAAAAAATGTCGCATGCCCCTTTCAAGTTTATGTTCACTTGGAGAAATATAGTAGATTTGCCAGTTTTTTTTTTTAAATGACATATACAAGATTCTTGGAGAGTGGCAACGTACGTTAACATTCCAGCTGGCAGTCTATTTCCTACAGTCGTTAGCGTGTGCTGGTCCCAATGACCACCCACTACGTATGCCACTCAACGCTTCATAGTTCAAATAATCCAAACTACAATGTTACTAAAGGAATAGCATACGTGTATTGAGAATTAAATAAAAATCCTTACTTCATTTTGACGATCAAGTCATATAAATTCGGTACTGTCTTTGTCATATCTTGAATATTGTTTTAATATTTGTACACAATATTTCTCAATAAAATACCAAGTTAATTCTACGATGTGTACCTTTTGAAATATGATATTCTCATTTTAACTTCATCGCGCTAAGAGATTATTTTAGCGTAACGAATCGCTTCTCATGATTCGCTTGCTGTAACTGCCTTTCTCGCTTTTTAATAATACAATTACCTTTTAAGAGCAATATATGATTAATGAAACACTATATGTGTTTACTTCACTAAGATAAGTAAATACACACAGGATGGACAACATTACAGAACGTGGACATCGATAAAAAGAAGAAAAAAGTCGTGCCACTGGCCCTACCGAACGATGCATTTAACCATTGTGATCTACCGAGCCATTGCTACCTACACCGAAGCTATAATTGGTAACAGTATTATCTGTGGTAAAGATGACCTTTTGGGGGATAATACGTGGGCTGGTGGAAATTGTGAGACGAGCGCGGATTCCGATCGTTTCAAATGCAATACAATAGGAAAGCAGTGATAAAGAACAACCCTCAACGGAAATAGCTCTATGGCACGATACCTAAAAAGGGATCTTTTTAATCACCATCCGAAGTAGCATTGTAATCAAAGATGTGATATAATGGTATCGAATAAGGAATTATCTTCTTTGTGTGTTGGACTGCATCTGGTAAATATTCGAACATAACTTTCGTAGTTTAGAGTCACTCTTGATAAAAAATATGCAATTTATCAATGGTCAAATGAACATAATCTATGACATAGTATGCAATATTTCGACGTGTTTACACATATGTTTCTTTTCAAGCAGTCCTGCAGATCCTGTTCAAGATGCCTCTACCTCGCAAAATTTGTTCCTCGCGCAAGTAAGGTCTTTCAATTCAGAGTAGAGCCAATAAACTGTATCTTTCCGTGCGCTAAATTAAGATTTCTGATTAGATTGATGAGCTCACACTGTGTAAACTGATTATTATTTTCAGTAGTCCTCACCGGGCCAAAAACTTTGGATTATGTTTCACATTCGTCTTCCATCTCGGAGCTACTGTCGCATTTGTCAGGTGGAACAGGGATGGGTAAACTTTCGTCATGTGGAACAGGTTTAATTGCTGATTACAAGTTGGGAAACATAATGTTCTCTCTAGTTATTGCATTGTGTCCTTTAACTTTTACAAGACAAAATTAGCACTCCAACATCATCAACTTCGCACTTTCAACAAATAGGCTGGGGAACCCAAACAGTCAAGCAGAGGAACATTTTTAAACAACCGTTTATTTAAAAAAAAAACTTTCTGCAAATTTTTAGCAATATAGCAATTTTCTATATATCAATGGCGTGCAGTGCTATTGCCGATTGATGATCAGGCCATGAATAATAAATAATTCACCCTTCGGCATTTTCAAACCCAACGTAATACTAGGATACGTTTAACATTGTAAACATTATGTTCATGAATTTCCTTGAGGGTCTCCCGTTTCCTCTCACATTATCATTCTATGATTTATTTGATAAGCATCCCTCTCACTTAGCCTAAATGACATAATCGTGGTACGTAAGGCTTCATTTTATTTGTTTTTCGTACTCAGCGAATATTGTGGTTGTTCGATCAACTGTGAATCATGAAAATTACTTTTTCATTTGCGCAAGTGTTCAAAGTTTATTTCCTGAACCTGATATTTTATAAACTAATTTTACAACTAAAAGAACTCAATATTTAATGGCTAATTTGGTGAAGTATTTCTTCTGCTACAGAGATGCTTACGTCATTTTGAATTATTTTCGAAGTTGTAGAAAATCTATTTGCTTTCAACAAATGGTTTGCAACTTTCTAATCATATCTTACAATCAAATTCTATAGTTCAATGTAGTTCCTCTTGTTCATTGACTTATGAGCCTCATCCGTGTCTTCTGTGTTCCCATCCCTTTTCTGCTGAAGAAGATTCTGGTACTAATCAGACATTCTATTTTCCTTTTTTTTTTAGTTTCATTAGCTTTAACCACAAGTGTCTTATAGCGAGGTTAATAATCTGCTTGATCATCAATTCTTGTGAAATCTGTAGTCTTTACGAAGATAGTATGAAACTGTTCACGACACACACTACTTACACAAAAGTGGTCACTGAATTCTGACAAAATCCAAATGTATTTTAAGTAACAATAAATACATAAAATGACTAATATGGTAATTTATCATTGAAAGAACAACCAGTTAACCTTTTCTCAGAATTATGGTGGCTACTTAAAAATACCTACTATAATATTTTATTTTCGTTTTAATTCTCTAAGGTGGGAAGTAGGCCTGCCATTTTAAATAACCATACATTATCATAAAACTCAGTGATTTAAACTGACATAATTTCACATGTTCTATCGTACACCTGCTATTCATTTCTGTGCAGAACGAAATTTCTCATTCATGAACCTAGAACAGGTATTTTTCACCTGTT
The DNA here is from genome assembly GCF_964235325.1 of Thermobia domestica. Classification (NCBI taxonomy): domain Eukaryota; kingdom Metazoa; phylum Arthropoda; class Insecta; order Zygentoma; family Lepismatidae; genus Thermobia; species Thermobia domestica. The sequence continues at coordinate 39,373,313 of NC_137470.1, forward strand.
CCATTGTCGTATTTATTGTACAAATTCAACTAACAGTATGAAAACCTAACCCTTGCAGATTTTTAATTAAAAAGAGTGCTACAATATAACGTTCAACGTTATACAAAATGATAAACAAATTGCTTTATTCCTTAACAAATTATGATTACATAAACGACTTGATCTTTCGAAATATGGATGTTGAGAAGAAGGGAGGGACTTAGTTTTATCGAGCGAAAGCGATTGAGATGGTGTTCAAAATGGTTGGTCAGAAAGTAACAGTTTAAGACATTATTAAGAAGAGAAAGTGAAACTGGTTAACACATTGGCTAAGAAGGAAATGTATCATGAGGAAAGTGTTGGACGGTATGGTGGCAGGAAAGAGAGGAAGGAGAGAAGAACAAGACATTTATGGACGATATTAGAGCAGAAGAATCCCACGTTGAGACGAAGAGGTTAGCGGAAGACCGTGGAGTATGGAAGTGTCCCAGTTGCGGCAAGTGTCCTGCGAACCATGGAAGAATACCCATGATGATGAAGAAGGAGAAACAAATCAAACTGTATGATGTACTAAATTGCACAGTGCCCAATATATTAGTAGGAACACGTCAACCACGTAGTTTCCTATGCCCTTCATCGCTAGGTTCGCATTTGGTCGGTTACGTTCGGGACAAAACATCCCTCGCACCACCGACAGCAGCAAAGCAAAAAAGACTGAGTTTGCTTGCCTGTAATGTATCCTCCCTTGAAAATTTAGGTTTTATAATAATTTAAATCTTCCTTAGAGCGGCACAGAACGGTGGGAATAGGTCTTTCCGTCTATTGTATGGATAATTCGCCACTAATTTATGTAACGAATATGTAGATGAAAATTAGTTATTATGTATAAGCAGGCCGTAGCCATCAGTCTACTTTGGCTACTTTTCAATACTACTTACGGTAACCAACAAAGGCACGGTAACTCTACTTTGGTTCACATAGTTAGGGAGTAATAATAACTTTTTCTCATTGAAACAATATTTAAATAGTGTTTAGGCTGAGTTTTTTTCGAAAATAAGGAAGGAAATTGTTGTTATGAAAAATAAAAATTGAATAAAATAATAATAATAATAATAATAATAATAATAATAATAATAATAATAATAATAATAATAATAATAATAATAATAATAATAATAATAAACTATTCTGAGTTTTCATTGAAATCAACTTTAACCCACGTACTTTTTTTTACAACACTACTTGTCCTTGTGATGTTATTCAAACAATTTCTGAAAAATAAATTCGTTGGTATCTTAGGTTGTGAATTAAGTTTAAATTCAAGACACTGCGTTAAACTAGTTTCGGAACTGCAGTTGACCCTTGAACAATCTTAAGAAAGTTGCAAATTGTCGTTATTTCAATTGAAACAAATATTTATTCTGTCATTGTTAAGTACGAGTTAATTTTTAGAAGTTTCTAGATATGTGTGAATCTGATCTTATTTGAGGGAAATAGAAGTTGTTTCAATGTAATGATGAGTTAAGTTATGCCAACCCATACGTATTTTTCTTGCAGACTTTCACTGGAAGATTCCGTGCCACAGAACACATTTACACAACGGAAATGAAGCCAGATGCTTTGCAGGTTGCCATTACATTACCTATATTCTCCTTGGAGGAGATGGCGGAACAGGTTAGTATAATATGCATAGTTTCTATTAGTGGTGAATTATTATTGAATAACTAAACCAAATAGCAATAAAATAACGAAATTAATGAAATACGGTATATAATATATTTTTTTGTATATGCATGAGGAAGATAAACGTAGGACGAAATATATGTTAAATATGTTACTGCCAGTACAGGTTGAGTCAAGTTTGCACATGTGTCGGAGGATGTGTTGAAATTCCTTTTTTAGCCCCCTACCGTCCCCATAAATCGTTGACTGTAGGTTCGTCTGGAAGTTTAGTATTATATTATTTTATTATGAAAAAAGTTTAACATTTTTATTCTAACAGCATTTCTATATGCTGGAAGCAGTAAATGTGCAGTCTCAACCAATTTTCAGTCTTGGACTGTATGCCCACAATGAAGCTTTTGTTTCTGAGAGGAAGGTGTACAGTAAAGAAACAATAGCCTTCCTTGGATAGCTCGTTATAATAGTCGGATTTCGGCATCGAAGTTGAGTCCCGTAGTAGGTGCCCTCAAATATAAACCAAAAAAGCAACTTATGTTATTACCCTTGAATTGATTCTTAAAAGCGCTACTATCAGCCAAAACAACTTCACCGGGCTGTATTGTATTGCAGTATACTAGACACGCTTAAGCTTTCAATAAGATTGGTGCGAAAATATCTGAACAATGGCAAAACGAAAAGACCAATCAAAACACTCCATGCAGTTTTAGTTCGTTTTGAGGCTAGTATTTTAAATTTATTTCTTGCACGCATTGTGAGTGAAGCTGAAAAATGTGCCCATTGGTTGTATCCAGGTATCAGATGTCAGTCAATGGAGTGGAACCACTCCGGTTCTCTTGGGCTAAATAATTTCCCAATAGAAAAAAATTTCTACTTTCAATATATTGTGACAAATAGCGTAGTTTATCGGTGGACCATCTACCTTGAAATAATGATATCCTGGACTAGTGTTAAACTAATTTACTGGATCAGGGACATGAAGTTGCTTACACTAAAAAACGAAGAAATTTGCCTGAACGTATTACCATTTTTTCACGACAATTGTACATATTACAAGTCCAGCGTTGTTGTGTCTAATTGAATATTATTGGCTAGCAATTGGTTCGGCAGTCACATTATTCGCCTCATCAGGATCTCTCTAATTATATATTGTTCTCAACAGGCCCGTATTTAGCCCAAAAATGTAGGGAGGACCGTAGAAGTTAGGGGGCCCCGATCAAAACGTAACATAGTTTAACACCATATTATAGTTCATTGAAAGCCTATTGTGGAAAATTTTAAGGGGTTCTTAAAAATTTAGGGACACGCCCTCATGCCCCCTTGGATACGGTCCTGGTTCGCAAACTAGAAGAAACACCTCAATAAGCATCAATTTGACTCTCTGAGGACATTTTTGATATCCAACTTGCTGTGAATACCTGGATTGAGACACAACACCGAAAGTTAGGAAAGAGCAGTTGAGTTGCAGTATTGCAGTAAAATAGATATTCGAAAGCATCCACGGGCCACGGTGGCTCAGTGGAAGAGCGTTCACCTCTGGTGCATGGGGTGCCTGGTTCTATCCCAGCTAGCGCCAAGTAAGCTTTGTGTGGGACAAACACCGTGTACTTGGGACTCCTTCGGGTTGTCTCGTTTCCTCGCACTTCTTCATTCCACCATTTCATTCACTTCTCATAATCACCGTCTCTTTAGCGTAGCCGGCATAACGGTGGTATCTAAAACTCAAAGAATTCATTTTCGTTTTCTGAAGCACTTTTTTGCGTTATGTCTGTGGTTCTGCCCCATGCGAAACAATACTTCACACGAAGCACTTTATTACTGTTTTTCCCAACTCTTTATCCAGAAAATATATTTTTCTCAAGTCTCAGAAAATATATTTTTCTTCCTCCTAAAGTCTTTTCTGTCATTCCTATCCTTGCTTTCATTTTGTGTTCTCATTTCATACCATTATTGACAATACTATCCAAGTATAGGAAACTAGCCACCTGTTCTGTTTTCTCCTATCCTACTTCTATATTGGACACCAACAGCTTCGTCCAATCACCACGGACTTTGTCTTTCTAACATTTATTTTCATCCAATATTCCTTAGGGACCTTCTTCAAGTTTTCTGACATTTTACTGGTTTGACTTTTAGATTCCCCGACAGGCTCCATATCGTCTGCAAAATGTATACACCTAATCATTCTAACTCCTACCGAATGCGGTCTTCATTATGTAGAATATTTTCACTCACTTTTCTAAATAGCAGTGTTGGGCAAAATCAATTGAAATCAATTGCAATTGATCAATCAATTGAAAGTAATTGCTCTGAAAATCAATTGCAATTGATTTCAGTTGCAATTGATTTCAATTTGTAATTGACAATTAATTTCAATTGCAATTGAATTCAATCATAAAATTAGCAATTAAATTTTCGTCAATTGTTAATTGTTAATTGGTCACCAGGCAATTGAAACTTTTAATTGTTAATTGTCAATTGCAAAGGGTGCAATTGAAACATTCAATTGTTAATTGCAATTGACAATTGAAACTTGTAATTGTTAATTGTAATTGTTAATTGCAATTGAAATCAGCAATTAAAACTGAAGATAAGAATATGTGTGTATATTGTCCACTTGTTACTGTTTTACATATTTCAAATAAGGTACTTATAAGAAATGCTGGATACCTACCATCCCTTTCCCCCCTGGGAAGAAAGCCGTGAAACTACAGTAAGTATTTTTTAAATATATTATGTTTATGGTTCTATTCCCCTCGAAAGAACTCTATATGCCCGTCATGCATACAATAGGAATGAGCACGAGCGAGTTCGAGCGAGTTTTCTTTAAAACTCGACTCGACTCGAAGCAGACATCTTTGAGTTCGACTCGAGATCTCGGCTCGAAAAATTTCCCCCAACTCGACTCGAATTCCAGTTTCCAGTCGAGTCGAGCCAATTCGAGCTAAATCCTTTGTGTAGTTCCAGGTACTACTATCTTCAAGTATCCTACATAGACAATATAATTATCAATGATACTACTACTACTACTATAACTAATTATTATTATAACACCGTGTACCTGTATAAACATGGAATATAGGCGGTTTGTATCGGAATACTAAAAATTAGTTAACTGTCGATCTCGGTAGTCAAGAAAACTTCAGGAGGCAAGGACATCGGTCACGAGGTTCTTGGTTTGAGTTCAGGAGGAGCAAGTATTCGGGCTCGAGCCAAAAATTGTTAGAAGTTATGGGACTCCAGCCAAACATGTTTAAAACTGCTCGACCCGGGTTTAGGGTTGTCAACGACTCAAGCGGCTCGCTCACAGCTCATCCACTTATCGATCCGAACCAAGAAGTGAGCCGAGCCAACAGCTCATCCAACCGAGCTAGCTCGAGCCAAAGGCTCACACGAGCCGAACCGAACCGAGCTGATTGCTTGCCCCAACCGAGCCGGTTCGAGCCATTGGCTCAGTTAAGCTGACTCGAACCCAGCCTATGGACTCGTTTCAACGGAGCTGGTTCGAGCCATTGGTTCCAATCGAGCCGAGTCGATAACTCGTCTTTATCGAGCCGGTTCAAGCCATTGGCTCAATCCCAACCAAGCCAGCTGAAGCTGTACTCTCAGTTGAACCGAGCCGGGCCGGTTGACATCACTATTACGGTTGGGCTTCTACTTTGGTTAAAAAGTTGGACCGTGCAGTTCTCAGCCTTGATGGTAAGAACTGCAAAAAATGATATGAAATCTTTAGTTTTACGTCCCACACTTATGCCGGTTAGGCTAAAAGAGACGGTGATGATGGGAAATGAATGAAATGAAGAAAGTGGGAGGAAACAGGAGAACCCCGAGAAAATCCACGAGCACGGTTTTTGTCCACCACAAAGTCCAAACTGCGCGAGCTGGGATCGAACCAGGATCTCAAGCACCGGAGGTGAACACTCTACCACTGACCCACCGCGCCCCCTGGTAAGAACTACAGTATATACTTATATTGGTGCTCACGGCGTCATTAACTTGTTCCACCACCAACGAATTTCGAGGTACTTTGTTTTGCATCTTTTGTGCGTGTTTTGTGTCGCTTTGTGCGCCTATTCCCACATTTTGTGCATCACCGGAAGTGGGTCAAAATGGGCCTACAAATATGGCGGAACAAATTATTACTCTTCCGCCACCAATGAATTTCGAGGTCGTTTCCTTCACATCGTTTTGTGCCGTTTTGTGTGTCTACTTCCGTTTTGTGCGTCATGGGAAGTGAGTTAAAATGAGTCCTTAGGGTGGGACGAAAATGACCAAGAGTTCCGCCACTATTGAATCTCGAGGTCGTTAATTTCACACCGCGTACCCTTTTGTGCGTCTATTTCGACGTTTTGTGCGTCACTGGAAGTCGGTCAAAATGGGCCTCAAAGATGGGACGAAATTGACCCACTGCTCCGCCACTACCGAAATTTTGAAGTTTTTCCTTTCGCATCGACAAGTGAATGTTTCGTGCCGTTTTGTGCCCCTATTTCCACGTTTTGTGCGTCACCGGAAGTGGGTCAAAATGGGCTTCCAAGATGGGACGAAAATGACCAAGAGTTTCGCTACTATCGAATTTCGAGGTCGTTAATTTCACACCGCGTACCCTTTTGTGCGCCTATTTCGACGTTTTGTGCGTCACTGGAAGACGGTCAAAATGGGCCTCAAAGGTGGGACAAAATTGACCCACTGCTCCGTCACTACCGAAATTATGAGGTTTTTCCTTTCGCATCGACAAGTGAATGTTTCGTGCCGTTTCGTGCCCCTATTTCCACGTTTTGTGCGTCACCGGAAGTGGGTCAAAATGGGCTTCCAAGATGGGACGAAAATGACCAAGCGTTCCGCTACTATCGAATTTCGAGGTCGTTAATTTCACACCGCGTACCCTTTTGTGCGCGTATTTCGACGTTTTGTGCGCCACTGGAAGACGGTCAAAATGGGCCTCGAATGTGGGACGAAAATGACCCACTTCTCCGTCACTACCAAATTTCGTGGTCCTTCCTTTCGCATCGACTAGTGAATGTTTCGTGCCGTTTCGTGCCCTTATTTCCACGTTTTGCACGTCACCAGAAGTGTGTCAAAATGGGCCTCCAAAGTGTGACCAAAATGACCCATTGTTCCGACACTATCGAATTTCTAGGTCGTTTCTTTCGCATCGTTTATTGCCTATTTTTAAAAAAGTTTTCTGTACCTACTTCCTCGTCTTGTGCGTCACCGAAAGTAAGTTAAACGGGCCTTTAAAGTGGGAGTTAAATGGCTCACTGTTCCGCCACTATCGAATTTCGGGGTCGGTTCTTTAGCATCGTTTAATGCCTGTTTTGTACGTTTTGTGCGTCACCAGAAGTGTGTCAAAATGGGCTTCCAAAGTGTGACGAAAATGGCCCACTTCTCCGTCACTACCGAATTTCGTGGTCCTTCCTTTCGCATCGACTAGTGAATGTTTCGTGCCGTTTCGTGCCCTTATTTCCACGTTTTGCGCGTCACCAGAAGTGTGTCAAAATGGGCCTCCAAAGTGTGACGAAAATGACTCACTCCTCCGCCACTACCGAATTTCGAGGTCCTTCCTTTCGCATTGACTAGTGGCTGTTTTGTTACGTTTTGTGCCCCTATTTCCACGTTTTGTTCGTCACCAGAAGTGTGTCAAGATGAGCCTCCAAGGTGTGACGAAAATGACCCACTGTTCCGACATTATCGAATTTCTAGATCGTTTCTTTCGCATCGTTTAGTGCCTTTTTTTTAAAGTTTTCTGCGCCTATTTCTCGTCTTGTGCATCGTGGTGAGTTAAACGGGGCTTTAAAGTGGGAGTTAAATGGCTCACTGTTCCGCCACTATCTAATTTCGGGGTTGGTTCTTTTGCATCGTTTAGTGTGTATTTTGTACCGTTCTGTTCGCCTACTTCCACGTTTTGAGCATCACCAGAAATGCGTCAAAATGGTCCATCAATGTGTGAGGAAATAGAGCCATTGTTCCGCCACTATCGAATTTGGAGGTCGTTTCTTTCGCATCGTATAGTGCCTGCTTTGTACTGTTTTGTGCTCCTATTTCCACTTTAGTGCGACAACGAAAATGGGTCAAAATGGCCTACAAGTATAGCGGAATAACTTAATGCTGTTCCGTCACCATCGAATGTCGAGGTCGTTTCCTTCACAGTTTTTATGCATGATTTGTGTCGCTTTGTGCATCAGTGGGAGAGGGTCAAAATGGACCTTGAAAGTGGAATGAATATGTCTTTTTCTGCCCTATTTGTAGGTCGTCTTTGACCCATTTTCGTTGGCCTACAAAACGTGAAAATATGCGCAGAAACGGTAAAAACATGCACTAAACAATGCGCAAAACCAACCTTGAAATTCGATACTGGTGGGAGAGTGGATAATTTTTCTTCCCACATTCAATGCCCATTTCGACCCACTACCATTGATTTACAAAACGTGGAAATAGGCTTACAAAACGGTAGAAAACACGCACAAGATGATGTGAACGAAACGACCTCGAAATCGTTCCTGACGGAACAGCATTAACTTGTTCCGCCATATTTGTAGGATAACATTGACCCATTTCCGGTGACGCAGAAAACGAGGAAATAGGCACACAAAACGACACAAAAAATTTCCATGTAATTAAGCTAAATTTCCATTTAAGTTTGTAAGCTTAATTATATGGAAAATTTTATACATTTTTTCTTTACGTTGATTTGGGACTTAAATTTTATTCAGTTTTCCACTGAAAAGTATCTATAATTCAACAAGGAAATAATTATTATCTATAATTATAATTATTATCTATATAATTGAATTCATTGTAATTTGTTCCATGGCAACACTTTACCATTTCGTACTAGCTGTTATGCCCGTTCTTCGCACGGATCAGATAAAATATCAATTAAACGAAACGGGAGAACAATTAAGAAACATTTCTAAAATTGGATATATTTTTTGTAAATATATATCCAACAACGTACATGTGTTTTCATTGGGAAGGCCGATGGGGGCTGAATTTGAACGTATACACTATCGGGGGTGTCACTATACGTCTGAGTAACCCCAATAAATATGGATTCGACACAAATTCTACTACTTTCACATGTCCCGGTGAACCCCCCTCAGACCCCCTTGGTTCGTATTGTGAAAAAATCTCCTCTGGCCCCCACCAACCCCCAAACAATACCGCGAAAACTATGAATGTGACACTAACATCTGCCATTTTCTACTACTTTTTACATATGCCGGTAAAAGTCCCTATAATCCTATGGTTCCAATTTTGAAAAAAACAATGCCTCTGGCCCACAGCAAATGGGGATCTATTTGGAAGTCAACGCCTGTGGAAGTATCACCATTCATCTCAGCGACAGCGAAAACTATGGATTTGACACTAATATCGGTCACTTTCCATTCTTTTTACATGTCTCGCAATTCCCCACCCCCGGTGACTCCCGGCCCGCATACAATGGTGGCTAAATTTGAAAATCATCGCTCATGAAAGTATCACCATTGATCTCAGCCACCGCGAAAACTACGGATTTGACATCGGTCATTGTGGATTATTTTTACATGTCTCGTGATCCCCTTTATAATGCCCCCCTCTCTTAGCTGATGGGGGCTAAGTATGAAAGTAATCGCTGTCTTGAGTTTCACCATTGAGCTCAGCTATCCCGAAAACTATGGATTTGACATTAATATCGGTCATTTTCGATTATTTTTACATGTCTCGGAATTTCCCCCTCTGGTGACCCAAGGTCCGCATACAACGGTGGATGAATTTGAAAGTAATCGCTAATGGTAGTGTCGCCATTGATATCAGGAACCGCGAAAACTATGGATTTGACACTAATATAGGTTATTTTGGATTACTTTTACGTTTCGGTATCCCCCCCCCCCCGTTGACCCACGGCCCGCAGCCGAATACGGTGAATTTGGAAGTTAATGCGATCGGAGTTTCACCATTGATCTCAGCGACCGCGAAAACTATGAAATCGACACTGATATCGTTATATTTTTACATGTCCCGGTAAACGCCCCCCTGAGACCCCCTGGTTCGAATTTTGTTGAAAACGCTTTGCCTTGGCGTGGGACCTAGACCAAGGTATCTTTGACCAAAATTTGGTAACTCTCGGTCGACTTTTCTGGTCCCCAGGCCGGTCCCGGTAAACGTTCCCTGGAGACCCCCTAGTAAGCAATTGAAAAAAAAAACTCTTCGTCTTAGTCTGGGGCCTAGACCAAGCTACCCGTGACCAAATTTTGAAAAGTTTCGGTCCACTAATCTCGTCCACAGGCCGCACAAAGGAAGACAGACAGACACACGAACAAACTCTATTTTATTTATATTAGAAAGGTCAGATCCGCCGTTATTGTATTAGTGCGGTGCTTGAGCGATTGATCGTAGGAATTCAAATTCCGATGAGTGATAATTTTATAGGCTTGCTTTATTACAAGTTTAAACTCTTTAGTCAGTAGAGAAGAGGGCGTGAATCATGGGTCAGAGTTGATGACAATGGGTTTTGGTGGGTCTGTGGGTCACAGTGGGTAAGAGTGGTTTATGGTGGGTGGTGGGTCAGAGTGGGTCACGGTGGGTCGTGGGTCATGACGGGTGGTGAGTCAATTGGTCGTGGCTAACGTTTTCATTGCCCCACGCCCTCTCTGAATTACAGCGTTGAAAATTAATCAGTGAAAATCAATTGCAATTGATCAATCAATTGAAAGTAATTGCTGTGGAAATCAATTGCAATTGAATCAATTGCCAATTAATTTCAATTGCAATTGAATTACAGAATTCAATTGCAATTACTTTCCACTGCAATTACTTTCAATCGATTGATCAATTGCAATTGATTCTCCGTTTTTAATGGCCAACTGCAATTAACAATTAACCATTACTTATTTCAATTGTTAATTGCAATTAACAATTAAATTTACAGATTAATTGTTAATTGTTAATTCAATTGAAATTTGCCCAACACTGCTAAATAGATATTAAATATTATTGACGAGAGATAGCATTATTGTCGAACTTACCTTCAATTGCACTTTTCTCTGTCATTTCCTACATTATTCTAACATTTACGTGTTGGTTTGTTTGCAAGTTTAATACGTGTCTTCGACCTTACAATGTCTTACGCCCCTTGCCCCCCAAAAGGGGTGCCTTCCCAAAATAAGGTTTGAGACGGCTTTACTAGCTTTGTGAATGAGCGTTTTTGCATTTGGTAGCCAATAGAAGTCTTTTGCCCCAAAATCTTTACGAATAATTATTGGAGAAAACTGCTTCCAAAATTTAACATTGAATCTCTCATAACGAAAATGAACTTTTGTGTTTACACCCCCAAAAGGGGGGCTAAACAGCATTTTTCTCCTATTCCCTTTAAAAATTCAAAAAATTCAAATATTTTTCAATAAGAGTGCCAAATTTTATATTAATAGTGTGAAAACTTCATCTTCTCCCAGTGCTGTAGAAAACTACACGAATTATGGAACAGTCTATATATATGTGTGTATATGTGTGTATATGTTTGTGTATGCATGTGTGTGTGTGCTCGTGAACACTGAACATTTATCCATGTACGAATATGAACATTCGAGCTCCTTCGTAGCCATCCCTAATAGCATTCTACACCTTTAATTGCCTTACTCAAATCTTCAAGGCTAAGTCTATAGGCTAGCATAAGTTTGCATTTACATGGCTCGAAACCTAACCAAGGCTAAAGCAAAATTTCTAGTTACTCGATTACAAGCTTGTTTCAGCCTTGACAATGATACCTAATATAAGCCTAGCCTTAAAATCCCTTTAAATTGACACACCTGTCAAGTATGAATTAAAATTTACATTTGGCAAAGACATACACAGAGACAACCTCTAAGGCTAAGTCAAACACACAAACATTTTTGTCCAGCCTTCATTCTTCAATCTGGTCTAAGCATACACAGGTTTATACGCCTAAGCTATCAGGATTCAAAGCATGACTTGAAATTTGCACTTGGGAAAGCCATACACACAGATGGCTACGTTAAGTTTATCAAGGGAAATTAAGAGCAAACTTAGATTTACTTTAGACGTGCTTGCTTACTGGGATTTGATTAGCCTACGCGCACAGTGCGAAAAACGCGTATTGAATAATTGGTATGAGCTCATGGAGTTTTGATTTACGTTGACAAGTATTTCCATCTCTCCTAAAGCCTCGCTATTGAAAGGGACACTGCAGCAATGTTATCAAAGGAACGACAAGTACACTGCATTTCCAGTAGTTACGGAAGTCAGATATAGGGGAAAGGGTTTTAGATTTAGTAAATTGGAAGGAATCAGCTTCAACAGACATATAAGTTTATCACAACAAATAAGTAAACAAATAACACACACACACATTAACATATATATATATATATATATATATATATATATATATATATATATATATATATATATATATATATATATATATATATATATATAACAATAAACCAAATATTACAAATCACATCAAATTTAAATATAATAGGAATCAGAGTCATACCCCAAGTGAGCGACAAATACTCACAACTATGTTCAATTCAAATCACACAAAAATAAAAAAAAGGTTTAAAAAATTTAGAAAGTTAATATTAATCTCACACTAGAATCTAATCCTGGTTCTCTATGCAAAGCCACTGAAATTTTAATTTTCACTTTTTCATCTTTACGACACAAAACTGAAACAATTTCAATCGCACAACCACAATAGGTGTTAACTGTTCACAGTACCTTATCTAATTACAAGGTCCGATAAGTCAGTTCAAACAATGCAAGTTCCTAGGTGGCAGCACCTTTGCCACTTTAAGCAATATTCATCTATGATTCCATCCATACTCTGAATCAAAATTTTTAAGTTACACTTCATATCAAATTCCTCCCATCTGGAGAAACACTCCAAACATGTATTATACAAAAGTGAAAAATGTAATAATACACTGAGAAAGACTAATCACTGCATACAGAAAGAAGGATAGCTCAACTTACCAAGTGTAGTCTGAAACCTTCCAAATGTAAATATAATTACAATGTTTGCACGTCCTAATCTTCAATTTCCATAAGTAGTCGCTCACAACTGGATGAGGTTTTTTTCCCTATCAGCAGCAGCGTTTGTGTTTTAGTGAATCTTTGAGTTTTACGTCCCACGATTATGCCGGTTAGGCTAAAGGAGATGGTGATGGTGAGTAATGAACGAAATGGTGGAATGAAGAAAGTGGGAGAAAACGGGAGAACCCCGAGAAAACAAACGGGCACGATGTTTGACCAACACAAAAAATCCAGACGGCGCGAGCTGGGATGGAACCACGGATCCCATGTACCGGAGATGAACGCATCACTACTGAACAACCACGTCCTCACCTTTAAAAATGTGGGTGTGGCAAAGGAACTATAGTGATGTGAATTTTCATCAAGCAATAACTGGTGAAAAGCTCCCTTAACTTCCAGAACTATTTAGAATATAAGTTTACCTATATTAGCAATCGTCGCTTCAGCGTGAGTCGCTGGAAAGACAGTTACAAGGGCTTTAGTATTGATAGAAGAGTAATTGAATTCGAGCCGCTTCGTTCAATTTCCATTATTTACTAAAGAAGATGGAGAAATATAGGCAGAACTTGAAACTGCCTCTAAAACATTTGTCTCTATCAACTGATAAATATATTCATCTTACTCGAACAATTTATGAGTCGGCACAGAATAGAGTTGCGCTACACTGGCACCAGGATTAGTCATTTTAATTTCATAAACAAAGTATTTCACAGTCCCTAGTACCTCATTGATTACGTCCTTATACTGATCAAACAAATTTTCTACATATTAAATCAGGTGAAATGATATTTTCATGAATGTTTACCGTACCTGCGTTTTTTTTCCTAGGGAAAAATATCACGGATTGTAGGATTTGGAATTGGTATTCCTGGTGGAACATCGAGTTTCCTCATCCGTCGCGGCAGAAAAGCATTACGGTCTCATTTCATTTCACAAATATTAGTGGCTAGTTTTCATTTAGCCTAAAGAAAAATACTTAATTTAAAAAGAGGCACAGAAACAAAATAGTATGATCATTCAGGTATTCTTGTGCGATGTAGAATCATCGATCTAAACTTTTACGTACGTTTCCTTGTGCTATTTCAGAAATGCGGTAAGCTCAAATATTAACATGGCATTATAATACGCGTCTTCCCCAACTAACACATTTCTTCGTTCCTATTTGCGATTTGGAAGCATTATCTGAATATTTTACTCTTACAGCACAGAAGGTTGTTCCAGTAGTTGTAATGCTTCTACCAGTCTTATAGATATAAGAGAATACAGAAGACAATTGAAACGTGATTGCTGTATATGTGAATCATAAAGTTGGACACAAAATACAATCATAATGGAGACAAAATTCAAGCTTTTAGTGGGACGTTGATATTTCACAGTAGGTGAAAATAAATGACCCAACTATCAAATACAAGTTGCAAAAGAAAGAGGTGTTACTAAATAGGGTAGATATGAAAAACGTTTGGTAAAATTAAATAGGCCTTTATTATTTGCATTGAACTAGGTTTTTATACATTAAATCAAGCAGCGATATTTCCTTCATCTATGAGTTTGCACTAATGTCCTAATAGAGGAGATTGAGTACAGCTTTACACAACATAGACGGTGAGAGAGACAACGTCGAGACACCTAGATATTAGGCGATCTCACTCAGATCTGCCTCGAATTTCAAGAAAACTTGGTTTTAGTAGGCACACTTGTCAGTTTTTTCCTTCTTTTATGCTTTTCAGCTATAATATTTTCTTTACACTCAATCAAGAAGTGTCAGTTGCATATATCTTCCTTCAGTTGTTCAAGAGATACGTGTTGATAGGGAACAGCTTAGGCCTTTGACAGAAAATCATCATAAATAATGTTTTGATCTGTCATAGTTTTATCAGGTAATATTTAATTATTCACTTTAAATTATTTCATCAATAGAATAGACCAAGGAAAGTATAATGAAATTGTTTTGACGGCCGGACAAAAAAAAATAATTATTAATTAGCAAAAGTTGTTCCTTCAAATCCAGTTTGTGGATTTCTTCAGAATTTGAGCCATTGTAAGTAAGTCAAATCAACGAATCAATTCAAAGTTGTAGTTACCAATTGTAAGGATCTTTGAAACGAAATGGAAGCACCTTATATAACACCGGCTTAGGCTTTCTATTAGATAACCTAAAAGTTATTTACCATTTGTGCACAATACAGTGTTAATGTTCCAAATCTTACGGTATGTGAGTCGCAGTGAGTCAAATCTAACATAATTTAAAGCTGATAATAGAAGTTATTAGACGTAAAACAGCACACATAATTATTACTGTCAGACGTAAGGTATTACGCCGTGAAGACGAGGACATTTTTAAACAAACTGTAAATTGTGATTTATCTCCCAATTTTCTTTTGATAAAAGTGCAAATGCTGAACAGACACAAGAATAACTTTGTCCTGTCTATCGGCAATACACATTATTAAATGCAATATCATAACACAGTTGAGCTGCTTTCGTTCCGAAGAGTTGGATGTCAAAGATTCTTCTCTCAATGAGCAACCAGTGCAACAAAATGGATAATATACTAGAAAATGGAGTGAGACTAGCATGTAAGAAGTCATGCCATCCACAATGAACTAAACATCCGTCCCAAATAACGTTCAGAAATTTGTAGAAATTTGGCTAGTGAAACAGTATTGGCGTTTGAGTGCCACATTATATGATTCAAAAACTACTCGATACCATTTATATAATCGAATTTTAAGTGGAAAGTAACCTACTAATTCGATTTCTAAAGCAGCTACTCACGATTCATGAACAGTGGATAACCTAAGACAGCAACGTGTAATAAAAATGCGTGACCGAAGCAAGGATAATTTCCATAGTCCGTGGCAAACAACACATCGACACACAGAGCGCTTATGTTGTGCAGTTGGTGCTAGAAGTCAGCACGGGCTCAGGAAGAGCCCGCAGGCTTAAGTCTAACCCTGCCCGCGGGCCTCCAAAGCATATGTAACTTCGGGCCTATTTTTAGGCATAAAACCATATTTCTCGGGCATTTTCGGTGTTAAATTTGTAAATATACTGTACAAAAATATTTATTGTACCGTCCTTTCTGGAAAACTTTTAAAGCATAACTGCAAAATCAAACCTCTAGTTGCTGTAAATAGAAATATAATTTAGAGTTAATTATTAAGTTTATGTAGTACGGATTATTTCGGGCTCATTTAATTGTCAAACGACCTTGTGCCGAGCTCGGGCCTAAATGCCAAAACATATTTCGGACTCGGGTCGGGTCCCACATTATAAATTCATGGGCTAGGTCGGGCCCGGGCTAAAAGTTCCGGCGCGAGCACACCTGTACTTGTTGCTATTGATAGGGAATTGTGCGACACGAGCTGCTGCAACCAGGTAGAACGATATAAGTGAGTATGTATGGTGAAAATAAGTGAGAGTGTACTTAGCAATTTAAGAGAAAGGGCCGGGAGTACTAAATATCCGAGACTGAGATCACCAGACCACGTAGATTTTTAGCTTTTCATCAGAAATTGCGAGATTTTGTGTGAGACCTTTTCCCCAGCCACTGTATAAGCCAAATCTATCACAGTCATACTGTAATTTGCTTTCTGTTGTCTGCATAATTTCCTTAATATTGTTCAATTAGTTTCAGAACAGGACACTGAAAACCGCACTCTTGATTTTTAATTTTTTTTCTAGCAGACAGCAGGAAGTTCTATAGCTAAGGAATGACGATGTTGAAAGGAAAATGGCACAAGGCCACAGAGAAAATACAATATTCAGCTTCTTAATTGTATTTTCCAAATCAGAATAAATGTATTTTCAATTTCGACCTTCTAAGGTACTATAATTTTAGGCAACCTGACATGTTCAATAAACAGTACTGGAAGTACGGGTATCAATAAATATTTGGAAAAATAACGAAAATATGGTTGTAAATAAAATTTGAGACAGAAACTACGATATGGATGAATTATCGGGAGCTGTTTCTTTCTGCAAGTTTGAGTGAAGAGTATTATGTACGTATCACAAATTCTATTTTATTGTTATGACATATAAATGTCTAACTCTTCTAGAACTTAAACACAATTTGGCAGGACGAATATATTTTTCTATTAAAATATAAGTTTTAAATAAAAAAAGAAAATGTTTGAAGCAAAAGTTCAACATGTATTGTTAAGTCATATATGTTTTACGTAATTCGTTTCTATTTAGGTCATTTTGAAATTTTCACCTACAAAGGAATACATGGAGAATCTTTCACATTCAATTAAGGAAGAACTGAATCAAAGGGTAGAGTGGCTGAAAACAGGAGACTTAATGCGTAAAACAGATTGTGTGCATGGAGACACAGGAAGAATATTCATGTGCGATCCGTACGTATTATCTGATTTTATTCTCTTTCATGTGTAATATATTTAATTCTCGTTAATAGAAATCAAACTGTACACTTGCCCAAAATTATAGAAGAAACTGAAATCATTTTCTTACAGCTTAGCTAACACGAAATCCGGTGTTAGACGTTATCGAAGAACAAAGAAACATGGATGGTTAGATGGCACATTCAGCGACCACCACTTTCTGCTTGAGTGAGATTTGATTTAAAAAAACGATATTATGTTTATAATTAATGAAATTTATAATAGTATAGGGTTCGATAAAGATATGTGTCTGTTTAGGACGTCATATTTATAATAGGATTGGGTTCGAATTCGTATATATCCCTGAGGGGGAAAGGCCAGATCTAAGAGTAGTGGTTCGAACCTTGGACCTTTCAAATGAGAAAACTACTTCAAGATATTATTCAGTTTTACAGTCTAGTGGGATCACAAGATGAAAATTAACGAATAGTAATATAGGCCTAATAACATGAATTCTCTCCCACGGTCTCAGGATCCGGGAGTAATAATAAAATAGGCGTTTGCCGTATGCCCACCATCGCTGCCGTGTCAGGCTGTGGACATCATCATCAAAACCTGTAATAAAATTATTAAAATGGGATGCATATACTAAATGAACGCCCGATGAGCAGCGGAGTACAAAATAAATGTTTGGTTTGATCCGCTTTGGAGATACTATACCTTACTCAAATCCTGGGTCAAATTAAATATCCATTTAGGTTGACATCTTTCAGCAACTAAGAAGAAAGCATAAAATTATCAAATACACATTACTATTATTATATTCTTATATTCAAGAAAATTACAAGAACTGTTGGGTAAACTTTGTATTAATATTCACTTTCACTACACAAATCACATATGGCTTTAAAACAACACATCAGTATTTTCCAATTATTGATTATATTTCACTCAAAACCGAATTGGCCCATTAACGACGCGATTACGGGACGTCACCGTTAACGCGCACGATATTCGTGATCGAACTATTGTGATTAGTTCCTCGAAATCTATGAAGATCAACGCAGCACTGCATTCCCATCGCTCTAGTAAGAAAATTTATTCAAAATCTTCAATTGTAAGATCGTAGAAGCACATCAAAATATTAATATCTTGACATCACAAAATTTATAAAAATAACTTTTTACGAACATTCACTTTTTATCTCTGGTAGATTTTGCTATTACGAAAGCAAAATTTCACTGCGTGTTGGTTTTATTCCTATTGGAGCATCTCTCACACATATATCAACGCTGCCAGGTCCTTCGATGCTCTCCCTCATGCCTATTTTTAGCGTCAGTTCGTTACCTATTCAACGGCGCAAGAATACATCACCAAACTAAAATATAGTTCATAGAAAACACTTAATTTTTACTTCACATTTTCACTGATGTTATATAATGGATAATCCATGGTTCAATTGAAATCACATTAAAGACACTGATAATCCCAATGAAGCATGAAATTAATGATTATGTATAAAAATTAAATTATCACGGTAAAATCCGTCATCACTGCATGAGTATATACTGTGTGGGCGTCGAGCATAAGATTAGGAAAGTTCCTAATTTGGGCTGACGGGAGGGAGCAGAGATGTCTGGAAAAGTGAGGCACCTTTTGGGTGACAAAATTACTGTGCTTCTTTCTGCTCCAAATGTTATTTGGTTACTTTTACTTCTAAAAATCGGCGTTGAGAAATACAAAGGTTGATTTAAAAGTTCATGTCTATCCATATTGTTATAAATTATGATTAAACGTTGAGAACAATATAAGTGAAAGAGGACAAAATATGTCATAATTTAGCTATAATACAGATAATTCAACAATAATGCTACTACGTATTTGTTACAGAACAGGCTACAAAGAAATTGTATATAGTTTATCATTTACGCTTATAAGCTTGACCCCCCCAAAAAATATCATATTTTTTTTAGAATGTCCAGTAAGGTCCGCATGAGTTCCGACTTATTAGCTTTCTTGCTGTTACAGATATGGTATTTAATTTCCTATATCATTTACCGTTTCACGTTTCTTAACATTCTCCACATGAACATTAAAAGAATAAAACATAGAACTTATGAACAAAGGAAATAATGCCATACTTCTTATTAAAAGTACAACAATTCACTAGCGGCAAGACGGGCTAAAGTAAAGTGATATTGCACTAAATGAATCACATTTAAAAATGTTAACCAAATTCAATATTGCAGCTCT
Source organism: Thermobia domestica (assembly GCF_964235325.1). Taxonomy (NCBI): domain Eukaryota; kingdom Metazoa; phylum Arthropoda; class Insecta; order Zygentoma; family Lepismatidae; genus Thermobia; species Thermobia domestica. The sequence continues at coordinate 39,392,608 of NC_137470.1, forward strand.
TAACACAAGAACTACATGAGAGGTCATTTTGACCCCTCAGCAACATTGAGCATTCTTTCACTTCAGCTTAAATTATAATGCACTCACCAGGTGGCAAATATTTTTGTCCTAATCATAGTGTTTATACCATAAATACTGCTTTTATGATTTTATTTGTTTTCTTTAAAAATGAGATTTGCCCAGAACTACCAGAGAGATCATTTTAACTTCCTATAAAAGTTTGCTCTCTGTTTATTTAGTTCGTGAGTAGTAACGAGGATAAATATGGTACTACATTTTAATGGTAGTTGAAGTGAATAATAAACACATTTTGAATAACTTTCCATGCCTAATGAAAGATAAAGAGAAGCACAAATATCTCCTGTTGCATAACACATAATTTTATAATGTGTAAAACCTTTCTTACACTGTGAACTACATGAAACATGTGGTATCTTGATAGAAAATTACAAAGTAAGAAAATAATTAAATTTGGTAATATTCGAAGTAACAGAAGAAAGATTCCAGCATTAGTGCGATCCCATAAGAAATATTTGTGAGCCATAGTGTTTCTTCAAATCTATGGACGATCTCATACTTACAGTACACTGCTACAAGAGAATGTACTGATATTGAGCCTCCTTCACACTGACATACAGGGTGTCAATGATGACCAAAATAAATCCGTAGAAAAATGTTTTCAATTAACAGCCGAGCGAAGTAGCTCAAGTGGTAGAGAGTTGTATTTGTATTGGTGAGGTCTTGAGTTCGATTCCCGCTGCCGGTCATCCTGACTGAGGTTATCCAGGGTTTTCCTTAGTCCTAAAAAGACAAATGCTGGGATGGTATCTAATAAACAGGCCCTGGTCGATACCTTCCCAAATCCTTTCCATTCTTATTGTTGTTGTTAGATATCTAGTATAAAATGGCCTCTGAACTCTGTCTGGTGGTTGTTAAATAAATAAAATAAACAAATACATAAATAAAATATTCGAATTGACATCTTAGACCACATGGCAATAATAATGCCCATAGAAAATGACCATAGAATGTGAAATTTTACCAGCTGCATTACGAACTTTTACAGAAAAAGACAGAAATGTCAGACCGGGAAGTGAAAGATAAATTGTGGATTGGTGTTTTCGATACAAATTCTTACGTTAATCATATAAGAAGGTGGTTCGAAATTACATCGTATGCTGTGTCTGCCCTGGATAAACAGGAAATCCTTCACCATGATAACTTCTGTTTTTTTTTTTAATCTAAAACACCAATAGTACGAGTCAATGCTATTATATATTTTGACGTTGAAATCACAATTTCAGAAAACAAACTGGACATGCCAGAATATTGCATCTTTTTTCATATACGAAACGAACTTTAGACCTATATATGAGCCGTTGGATGGCAAAGTGGCATAACTCATTTTTGTTTACAGAAAATGGTATTAAGTCATTTCCATGAACTTGAAACAATAACCTGTTCAATGACAAAGTTGTATATATCAGGGTTAAAAGACCAGGACATAGGCCAAGAAATGGAAGCACAAAGAACCTATTTTATCCAGTTTTTCTATATCGATTCTAACTGACCTATCAACATGCCACAATTTCTCAAAACTGATTTACATCACTTTGCCATCAAATACCTCATATGTCGATGGATGCAGATAGAGAATTTAATACTATAAGTATGTCCTTGAAATGTGTACCAGTTTATTTGTTTATATAATAAATTAGGATATAAATGTATATTGTTAATATAATACATGTTTCTTAGGTAATTTGCAAATAAAAATTCATTTTAATTTTCAATTGCTGTATCTATAAACATACGGGTGAACATGATCCTTTTGGTAGTTCTTGTATAATTTATTTCCCGGAAGTTCTAATTCTAAGACAAAGTCGAAATCATCATCTATTCTCTTATGTTTTCTTCCTTTCACACATAATATGCATGCACACCAATAAATTCTGCTTGGATATTTCTACCTTTCTTCATCATTGTAAAATGTCCAGGTTTACAATTGTAGAGAAATTTTAAAAAGTGCGTTTTTCTCCGTAATATATAAACATATTGTTTTTTTTTAGGTCGTACATGTTTCTAACTATTGGTAAAGCATTAAACTTTATACTATATGTCTTGTGATAAATGTTTCATTACTTTGTTTAATATCGATAATGTTTCAAAAATAGTCTATAGTTGTATTGACTCCACCAGAGTCAAATTTTGACGCTACCCTAGTGGTACCTGGCGCCAGCCCTAATTTTGGCGCCCCGGGCGACAATAAACCAGGTTAATTTCCTAGTGGTAATTAAAACACCCCCTGACAAGGGTACCTTGGCTCAAACCTTAATTTTTAGCAGGGTACATAGGACTACCACCTTAAATTTTGGAAATTGTCAAATCTGAAAATTGGATGTGGTAGCCTAGAGCCAGGGTATATACCTCTATAAATATTTGTGGACCATCTCCTTCCCTTTCATGGGTAAAAATTGCCAAACATTTAAATTTCGGATGTTTTTGACCTAATGTATCCCATTTGATGAGGTCTAATTACCAATGGTTGACAGTGAAAAATTTTCTTTCATGAAACAAAGTGTTCATTATCGTTTTTGAGCTGCTGAAAACGAATCTGATCTTAACTTTGGCCCTGCACCCTCAGATTTTGAAATAATATCAGTTATAGTAGATTTTGGTTAAAATTTTAAGTAAATCACAGAACTACAGATATTTGAAGCCTCTCTGCGCCTTTCCTAACTATCCCAGAATAACGAATTATACCTCGTTGGAAGAGGTATGGAACACATATTCCAACTGTAAACATTTAGGACCCATCTCTCTCAACGTCTACAAGAAAAATACGATAAATATTGAAAATACTGAGAAAAACGGGTTGTTTGAAGAAATTTAGAGAAGCTTGCAACACTGACAGTCACGATACGCAAACATAAGCTCAGTACTCCATATCCCATACATTTAGGTGTGCTATATCAAAAACTCAAAGAGATATCTCAAACACAAGGGAGTAAAATAGTGTGCAACTAATTTAAAAAGGAGGGAAAATTTACTATTTGGAGAAATTGAAAAAAGTTTACAAAATTTCACTTGCGATACTCACACATAAGCTCAGTAACGAACACCTAATACATTCAGGTAAAATACTCACAGATGTTACCTGAACAGAAGTTCAGAAAATTTTGCTAAATGAAGTTACCATGTATGTAAATTGTCAACGATTGTTCTGTAAAATTTCAACTTTTTATGGCGAAAAGAAACATGGTCAGAATTTTTTGATTTACATCCAATATTCCAATTTGTGACGAAAAAGTGGACTATTGAAGCCTGTAAATATTGTATTTTTCCTCCTTCACTGTTACCACTCTACTATCAGTTGTCTGAAGGTTTGAGCGTGGGGCAGGGAGTTCGTGCACATCTTCCTATCGTGTAAGTGTTTTTGAGACTATCACAATGCATGTTACCCAGTCAGATAATTTTTGTTATGTCTGTGGAGTATAATTAGTTAAGGCTAAGAGGAAAAAAATTATACCTTTGGCGAATCAGACTTTCGAACTATATACTTCGACAGCAAAATTGATTAAAATAGGTAGTGGGTACTTAGTATTGTCCAATATGTAATAAGTGTGCTTCGCATTTCCGGTCGTGATTGAATAACAAATGTAAAGGTAAAATGTCATTTGGTGTTCCGAAGATATGGCGTGAGCCAACCGACCACGTAGTAACTGCCACTTCTGTGCTGTAAACATTCAAGACGTGAAAGGGAAGGACAAGAAAATATCCTGACAACATTTCGATTACAATAAGACCTGTCAAACACAGTGATAATGTTCCAATTCCTGTACCTCCAGCAACATGGTCCCTGGATGAGGAGAAAACAAACGTAGTTTCTTCAGAATCAGAGAGCTCAGCATCAGATTTTGAATTTCAAGAGAGAAACCAGCTACATTTTGTAACACAAAGGGATTTAAATGACCTTGTGCGAAATTTGAAACTAACCTAGTGGCAGGCTAAAATTCTTAGATCCAGACTTAAACAATGGAATTTACTTGACGTAAGTGCCACCGTTTGTTCATACAGGAAACAACATGCACCATTCAGTTGTTTTTTTTTTTCAACAGGAAGATACACTTTGTTTTTTGTGTTGATGTCAATGGTTTGTTTGCTGCTCTTGGTACGACACTGGTGCGGGAGTGGAGACTTTGTATAGACTCCTCAAAGAGCAGTCTTAAGGCAGTTTTAATACATAATGGCAATATCCTCCAAACTGTACCAATTGTTTATGACGCACAGGTGAACTAAACGTGTGATATAACGAAACTTATATTAGAAAAAGTTCAGTATAATGTTCTTAAGTGGCACATTGTTGCCGATTTCAAAGTTATAAGCCTACTTAAAGGGCTACAGAATGGATACACGAAACATTGCTGTGTCTTATGCGAATGGGACTCTCGAGCCCGAGATAGTCACTACCACAGGAAAGAATGGCCACGACGCAGTACAATGCAAGTAGCTGTTAAGAATGTTCTAACCCCTCTTTAGTTAAATCTGGAGACAGATATCTCCCTCCACTCCATATAAAACTTGGCTTTATGAAAACTTTTGTGACTGGAATGGACAAGAGTGGAGCTAAATTGCAGTATTTAACACATAAATTTCCGAATCTCAGCGCTAACAAAGTGGAGGCGAGTGTGTTTGTCGACTCACAGATAAGGGATCTAATGCGGAATCATAACTTTAATGCAGTGCTTAGCCCTCTTGAACCACAGTGTTAGGTATCATTCAAGAGTTTGTGTTGCGGTTTCTTAGGCAAGGCAAAGGCTGAGAACTACAAAACACTCGCAGACAACTTGTTGAATAATTATGGAAAGTATGCATACAACATGTCTCTGAAAATTCACTTAGATAGTTAGGAAATGAGCAGAGAGGCTTCAAACCTTGCGTTCTGCAATTTCCTTAAAATTTTAACCAAAATCTACAATAACTGGCATTATTTCAAAATCTGAGGGTGCAGGGCCAAAATTAAGATCAGATTCGTTTTCAGCAGCTCGACAATTATAAAGAACACCAGCTTTCATGCAGAAAAAAATTTTTGAAGTTGAATTTTTTCGAACAGTGTTATATCGGCGTTTATAGGGCTCCATTTCCTATCATAAGACATGGATACATTTTTGCACACCTTTAAATATTGGAAGGGGTGCCTTGGCCTACAATTTAAGTTTTGGAAATTTCCAAATTTCAACATTTGGTATAATAGTACAGGACCTTAATATATATCACAATAAATTTGGGTGGTATATTTTGCTCCCTTTCATGGATAAAAATCGCCAAAATATAAACGTAAGCAATACGTTGTAGACATGCTCTTTTATTGACCCAATTTATCCCCTTTAATCAGCATTTTTTATCTTATATGGTTACATGGGCATATATTGCAGTCCATTATCTTTCGTAAGACATAGGTATAATAGTTAAACCATTTTAAAATTTGGGAGAGGTAACTTGGCGCACCAATTACATTTTGGAAATTGCCAAATTTTAAAATATGGTATAATTATTATAGGACAGTAATATATGCCATTATAAACTTCGGTAACCCATCTCGTTCCCTTTTACCGTTAAAAAGTGCTAAAAATAGTACGACCACGTGTTCAGTTATTGACAAGTTTTATTCTCTTTGAAGAGGTCTCATTACCTTATATGAATATATGAGGCATGTACAAGGGTCTATTCTATTTCCTAAGATATAGGTACCATGGTGCACCCCTTTAAAATTTTGGGAGGGGTATATTGGCCCACCCCTTCAGTTTTGGAAATTAGCCAATTTAAGCATTTGGCATAACAGTATAGTACCCTAATATGTATCTCTATAAACTTCGGTGATCCATCTCGTTCCCTTCTAATGTTTAAAGAATTGAAAAAAGTTAGTACGACCATGTATTCGGTTATTAACCCAATTTATTACATTTGAGGAAGTCCCATTATACGTTTGTATGAACGTATACTGTGAGCCACATAAATTCTTGAGGTCCAAAATTCGCGAGATACGCAACACAACTAACGCCCGCTCCTAAAATAATTACGCCTGATAGAGTAGGTAGAACAGCAGCATGAAATTGCCCCAACCTGTTAAAAGAACAAATTGTAAAGTCTGTCTTTGTGCAGGAGTGAGGCGAAAGGTTGGCTGACGAAATGACAAAAGGGAGTCTTTTGATACTTGTATTCACAGTAAACAACACAATACCAGAAATAAAATACGGACACCAGAGGCGCCAATGAGAAGTTAACAGTCAGAGGCCTTACATAATCTTATAATTAACTCAAATGAGGGATTATAAACAAGTTAACTTACTTCAGATGACTATACAAATATACTTATCAACTAATATACGGATAGATTATGGGGTATATGTACTAGGTTATTTTTTAAGTAAACACAAAACCTTAATGTGAGTTTGTGAACTATTAACAATAGTTCCACCTGCAAAGCAATTAAAATATGGATCGATCATTCGGCGGAACAGCCCAACCTCCAATGAAAATTTTGGGGGTCTAACAGGGCCTGAACACCAATGATTGATACGTAATGCTGCTTCGAAAGAAGAACCTGTTCGATTTCATTATTCGTTAAATAACTTTTGAAAATGCTAAATATTGGTACGCAGTAATTTATTTCTAAATATTAAAAATGCAAAATTCGATAACACTCAAACGAGTTGGAGAACTTATCCGTACTAAGCGTATTTCCCATTAGGTTGCAAATATAACTGAAAGTTACTGATTTGTAAAAATTTTCACGTTGAGATACAAGGAAAAAGGGGAGAATATAGTGTCAATTAACAACAATTTAAAAATGCACGAAATTAGCTGATAATATCAAATACAGAACAATTAACAGAATTAACTCTGCAACTCATTTTTCGATTCTCTTTTGTTCCTTTATTTTCAGGTTTGCATCATCACTGAATCTTCTTTTAGCAGCATCCAACTGGAGCTCAGCCTTGTAAATGAAACATTTAAAAAGTGTAAAGGATGAGGGCAAGAATCGAAACCGGACCGGAAATTAGAAAAAAACACAACGCTAACCATTCACCTAATGCGTTACGTACTCTGGCTCGCCTATGGGAGCTCCTCCGTGGCTAAGCGGTTAGCATACGCGCCTTTGGCACGGGAGACCCGGGTTCGATTCTCGGCGGGAGCTCATGTGGTTCGGATTCCACGTTAATCAGTAGGTCCACGTCTCATATAGGCTCGCTGCTGAACGGGACGTAAAACTCAAAATCAATCAATCAATCAATCAATCTGGCTCGCCTAAATAAAGAACCATTTCTGTTCCCTCTAGACAGTAGCTTGTTTATAGTCAAATTGATTGGCAACACACATGAGAATGTAGTTGAAGTCGCGCAGGGCATTATATCTTTGTATTCACTAAATTATCTACATTACAGACTTAAAAAAATACAAAACTCCTTTATTTTGAATCAAATACGCGCGTATGTTATACACGTAAACTAACTAAACACGTATCAATTAACGCGCAGCAATCGTGGTTCAATGAGCAAGGCTCTGGGCTACTAATCAGAAGGTCCGGGAAGGTTTTCTTCAAGATATGGAAACATTTCCTTAAATATAAAATTGTGTTTTGAAGTGATTGAAAAAAAATAAATCAACTCGTTTCGTTACATTTGAGAGCTCACAAGGATAAAGCAGAATTGGATAAATGAACATTGGGGCAATTCTTCAAGGTGAAAATTGCACATTTAAAGTATTCATATTAAAAACAAGGAGAGCACAATAGCCTAATTAAGTGTAGAAAGAGTTTTACAGTTTTCGACTCGCCGCACATATTGTACGATGCGTAAGTTCTTTAAGTGACGGCGTTTCAGAATCAGTAGCATCTGTGACTCACGTGGAAAGGGCGTCTGGTTCGATTCTCGCTTGAGTCAACTTTTCTTTTGTTTCAAGCAATAAAGTAACAACTTGCAACTACAAGTAAAATATCAATTCAGTTATGTTTATAATGAATTGAACTCTAGGAATATTCAAATGAGTTGTAAAATTTTTCAATGTTCCATGTTAACTTGCAACGAAATGTAATCTATTTCGTAAATATAGTGATATCACGAGTTATTTTTTGGCTACCACAGACGTTGTGTAAAAAAATGTATTATGCTTCGTGTCTACATCTGTTGACTGTGTGTGCATTACAAGCACTAGCACAAATGGCATGGAGTTTGAGGGGAGACATGTCCCTTCCAATCTTCGAACTGAGGGACTGTCTGCCCAATAATCCGATTTGAAATATGTATTTTTGGGGAGAAATGGGATGATTTGTGTCCGATTGCCACAAAAGAAAATGAGATGAAATTGATATCCCCCCAGAATAAGCCTCTAACCTGCTCGCCTCTCAATGTTGAAGACAACTATGCTCCCCTGATCCTCCACGGCATTGTTTTCCAACCTCATAAATATTTTCATCGCTTTATAAAATATGGGAAGTCTTACCCGTCCTCATCCCAATCTTGAAGACAGATTTTCGCCATTTATTACAAAGGGTAAGTGGGAGATCTCCTTTGGTTATAGTAACATCTAGTATTACCAAAGAGGATTTCTTTCTCATCTTCCTTGTAATTCTCACACTGCCATCAGATGTAGGCACGAAGCGTAAAGAACATTTTTGACATAACGTTAGTGGTAACCATAATATAACTCGCGATATCAATATATTTATGAAATCGATTATATTTCGTTATCATGGAACATTGAAAAATTTTACAACTGATTTGAATATTTTCATTGTTTTAATTCATTATAAACATATTAGAAGTTAACATATTACTTGTAGCTACAAGTGGCTATTTTATTGACTGAAGTAAAAAAGTTGACTCTAGCGGAATCGAACTCGGTCCCATGGCATATGAATCACAGATATTACGAATTCTGCCACGCTGTCATTTGATAACTTTGCGCAACGTATGAAATAAGCGACGAGGCGAAAATTGTATGATGCTTTTTCTCTGCTATATTAGGCCATTGCACTCTCCCAGGTGGTAATATGAATAATGCAAACAATGGGCCCAAAGTTCATTTACCAGAGTCTTCTTTGTCTTTGTCAGTCACATTTATTCAGAATGTCCTTCACGGAGACGCTAAAATGAGGAACGTTAACATTGTTATAATGAGAACAGATTTCTAATTTGAATACCAAGCTGAAACGTCACGTCCAAAATGAAAATTATTCAAATTCCTGATAACTATTTCAATATACAGGTGTATATGCAAATTAAGAGGGAGCGGATATTGAGGAGAGAGTGTGTGTGAGAGAGATATAAAATAGAATATATGCTTGTATTTTTACTTACAACGTAAAATGTTCTTGTGATTCATAATATGGATTTTTATAAAGCGATTTGAACGCTTGAGGCGACTTAATGTTAATAAAGCCTCTTTTTCTTAAAGCTTTTGCAATTAATGTCATAAAAAGTCCGATGCTTTATAATATGTGCCAAAAATTATATGCATCTTTTTAGCAGGATAGTATCGTCTATCCCTTGCTTCTGGTGATGTTATAATACTAACGTTGAGTTTATGTTGAGTTTAACGCCCTTTTCAGCAGCGAGAATATATGAGACAATTACCTGCTGATTAGCGTTTAATTCGAACAACATGAGCTCACACCGGGAATCGAACCAGGTTTTTTTCGTCAAAGATGCGTATGCTAACCTCTTATCCATGAAGGAACTCGGTATAAAAATAGAATACCATATATTACCCCATATTACTTCACCTCAGATTTCTGTTTTATGATCAGTAAAAATAGTATTTTTGGATACTATAACGAAAAATGTATTTCCTTTTCCATGCGCTGTGCGAGACATACAAAGAATAAGCACAATAAAAACGAAACAAGGAAAAGGATTATGCTTTGCGTTTCTCGAATAAATAACTCAATGTATTAAATGTTCATATCTCTAGCATTTCCAGTAGGACTATTAAAGTGCGCTGGCTTTAAAACTTGCCTGTTTTGTCTAGTGTCTAGCACGTTCGTCTCTGGTAGATGGAGTCTCGGATTCGGTTCCCGGTGTGAGTACTTTTGGAATGTTAAACGTTCTCAGTGTGTCTGTGTCCTTGTCGCTGCCGTTCAAGGTTAATGGAAATAACTGTAAAACATATATAACCGAGTAGTTACAGAAGTTACTGACAAGGTGAAAGCAGACTTTGGTAAACAAACTTCGGGGTACCTTTCGCGGGGTAAGAGTGCACATTTAAAGTGTCAATATTACAAACAGTAAAAGCCAGAAAACCCGCATATATGATAGAACAAGTTAAGTTATCAAGTGCCAGAGTGATATATGCATACCACAATAAAAATTCTCAAATCAGTTGTATCCGTAAATATATTGACAGTGCCGTATTTAGGGGTGGCTATGAGGCACAATCCCCCCAAAATAAATTTCTTATACGAGCAATTTCATTAAAATTTGTCGCCACTCAAAAAGAAAAATGAAAGTACTTGTTCACGTGTTGTGCATGCTCCCCCCCGAAACAAAATCCTAAATACGTCACTGTACATTGATATCACTAGATATATTACGGTTACCACAGTCGTTGTGCAAAAAATGTTCTTGAAGTTTACCACCGACATAAGACCTTCACGTTTTGTACTAGTGTATAATAGAGAAGTATGTGCATTCCTCAAAATCTTGAGGGGTAATTGTCCCCTCTCAGTCCCGTATATGACACATTTTCTACAACTGTTATAGTTTCTAATGCTATTGTTGTCTAAAATGACGCTCCTTATAGTATATATAACCTGTTCCAGGATATTAGTGCGGTTTTTAGAGGAGGTCGCTATTGTTGTGTTTACATCAGTTTCTAGGTAAGCGCGGTGGAACAGGGAAGTAGCCTAATCTGTTTCGCTTAATAAGAACGCTATAAAATATACAGTTGTTATTGAATGCAGAAATGGTTATTCCTGCAGTGATTCAGATGTATTGCGGATTATGGCATATGCATGGAAATTAACAATTTAAGAACAACATACCACGCAATTGAGTTCCTACCCTGTATTAGGCATATTGTATAAAAATTGCGTTTTATTTGATTTCATTATAAGAGAGGAGCAACCTGTAAAGCTCAAGAAAAACCTTGCCAATGACTAAAAGATTAATTAGGGTTGATAGATTAGAGACTTGCGCAATACCTTGTAACTGTAAGTTTAAACAAAATTAAGGCTCGCGATGCTTGTATTTATTTTAAATGTATGTTTATCGGTTGGTAAATTATTTTCTCTAGTTTCAGCCAAGGAAGAATTCCGATATATTTCCACTTGAGAACTGTGGAAGTCCTCTCCGTTGATCTATTGGCTAGCGCATGTGCCTTTGTTGTACGTGGTTCTAGGTTGAAATCCGAGTGAGCTCAAAACTTAATTTTACAATCTTTTACTTTCATTAATCATATGTCTTCTCTAGCATAAAGAGTATAACAATGGGACGTTAAACTAAATAAATTTCATTTCAATTTTTCGATGAATGTGAACGCTTTGGGAGAAAAAGGAGGTAAAGAAGAAATTTTTCCTTCATTTTTTAAAGGGCTTTGCGATTGGATAACTTGCCTTTCGGCATTGGCATGTAAAATCTTATTACAATGCATCTTTCTTTTAGAATTATCGTTTGTCGATTAACTTCAGAGGACTGAGATTAGCCCGTAACCACAAGTTGCATATAGTTCAAACATATCAGATGTACGGTCTTGTTTAACAAAACCTGCCTCTCTCCTTCCTCTACCTGAAAAGCCCTATATTGTCCGCACATGAAATTCAAAGACAAAGGCAATCATCTTTAAACAGCTGTATTTTTATTTCAGGTCTAGGTATTAAAATGTGGCTAGTATAGTTGCAAGAGTTTTTTTTTCTTTTTGCTAATAATGAACTTAGGTACCCAATATTGGCACTCATCTTTTTCATGAATTGATGAATAAAAAGCGGCCGCGTGATTTTCTGGCAATTGTTTCATCACCGGTATCTTTATGCAAATGAGATAACAATGATAGACAAACTTTGTTTTTCAAACTTGATACTTTGAGAAACTTACGCAAGTGATTTTGTTATTCAAATATTCATCTGTTTACTCTAACCAGTTTGAGAAGTAGCATTAATTTTATAATAACGTAATTCCTGTAAGAGTTACCCTGAAAATATATTTTGTATTTATTTTTTAATACATAATTCATTTTTCCCTGAATTTCACTGGAGTTCAATTCGTTGCAAGGACAAGGAACCTTCAATTGTCAGGCATCCCACTTTAAACTTCAATTACTCCCCTATCGCCTCCAATGTAACACTGGTATATTTCTTTTAAATAATGTTTTCAAAATATGGCAGAAATACTGGATTTTTTAAAATTGCCAAAACATGCTAAATAATGGCAGGTTAGACATCAGAGAGAGTTATCTTTATCTGCCATCTCAATCATGGGCGGATTCAAGTCTACTTCGGAGGTGGTTAGAGTATGGCGGTGAAAGATTATCAGTTTCTCTCTCACCGAATTTTTGCAGCACATCCGAGAATGATCTCAATGTAAAAGAATTTGATTACTCAAGACACTGCTTAGACAGTCGATCGTAGGTTACATTGCCCAACTTGATCTCAATTCCGAAGATGTCTTATCTCAAAATTACACAATAGAACTTGCTTTAAACAACGAAAACGCAGTTACCAAAGTATTACTTAGATTCATATAGTTGAACTTCGAGGTTTTGTTAATAGAACAAGCAAGAATTCCTTACACTCTAATGCTACGAATTTCGTAGTGTTTCTTTGTGCAACTCTGAGGTTTATTCGCAAGTTATTGCCAAATTAATATAGAGGGTTATGTACTTTTTGCACTCCCTTAGTGTTCTGGAAATAACTTCTATAACTTTTGAAACTACTGGCGTCTCTACCATGTAAAATTTGAGTGGGAATCAACGAAAGTGATTAAAATGGCACTACCTTGCCGAACCTGTGTATAATATTCGGTTCTATTTCTTACCTTTCTCCTTATCTTCACAGACTCCCTTAGGTGTATCAAGAACTGCGCTATAATCGTTTCACAACCTGAATATTATATTTCAAATAAATATAATAGTATTTATATGTTATTCTGTCCTTAATATATAAATTAAATTAGAATAAAATATAGAATATTTTGTACTTCAAAATAATGGGGAAACGCGTTCTCCTCGTCCCCCACCAGAGACTCCTGTGTTTGAAACTGTGTTTGTCTTAACTTGAACATATGCGTGAAGTGGTTTATTACGAATAGGACAAAAAATAACTGTGATAGACTAATTACAAGTAATCCGATTAGGGACAATGTTGTTTGTATTTTAGTTCCAAAACCGGCCGGCCGCACTCGTTCGCTGGTCAGGCAATACCTAGCATTACAGAGGAGATTTCTATTTATCCCCCATGTAATTCGCACACCTTCCACTGAAAAAGGCACGAAGCGCAAGGAACATTTTTACACGACTGTGGTAACCATAATGTATCTTGTGATATCAATATACAGTGGCGTATTTAGGATTTTGTTTCGGGGAGGGGGTTTGCACAACACGAGAATTAGCACTTCCATAAGCAAAGGAAGTGAACCAAACGTTAAGAAAAAGTGGGGTGGCAGGATCGTGCTGTGTGGATATACGGTTAGCATAGTGGCCTGAGGAATCATAGATCCTAATCTCAATTACCGTGCAAAGTAACAACTTTATGATTACTTTTTTGTACTCAAATAAAAGGTTCAGAGATTTTAACTTCAATAGAAATAAATTATTTATCCGTAATATATTAATTTGCAAGAAAATACAAATTGCAACATTTTTTTTGTTGTAAATAACACTATGACCTCTAATCATAATAACCCTATTACTAAGGACCACTGCATAAAGCTAGTTTTCAAATCAATTATCAAAAAATTTGTTTTGTGTGTAACTTCAATAAAGTACTAATTGAAGCTAAAATGTATGAAAAATTATTGTTTGGGAAAACAAATAAAGAGGTTGGCTTGCGCGGGAATCGAACTCAAGTGCTCTGATGGCGGACTTCAGTAGCCTAAGCATGTGATCACAGATTATCGATATTTTCATAACGTTTTCTTGCTCGCTTTTTTGTGTGTCTATTCAAGCCCCATCTGTGAACGGCCTGTTTTCAATTCAGGGTCAATTAATCGATAATTTGTTCTGGCGAATCAAATGTGCAATTAGAAGTGTGGGTTCATTTTTAAAATGTTTAAAGTGATTAGCGTACCCCCGAAGGAGGTAGAAATAGGGGTTTCGCTTGGTATCATTGGATAGCATTTTCTAAACTATTTAGCACGTGTTGTTTTTGTTTTCCTGATCTGCATGATCGTTTCGGGACTATGAAGACACAAATACATATATAATGCTTGAGTTTTCCATACAAAGTTGCAAGTGTAATTCATAATTTTGTCAATTTACGAAATGTTTTCAAATACTAATATCTTACTTCCCAATATGGATTTAAATAGCAAATAACTTTCAGTGATAGTCAGGTTTTCTATTTTGTTTACTTCTTATGAATAGCCTCGCTGGTGAAAGGGACGTTAAACTCCAAATCAACTCAATTCATATCCTGATATAACCATACTGATACAACATTTTGGATAAAGAACACACGCTGTGACTGTCGTTGGTGTCAATCGGGCTTCGTGTGTGGATCTTTTAAGGTATGTTTTTTAATGTACTGTAATAAGAGAATAGAAGTTTCCAAGCAAATATAATTCCAAGGAACAAATATGTCGAAATTATTAATATCGTCTTAAATTCCTCCTTCAATGTACAAATTAAGCACTTATTAGCTGTTATAGCACTGGAAAAGGATTAAATTTTTAACAGGAAATTAAAACTTTACATATTGTATTTACTGTGAAACAGATGATTGTTTAGCTTTTTTTCTTTGTCAAGGACATTGATCTTTAAAATGAAATAGTAATTAAACAAATTAATATTTTCATATGGAACAAAACAAAAAGCAGCCATTTCTAAAGATAACAGAAACATAGCAAGTAAACACAAATCAAAACCTCTGCTGAGTTGGTACTCACACAGCAGTATTTTATGTTAAAAACATCTCTTTTAACATTTTGATTTTGTATTATGTCTGGAGGCACTTACAAGGTCAGTAAAATATTGTCTGTTAACGTGTAAAAATTGCCTAAAGGTAAGTGGAACAGAATACTAAATAGTTTTACAGTGCTCACTTTAAGTCAAACAAAATATATCAAAATAAGGAGTGGATCCTGGCTGTTAACAAATAAAAGCTAGTATTTTATTAGCTGTGGAGCAACCAACTGCACATAGTGATAAAACAGAAGCTACTGCTAGAAATAGAAGAGATTCAAATGCTTCAGCGAAAGTGAAAATATGCTTCGCAACAATTGAATTTCGACTATGAAAAGTTATGATCACAGCGAGACACGTAAACGAAATCCCACGTTAGTAGTCCATGACTTTACCCTCTGAGCAGCGAATGCTTGCTTACTTTCGTCTGGTATATCAATGCATTTCAGCCACCACTTTGGAACATGAACATTGAAGCGAAATAATTATAATTATGGGATTGACAGTTTGAGCTGTCCACTATTGCAACCCCAGTTGAGCATTACAACATAACACAAACTTTATTTTATATACAACCAATATTATACATTTCATTTTCATAAATTTGCACTTACGATAAAAATACCGATTTCCTAATTAAATTCAATGTTTAGATAATTGCTTAGTTATGTTGATTTTGAGTTAACCGTCCTTTTCAACAGAGAGGCTATATGAGACGGGACCTACAGATTAACATGAAATCCGAACCACATGAGCTCTCGCCGGAATCAAACCGGGGCTCCCATGTCAAAGGTATATATAATTGTGTCTTATATAGCAGCTATTATTGTTGCTATATAGAATAAAATAACTAAAATTTTGATGTAAATAAATGAGAAACCTAAGATATTGCAGATTATTGAAATTCCGATTTAATTCAATTTTAAGCATTATACATGTATATATGATTGTTCAAGTTGCTTTATTAAGATGCAGATTATGAATTATACTAACTTTTTCAATGAAATGAAATTAAATGTTTAATTAAACTTCCATGCTTATGTCGGCTAGGTAAAGGAGACTGTGTTGGTAAGGAATGATTGAAAATTGTGTAACGAGGAAAGTGGGAGAAAACTGGGGAACCCAAAGAATACCCACGCACACACGTTCTTGCTCCAGCACAAATTTCACTTTGTGCAAGCTGGCATCGAACCAAGGACTCCATGCACCAGACGTAAACGTTCTACCACTAAGCCACTGCGGCCCTATGAAAAACACAAGACATTTATTCTCTCTCTCCGTCTCCCTTTCTCTCTGTCTACAACTATATATATATATATATATATATATATATATATATATATATATATATATATATACGTTGTGATCAAAAATATCAGGACACTCCCAAAAACATATGTTTTACATATTAGGTGCATTGTGCAGCCACCTACTGCCAGGTACTCATTATCAGCGACCTCAGTAGTCATTACGCATCATGAGAAGGCAGAATGGGGCGCTCCGCTGAACTCGAGGACTTCGAACGTTTCCAGGTGATTTTCTGTCACTTGCGTCAGAAGTCTGTACACGTGATTTCCAAACTCCTAAACATCCCTAGGTCTACTGTGTCTGATGTGATAGCGAAGTGGAAATATGAAGGGACACGTACAGCAGAAAAGCGTACAGGCCGACCTCGTCTGTTGACTGACAGAGACAGCCGACTGTTGAAAAGGGTCGTAAAGTTTAGTAGACAGACATCTATCCAGACCATCACACACGAATCCCAAACTGCATCAGGATCCACTCATAGTACTATGACAGTTAGGCTTGTGATGAGAAAACTTGGATTTCATGGTCGAGCGGCTGCTTATAAGCCACAAATCACGGAGGTAAATGCCAAACGACACCTAGCTTAATGTAAGGAGCGTAAACATTGTACGATTTAACAGTGGAAAAACGTTGTGTGGAGTGACGAATCACGGTACACAATGTGGCAATCCGATGGCAGGGTGTGGGTATGGCGAATGCCCGGTGAACGTCATCTGTCAGCGTATGTAGTGCCAACAATAAAATTCGGAGGTGGTGGTGTTATGGTGTGGTCATGTTTCTCTTGGAAGGGGCTTGCATCTCTTTTTGTTTTGCGTGGCACTCTCACAGCGCATGCCTACATTGATGTTTTAAGCACCTTCTTGCTTCACACTTTTGAAGAGCAATTCGGGGATGGCGATTGCATCTGTCAACATGATCGAGCACCTGTTCATACTGCAAGGCCTGTGGCGGAGTTGTTACACTACCATAACATCCCTGTAATGGACTTGCCTGCACAGAGTTCTGACTTGAATCCTATAGAACACCTTTGTGATGTTTTCTTGATCTTCGACATCGTGCCATTCCTCACCGATCTACACCGATAACTCTCCTCAATTCAGCACTCCGTGAAGAATGGGCTGCCATCCCCCCCACAAAAAAACCTTCCAGCACCTAACTGAAAGTATGCCTGCGAGAGTGGAAACTGTCATCAAGGTTAAGGGTAGCCAACAGCATATTGAAGTTCAGCAGTACCGATGGAGGGCGACATGAACTTGTAACTCATTTTCAGCCTGGTGTTCGGATACTTTTTATCAGATAGTGTTTACATATAGCTACAGTGTCGGATCCAAGGGGGCTATAAGCCTCCCTTGACGCTCAGGTATATACTGGATAAAATGGGCTTCAATCCTGCTTTACACTGGATAAAAGTGCAAAATATGGTTTAGCCCTTCCCTTGATTATATCCTGAATCCACCCCTGTATATATATATATTGTTGATACATGCGATTAATATTATTTTGGAATATATTATTTTGGGAAAGGAAACATATTTAATTATTGAATGTTATGTTAGGATAAAGAAACTCAATGTTGTCATATAACGTAAACACGTGTGTGTGTTTGTGTGTTTACATCAATGTTTTGTATATGTGATGAATGTTATGTTTTGCTACGGCTAGACGCTAAGTCGTCAGTTCGTATGCTATTGTAATTTGTAATTTGTAATGTTTTGATTCAGGAATGAATTGTCATCAAGTTGTAATACTATAACATTGACACACTTTGACTGTGGCATAATCGTTACGTTTGCAGAAATTTGTTCGTCTGAGAATTTGATCACGATGTAATTCGGGTGAAACCAAAGTTTTACCAATAGCTGAGATATACAGAAAGTCAACAACAATGAATTCCAGGATGTCTGGAAACTTAGTATAAAAACTCATGGTCCTAAAGGATTGGGATCAGACAACGATCAGTCAGATGGAGCAGAAGTGAATCATCATACATCGAGTATTCACATCGAGTATTCACGGTAACAACCTTCCACCGTCGTGCCTAGATTGCATGGGGATGAATGATAATTGACGGTCGAAGATCGCTGCTACTCACCATCTAGAATGAGTAGGTTAAGGATGACAGAAGTAAACCACATTAATTAACTTTGAATGAAATCTTTGTATTTCCATAAATGTCGTGTATTACTGTAACTGATCGTAGACTGTGTATAAACGCCAGATCACATATCTTTAAGCATCTAAGAAGTTAACCACGAATAACTCGAACATAGCTGAGATACACGTACCTTCGGATGATGATGCCTGGAACTGATGTCAATGTTCTGGAAGATGAATGTCTCGCTGTCAATAGTCGGTAGTAGCTGACTATTGTTAAACCATAATCCACTTTAATGGTTTACTGGAAGTAGTAGATCTCCTGATCTAATCATAGACTGGAATCACAGCTAAGTAACAACTGTGTTAGAAGTGTCGGTGGTTCTCGATGTGAATACTCGATGTATGATGATTCACTTCTGCTCCATCTGACTGATCGTTGTCTGATCCCAATCCTTTAGGACAATGAGTTTTTATACTAAATTTCCAGACATCCTGGAATTTATTGTTGTTGACTTTCTGTATATCTCAGCTATTGGTAAAACATTGGTTTCACCCGAATTACATCGTGATCAAATTCTCAGACGAACAAATTTCTGCAAACGTAACGATTATGCCACAGTCAAAGTGTGTCAATGTTATAGTATTACAACTTGATGACAATTCATTCCTGAATCAAAACATTACAAATTACAAATTACAATAGCATACGAACTGACGACTTAGCGTCTAGCCGTAGCAAAACATAACATTCATCACATATACAAAACATTGATGTAAACACACAAACACACACACGTGTTTACGTTATATGACAACATTGAGTTTCTTTATCCTAACATAACATTCAATAATTAAATATGTTTCCTTTCCCAAAATAATATATTCCAAAATAATATTAATCGCATGTATCAACAATATATATGGGAATAGGTATCAGGAGCGTGAATAATTTTCAATTTGGACGTATTGTTACAGGTTGGTTTTTAATTCAGAATTCTGTTCTTAATGAGTTGACTTCATCTCGATTTTAACGTCTCTTTCAACAGCAAGACTGTATAAGACGTTGACATATTGATTAACGTAAAAAACGAACCACGTGAATTTCCGCCGGGTTGTGATGATGATTTTGAGTTTAACGTCCCGGTCAGTTGTGAGGCTATATCAGGCGCCGACTTACTGATTAACATGGAATCCGAACCACATGAACTCCCAGAATGAATCGTATTCGTGTTTCCCACGCCAAAGGCGCGTACGCTAAATCCAGCGGAAATTGAAATCTGTTTTCATTTTAAGAATATTAACGTTCCTTATTTTACCGTCTTCGTATAATTTGATGGACATGGAGAATAATTGCTTCTTAGCTTTAAACGTGAGACTTCAACTGATATTGTTTCTTCAAGCACTTCGAAATAGAACTTTATATTTAAAAAAAGACATCCTTACATTGAGAAACATAGATCTACTGTACTCAGGCTGAACCGCCGCCCTCTGCTTCTAGAATTTCAACAGCATTATTAAACACGCTTGACACAGAGACAACTTAATATGAAAATGCGTTGTGATATAGCTAATAGAATCGCTCCAAGCGCAGGTTTGCACTTGAAGTTTTAAAAAGTCATTTTCTTTTCATAAATTGCAACTAAAGATATTGGTTGATTTACCATGTTGGAATTTTGCGTGAAGTGTGAATTTTATGTTCATCTCAAAAATGCATTATTTTCTTTTCTTTCAAATTTAGGTATTTGTGAGTGTTCCTAATACCTGTCCACTGTGTGGAGTCATTTTCCTTTAAATTTCCCTCGGAATATTCTTCGCGTAATTATCTGACAGACTAGAGTTCCATAACAAGCAAGGTTATTTTATTATAATTTTCTTATTTTGGTTTGTTTATTCTCAAAAATCATATATAATTATTCATTACTACACTGCTTTGTTAAGGAAAGCACAAGGAAGCGATAATACATTAAGAAAACTGAGTTTTTAATGAAAATGTGGAAGTTACAGCATATACGGACATTTTATTGCGGATGACGATACTTACCTTAAAGTAAGAGATGCAAGTAACAAAAGCTTCGCCAAGAAATTTGGGAGTTAACTGTAAGAATGTGCTTACTTTTTCTCTAACTCCACTTTCAAATATGCAGGAAATGGAAACAGCAAGTGAGGAGATATTTCCCCTCATCCCCGTTCAAATCCCAGACGGAAGAATATATGAACTGCACTTCAAAATATTTGGGAACACTCCATTAATACACATTGCGTGTTTTCCTCGATGTAAATGTTTGTTTAATAATAATAATAATAATAATAATAATATACTACTTTCCGTCTACTGTTGCTTATAAAAATATTCAATTTATCTTGTTAAAGAACAGCAAAAAACTACAACATGCATATAAATTTAACTGTAAACAGTGTTAGAAATACAGCTATAAACTTCTTTAGAATAAATAGATTTGGTAGTTTCTTACGTTTAACTCAACAAGGAAAATAGAATTTTGACCATAATATTAAACATTTTATGATACATTAAATGTTGTTTGTGTTATTAGTTGATCGTGCCTATGCTGATTGTGAGATTACGCTTCGCTACTGTAGGTTTTAAGGAATCTAACTGTTATAAAAATAACTGAATATCACTGAACAGTAAGGCATACAATATACTAGCTTTTAATATATGCGGAAAGTAATTATGAAAGCATTGCTACAAAAACACCTATACATATCATAATAAATTTAATGATTTCCAAATAAAACTTAACGAGAAAGAGTATAATATTCAGTCTACAAAGCAGTTGCTATTTAAATATTGGACATAGACTATTTCATGAATACAGATAAGATGAGAAATATTTACGGTACTTTTCGTCTCGTCTTGATTCTTATCTCCAAACCGGGAAGATAATGTGAGTTAGCTTGGTCCCATCCTGATTGTAAAATATTAATTATTGTCTCAATATTATTTTATTTTAGAAACGAGATTAGAAATTCCTCTTCTCGTGGGCAACATTAAACAAAAACGAAATATTCTTGCCAAATGTCGCGTTTCTGCTTGTAATGGTATTGCCTGAACGATAATAAGCTCCTAACTTTGAGCCTTCTAAGAGATAATAATAATTATTATTTGTTTATTATTATTACTATAATTATTTCTAAATGTTTGATAGTTCAAGTATTGAAACATTCGAGTATTTAAATATCTGATGATAATAAAACGTGTGTCATCACCGATCAATAGCCACCAAAAATTCTAAAAAACGGCTCTTCGTGACTCCGATCTGAGATCTTCCAGACTACTAGTTGAGTGCCTTGACCACTGAACGACGATTACTACGCGGTAAATGATTCGTATCTAGTTTGTTTACCAGTGTAACCTTTTATTTGGCCTCGTTGCTCCTGAGCAAAACGAAAGTTCTATATTTTTCCTCACGACCATATTTATTGTATGTCTTCTAATTGATGATGTCTACAAGCAACATCTCTTTAGTCCTAACTCTTTTTTGCTCTCCGGAAATTTGAAAATTTAGCCGGATATATCACTAGAGTACGTGTTTCCAATGTTTGGCGCCTTGTGTTTCCGTCTGGTTTGTTTTATTGTGCGAAGTACTGAAGAAATAAAGTTTCGTTTTGCGGTTTGACTACAAGCTGATCGAAGGTTCACTTGATATTTATGTAAAATATTGTGGCAATATCTAACTTACTAAAGTAGTAATTATGCCTTTGAAAACTGAGTTGCTTGACAGCAACAGTGCCAGAATATGGTGTGTTTCAAGGCAGTATCCTCTCGTATGAAAGTGACGTGGGACATATATAAAAAGCTGGCGCTTTTAAAGTTATCCCTCTCCCGGTCTTGGAAGCAATCATCCATATACTCGAGGATGTAGATAGAGAGCACGGGAGCACGGGTCCTCCAAAATTTAGCTTGCCCCCAAATGTCATGAGTTTATTATATATTTATTTCTAAACTCACTATATTTTTGGGGCCAAGCTGTTTTCATTTGCAAGTATGCCCTTCAAAATCAGAAGTCGGGCTACGTTACTGCACATACTGAAAAATTAGTGCATTACAACTACCAATTTGTTACGATTGCGCCAGATCTGGTTTTCTCGGTTCGTCTATGGGGTTTGAATCTACTAGACCATTAGTTTGAAAAACAAACAAACGTAAGAGAACTGTTTCAAATAAATTTATGGTTAGCAGAACAATACATCACATACTTCTACTATATACACAATATCACCGTGTATAGTTGAATAGGCTCTACTCCTTTTATCAAGGAGTCCCATTTTCGATTCCCTATGGGGGCACAATATTGGTTTATATCTCACATTGAGTTGAATTTTCCGTCCTTAGGACATCATCATTCAATGAAAAATATGGCAAACCACCAGAGGCTCACCTTGCCCAGTCATCCGTGTGTAATTGTTTGGTATCATAAGATATATAGCTACAAGCAATATATGTGTTTGTGTGCATGCAAGAAGGTACTCAGTGTGCAATTGTTTCGTATTATCAGATATATAGAAACAAATATATAAATACAGTATTTCATATGGTCTGTGTATTCCACATACAGTATATTTTACTGTAAGTATGAACGCAATCAGTATGTAATTCTGTTGTGGCATCAGAAATATAATCACAAACTACAAACCTCTTTAGATGTAACAATGTTACTGTGTTGTTTACACTTGAATACATGTATCCAAAGACTCCCTTTTGTTATTTCGTCAGCCAGCGTTTTGCTGAACTTCTGCACTAAAACACTCTTTACGATTTGTGCTTTTAACAGTTCGGGGAAACTTCACGCTGCTGTGCTAGCTATTATCAGGTGTTATTAATATTAGAGAGGGCGTAAGTTGGGTTGCCTATTTCACGGATTTTATACCTCAAGGCTGTATGTGGCCCACTGTACAGATGTCTATTTTCTTTCTTAAGATATAGATACATTGAAAATTTAGGAAGAGTACATTGGCCTACATCTTAAAATTTGAAAATTGCCCAATTTGCTGTATTAGTTTAGGGCCATAATAAATACTATAATAAATCCCGTTAACTTTAATGGGTAAAAATTTTAAAAAAGGGAAATTTCAGAAGTGACTGAACTCCCTTTAATACGGATATTTGTGTACAGGGAATCATTTCCTTTATACGTTGATGCTTAGTTTCTTAAATTTGCTGGGGACATATTACCATTTCCTAATTTGAGAATAACGAAATAATAAAAATCGAAAATCGTTCTCTAGGACCCATTGTAAACATTGGTGTCT
This sequence comes from Thermobia domestica, assembly GCF_964235325.1. Lineage (NCBI taxonomy): Eukaryota > Metazoa > Arthropoda > Insecta > Zygentoma > Lepismatidae > Thermobia > Thermobia domestica. The sequence continues at coordinate 39,416,395 of NC_137470.1, forward strand.
ATTTTGATCCCTCTTATCGCCAAATATTCAAATTTTGAAGGTTATTGACCTATTTTATCTTCCTTCATTCGGTTTTATTATAGCATGAGTACAGGAGTTATTACTTTTTCATAAGACACAAGTATATTTTTGCAAGAATCTTAAATTTTGTGTGGGGGTAATTGTCAAATCAATAATTTTAATTGGTTTTCGAATATGAATATAAAAATTGTGTGGTAAAGCTTATCCCAATCTTTGGGTAAACCGTTGTCAAATATTAGTATGGCCACGTGGTCCATTATTCACCAATGATGGGATTATGGGTCCAGAACATTGGTACATTGATACGTTCATCTTAAACTTTGTAGGATCGCTCTGCTTACATTTGAGAATTGTCAAAATGAAATTGCGAAATATGCATTTTATTGGTCTTGATCATTTCCGCCCATGGGCAAAAATATAAACGAAGAAATACGATGTACGATGTACAATGTGTTATTGACATTGATGAGGTTTATGAATATATGGTAGTGTACAGGGATTCATTTTCATTAAAGCTCCTTTTCAAAATTTGTTACGGTACTCCTTAAATTTGAACGTAACCAAATAATAAGTTTCTAGACCAAAGTTGGTTAGAGCTCTATTTGAAATGAAAAACACAAATCATTGAAGTTGATCATTTTATTACACTGCACTGGTTAATCACATACATCCATACCAGATAAAGGGTCTGGATATTGTCGATACAATTTATTTTGAACTTCTTACACTAGTTTGTCTTTAGCGTATAATTTTAATTCCAATTGAAATTGCTGACTTTGCACTAATGATTTCATCACAAGCCATAAAGCCATTGCTAACGTCATTGACATGGAATTTGCTGACGTTTGCGTTAATGATTTCTACACAAATCATACAAGTATTGTTGACAGAATTTCCTGACCAAACCAAATTCACAGATCAGGTTATGCACTAAATTCAATATGCTGACTTCGACCCAAGAATCCTTTGTAGCATAAAGTTACCAATACGTCGTATAAGAAACGTAATAGTTCTTTTTATTTTGAAGCTTCCATGGGTAAATATTTTGCTGGTAAAATTATATTCTTATAATCTTCAAGCTTCCCTGCGATTCTTAATTCAAACTTTGTAGGAATCATTTGCGTAGATAAGATTCTGAAAAGTATATTCTGCTGTACATTGATATTCTTGATAAATGACTACATCACATCACTTGTGTTTAGAAACTGTAAGCAAGTAGCCATAATGACGTTATCATGAATACTAGTTCGAATGATACTTATATATGATGAAAAACTGATGACGTTGCATTAAAAACTTCTGACATGTACTATTGCATCATGATAAACAGTGTTGCCAGACGTTTTTCTTCTAAACAGTTCCGATTCTTTATCAATCAGTGTAAGAATTTACAAACTGAAAAAAAAATAAAAAAAATTGAAACAAGAAATTTGAAAGTAAAAATTATCAAAAAATAAACGAAAAGTAATCAAACAAAAATTTTGAAGAAAAAAATTTTCAAAGTTTTGAAAGAAAATCTTTCAAGGATTTCAAAAAATCAAGCCAAAAATTTTCATAACAAAATTTCAAACGAAAAATTTCAAACAAATATTTCCAACTAAAATTTTAGAAAAAAAATTTCAAACTAAAAATTTTCAAACAAATTTAGAAACTAAAAAAAATGAAATAATATAATTTCACGTTTATAGGTTAGCCGTTGAGTTTTAACCTGTTTTGAACTATTTGATGAACAAATAAATGTATTTGATCATATTTAACGGTAAGTAGAAAACTTTGAACGACAATGTTCAAACTAAAGCTTTGCAAACCAAGAATTTTAATGAGTAATTCATGAAGGTTAAACAAAACTAAATCTGAGTGCAACAAAGGTTTGAAAATCATCAACCAATCATATTGGACCAACGAAAGTGATCGAATTTGCTCGAGTCTTGTTCTTGGATATCATTTCTATCAGTTTGAGAGAAGGCAATTACGTAACTAGGCACATCAAATTCACTCGAGTTAAATTGAGTGGTTAAATAAAATTCCAAATATTTCCCTGTAACTGTCTTATGTAAACATTGATATACGTTTACAAACAAGGACATACGAATCTTACCTTCTTTTAAGATGTTTGATTTTAGCAAGATAGCATGGTTGGTTTCATAATTAACAAAAGGCATTCTCAACTCTATGTTTGTAATGTAAACTTTACTTGGATGTGGTTGATCATTCTCAAAGTTCCCATCTTGTTTCTTGTTTTCCAAATGAAAAATACACTATCACCAGATACACTTCTAAATGTATATGTTAATCTACCTTTTACATATAATACATTTATAACAAGAAAAAAAACCTGGGAAAAGTCCTAATAGGAATTGCATTTTCTCATCTGTTCTCCACCATTTGATTCCTTCCCATCCACTTTCATCGTAATGATTTGCTTCTTGTTATTAAATCGTACATGCATTTACAGCTGTCAAAGTTAAACCAGAATAATTTGTAATATCCAATATATGTCCATGTTTACTAAATTTTATTTGAGAAAACAGATACGGAAAGAAGTTATTAATGAGTTAAATATTTGGCTTACCGCTGTACTCGCCGTCTGCGTCCCTGCCACGTATTTAAAATGTAACATACATATCATCATATTAAGGATGTATAAACCCCTCCCCAATATCTAAGTCAAACCCAAAGGCCTGTTTGGTTTTTTTAAATTGTCGGTTTTCTTTTGATTATGCTTAAAGGATTGTAATTCGTACGACTTTATTTTATCGATATTTATTACAAGGAAAAAATAATTACGAATTAAACTCAAACATCTTTATTTCTATTTAGTTCGCTAATAATATCTGGAAACCTATAACCTTGTGTAAACATTTCTAGGACTGTAATACATAAATGTCCACAGATTACCTCGATGAAGTGTTACTTGCGATTGCAAATGTATTCTATATTATTATGACCAAGATATTTTATGAGTATTCTTGGTTGATTACCTGCGAATGAATGAAACACATACATTCTATTTCCAACTTTTTAATAACAAATCTAGTGTGTTCTTATATTTTTAGACGTATCAAAATTATCAATACCTTTCTCATTCTTTTCTGGCCTTTTAGATAGTTAATCACTCATAAATACACCTTTAAAGTTTTTTTTTATCTTAAGCTGTCTAACAAGATTTATTAGATCCAAGTTACTTTCTTCTTTTCATTTAATCTTCTCGGCTTTACGTTACACTCACCACCTTGTTTCTCTTCCATTTCGACGTTATGTCTCTTACGTAAAAAGAAGGAAATGGAAGGTAAATTGGGAAAAGACTACAGTTTACGGAAGGAACATATATTGAAGATGGGAAGATGGGCGGAGGCAGAAGAATTAGAGGAAGTCAGTGCAAAGGCAGATGAATTGAAGAAAGATTGTGGAAACCGAAGAGTCAGTAGTGTTGATGTCTCGAAGATTAGAAGTATTAAAAAAATCAAAAAGGAAATTTAAAAATCACGGGATGGCATGAAGGGCCAAGTTGTTGGTGCCTGGTGTGGAGTTCACAAACAAAGCAATGTTATTAACGCCACTTAGTTTAACTGTTTGAGAGAAAAATTTCAAGATTTGTTGTTGGTAACTAGTTGTGTATATGTTGCGTTTGGGTATAGAGAAATGTCGATTCTGTTTTTGATGATTTGTGAGTTTACCACCTATATCATTATATAAGTGATTTGAGGAAGTTAAGAGTTCAGTAGAGGTAAATAAATGTTAGTAGGATATTTATTTATAGCGCACTGGTTTTGTGCTCACTAAATGATTTGATTACAAGGGGTAGGATTCGGAAGTTATTATGTTAACAATAAAGAATAAGTGAGTATAACCGTACAAAATTACATCCTTTTAAAATTTCTACAGTAATGAACTTTATTATTATTTGTCTTCATTTCTTTGTTTATTTTCTTAACTTGTGGTATAGAAAAAGTTAAAGACCTAGGCTTTCGTTCACATAGTTTCGCTTCTTTTTTTTTTTGATTGGTTTCTTCGTTAAAATCTGATGAATATTTAACTCCTTCAGTTCCACGTTAGGAATTGCAAATGTAAAACCACTCAACTTCATGCTTATATTTATCATAAAAGTAAAAAAAATCCATAAAAACTAAACAGAATACATACTTACAAACTAAACCTAAACGCACTACATACTTATAAACCTAAACCAAACCTTACTTTGTATTCATCACTAATGCAGTACTTAAAGCTGGTAAACGTTTTGTTATCAAGTTAGCATCTTTAGCAAAAGCTCTTTCCCAAGCTTCATTTTCTAATTCTTTGTCTGCAATATGTCTAGAAGCTGTATCTCTACTATCTCTGTAATAGATATGTTCTCAACAAGCTTCGTCTAATGGGTTAATACTCTTATCTCCTCTTTCTAATTTTTCTGGTAGCTCACTACCTAGCAGTTAACACCTCACGTTTCCCTGAAGGCTTGACTGCATCTTAATTGGAATTGGTCATTGGATCATTGAAATTGGTCACACTTCTCACAACCACACCCGTGCAGTCTCTGAGACGAATCCATATTAGAATAACCACTTTTTCTAGGTTAGGAGCACATCTGCGGATTATCCAATCCTAATAGTTTTTACCATTACGTTCGGTTATTACCCGAGTGTTTTCCGTTACATTTTCAAAATGGAGGTGGTTCATTAGGCTGTATGGTCATTCCCGCAAACAAGATGTGTATTGCCATGCTCTTTTAAAACATGACAGTGGTCCAGCCTTGACATCAGTAACTATTTCCTGGAATATGTAACTAAAATGTAAGATTATTAATCAAATCATTTAATAACCCTTTCCCGTACTTGTCATTATTCCAGAATTTTGTTGGCAACGTATTCAATATCTTTATCAAATAACCTATATCTTTTGAATCATTAGGAATAAATTATGAGTTTAGATTTAATCATATCCATAATACCCACTTTCTCATTATAAAAGTTATTATTATTTCCAGCTTTTTCCTCTACATCGATAACAATCAGTCGATCAATTAAATTTGTCACATCATCCATACATATATATTGTTTTGGTAATTCGTTGTATATCTTTATTCCTTCTCCTGTTTTTTGTCGGTGTTGGAGCTAAAGTTACTTTTATATATTTTTCCAGTTAGGTTTGTTATTTTTATTACTTTTTCGCTTTTACTAGATCGTTGTTTTCTTGTATTTGGATCATCGTTTTGAAATGCAACATTAGAATCAATGACTATTTGTGTATATTTTTCAAGATCATCATCATTACAGTTTGTTGGATTATGCTTTGTTAGTAGTTCACATAAAACTTCTGTTCCTGTGTAATCTCGATTATTAATGACTAAATCATCACCAAAAATGTTAACTTCTGTATCCCTTATTATATGTATGGTTTTCCATCTCTAGTCATCTCTAGTTGCATAATATCTTGAAGCAGTAGAACCAAAATATATAGTGGCTGTAGACTCTACTCCTTCTACTTTATATTTAGTTTGCTTTTTTCATTTACTTTATTTCTTATAATTTTATTAGTTTTACTTATAGGACTATCGTACATAGAATGTGTCACTAATAAGCTTGAATCTACACTTGCCCATTTATGTAAAACAGGAAGTATCTATTGTATTGCTTTTTTATTTTCGTCTGCTACCTTTGATATATCATGTCCTAAATCATTAATTGCATCCATAACAGGCTGATCTTATTCTTTATATTTCTCATATTTACTTCGATTAGCCTGCCTGATTTCCTTAAATCTTTCAACAAGTTCTTCTCTTATATTTATATATTTCTTAATTTTATTAATATCCATTTATTATAAAAAGAAAAACTAAAAGCACAACGTAACACAACATACACGTTCACCTGCGTTCATTTACGTTCATCCACTTTTAATTTACACTTTTAGAAACTCTTTAATTTTATTTCTATATTTATCATTATTCGTTTTCCTAGTCATATCTATTCTTAATCAACCATGCCCTTCTCCCAACACTTATTGCATAAAGATTGTAAGTTTTCGAATGACATATCAGATCCAACAAATTCATCATATATGAGTTTTAGATTTACATTATCCTGTCTAAAGATACGAAGAAAGTTGAAGTTATCTCTTATTAATTGTCTGGGAAATTTTGAATATGTTTGTCCAAGATAGAAGAAGTTTAAATCACTATGATGACTGCGAGAAAAGAATTGTCTTACATGGTTTTGCCCTTCTAAAATGAAATCATGAAACACTACCACAGAATCATCCTCACATTCATCCACTAGAATAATTTCTTCGTGTTGTTATAAAAGGTATCGTATAGGCTAAGTGTTGTTATAAAAGGTATCGATGATCTTTGGCAAGGTGATCTTGTAGACATGCATAATGGAGTATTAAAGGGGTTTCTAAATTAAACAAAGGCTATAAATATTTACTAACGATTACAGTGTTCTACACATATTTTGTTACATAAATGAAAAACACCCACTCTTAAGTAATTTGGAGGCGCTGAATACGAAAATGAAATTTAAAAAGTACGGTTTGCTCGCGTTTGAGCGTAACAGGGGTGGGGTTATATCTAAGCGTTCCCATACTTTTTTATATATGGGCGAACACTTTTCAAGGTCTGGCAACGTCACAGTCCAGTATATTATGTCAACATTGGTTGCACAATATGCCCGCAACATAGGCCGATAGCCACACGGATCAAGGGGGTCTAGTCCCCCTGGTCGTACCTAAAATTGTTGTTATTTGGAGAAAATTCTTAGTAATTTCGTTTGGGTCTCTTCTTTTCTAACGTCCTGCATCCCCTTATATGTTATGGTTGGCATAAATTAAGTATAGTTACTGACTCTTTGGTAGGTTTCTTGTACAGGAGAAATTAGCAGTTTTCTTACTGGAATTACTAGACTACTAACATTGAATTACTAGACTTACCTTCTTTAATTCCTGGATTTTGTAGCTTGTCATTTGTATCTAACTTCTGTTCCTTAATTCCTAACACTTCAACAGAAATAAGCTAACATTGCTACACTTCCATTCCCTTTGTATCTTCAGCGTTTCCCATGCTCGTCGCTGATATCATCACAATTTTCAGTAAAGAAATTCAAATAAGGATGGAGAACATGCAGTTTTAGCGACATTCTACACCCAATCTTCTCGTAAGATGACAGAATATTGTCCACAAGTTCTTCGTAGTTCCCTGCTCTCCTATTAACTAGGAAACTACGACACACTTCTTAAAATGCTTTCCATGCTGCTTGCTTTTAAGGTTTTTCATCAAATAACAGCAATTTTAGGTAGGACCTCGAAGGTCTAAACCCCTTAACACCCTCTTGAGCCCTCTGGGCCAGCAATAACGCATAAGGGGATGCAGGTCGTTAGAAAGGAATGGACCCAACGAAATTACTAAGAATTTTCGTCAAATAACAGCAATTGTACGTAGAACCAGGGGGTCTAGTCCCCATAAATTATAATTTTTGGTTACTAGGCCCCTTTGACCCGTCTGGTGTTCGACCTACGTTGCGGGTATATTTTGCCACCAATGCTGACATAATATTTTGGGCTATGACATTGCCAGACCTGGAAGAATGTTGAAACATATATAAAAAGTACGGGAACGCTTAGTTATACCCCCGCTGTTAGGCCCAAACGCGAACCAATCGCACTTTTTAAATTTCATTTTCGTATTCAGCATCTCTAAATTAGTTAAGAGCTTGTGTTTTCATTTATGTAACAGAAAAATCGTTACATTTATGTAACAGATCGTTAAATTCTCGGGCTCTAAAAAATCAAAACAAGGACGACCTCCCAGTGTTTTGGCGTGCTAATAAGAAATTGTGGGTTGCAAGCGCTATTTTTTGTGACTGGTTCTGGAATTGTTTTGTTTCTGAGGTTGAAAGTCATTTTTAAAAAAAGCAAATTTAGACTTTAAAACAGTTCTAGCTTTGGACAATGCACCAGGTCATCCTCGCGAACTTAAAACTATGCATCCAAATATAAAAGTGACATTTTTACCTCCCAACACGATGGCATTGCTTCAACCTATGGACCAAAGAATAATCCAGGCCTTTAAGCTCTATTACATTAGACGAACCTTCAAAATAGTATTGGATAATACGGAATGTAATCCTGATATTAATGTTATGGAATGCTGGAAGAAATTTGTCATAGCAAAATGCATCGTAAACATGAAAGAATCATTGGAAGAACTGAAGCCACACACACTGAAGTCATGCTGGAAAATAACTGTGGCCTGCTCTGACTGCGGAAAATGACGAAGAATGTGTGCAAATTCAAACTTTGGCTGCAAACATAGCCGAAATTGCGAATGGAATAGGACGAGATGGGTTCGAACAGATAGATTCAAATGACATTCAGAAATTGCTTGAATCGCAAGATGAAGATTTGACTGAAACCGACTTGGAGGAAATGTTAAATTCACAGCCCATTAAAGAAGAGGCTTCAACAAGCACTGGAAATATGACATTTAATTTGAAAAATCTTAGTGAAGGTTGAAGAATGGCAAATGAGCTTTGTGATTTCTTTATGAAAATTGATCCCTCTATGAAACGAAGTCTTATTTTTAAGAGGCAAATTGCTAATGCCACTCCTGAGTAACAGTCTGAATTGAAGGAGATTTTTAAAACTACCAGGCAAGGAAAATACAAAATTCTTCAAACCATTGCCTAAGCCTGAAGATAATAATTAATCAATATGGTCAAAAACTTCAATTACAGTAAATTGATTTTTTATATATATATGTATTTGTTTTTCTTTAATTTTGTCACCTAGGAACGTATCCCCTATAATCGCATATAAATTACCATTCCGTATTCACGGTTTCTGTATTGGCGGCATATTTATGGAACATATACTCCGTGAATAAAGAGCCTTTACTATAATTTAAAAAGTGATCAAGGTAAAGAGTTTTATAAAAAAGACTTTTGATAGTTGATGAAGGAATATAATATCAATCAATACTCAACTTTTAATAGCAAAAAGGCTTCCATCGTAGAACGCTTCAACAGAACTCTTAAACAAAATATGTGAAGACGTTTACTACGCAAGGAAATTACAAATGGATAGAGATATTACCAACATTAGTTAACGAGTATAATAGTAAAGTACATAGAACAATTGGTATAAAGTCTGCAAAAGTTAATAAAAAGAAAGAGCAAATACTATTAGGGAAAATATCTAAGAAAGAATATAAGCGTGTTAAACCTAAATACAAGATTAATGATTACGTTCGTATAAGTAAATCTAAAGGGTTGTTTGAGAAAGGATATTCTCCTAACTGGTCAACAGAAACATTTGTTATTAAAGTGCTTATTCCATCCAATCACCAACACACATAATAACCTATTTGGATAAAGACGATATACAAGGAAGGTTCTACGAGCTAGAATTATTAAGAACTAAAAGACGAGTACTTTGTTAAAAAAGTTTTACGAAAGAAAGATAATAAGGTATATGTCAAATGGCTAGGGTTTGATGATTCCCATAATAATTGGATAGATAGAGATAATGTTGTAGTTTAAGTTTACTACGTTTTGTCTTTTCTTCTTATTATTACTCATAAAATAAAATAAAACAATTTTTTCATGAAAATGCAAGTACTACGTATAGTTTAAAGGATATTTGCTACGAACATATTCGAGATGATTATTGGTTTGGTTCATTTGGTGTTGTTAAATTTATTATAGATAAGAGTGTCGGATTCATTAACTCTACTAAACTGCGTAAGAGTGCTGGTAAAAGGTTTGATCACTGGTTAGTAAATAAACAGTCAAAAGAATTAATATAATATTATAAGGAAAAATTAAGACCAAGTGTAATAATATATATGATAAAATCAGGTGGTAACAAGATAAATAAAATAATATCTGGTTCATAAGTTCATACATGTTCACTTCAAGAAATAAAGAGGCCTGCCTTTATAAAGAAAGAAAAACATACATCGGGTTATTTGTAAATAGCAAGTACTAGACATCACAAAGAAAGGATTATATATAAAGTGCATTGTACAAAAATATTGAACAATATCTAGGTCAGTTTAATGAGTTTAGACTTTACTTTGAGCAGTTTTATTATGAAGAAAGTTATAAGACACTTAATACTAGGAAATTAGAATCAGTGATACATGACGAATTAGATAAATTTAAGTATCAGGTGATTTTTAATGTGAATTAAATACTATCAAAGAAATTATAAAGAAATACAAAATGATGAATTAAGTGAAAAGTTTAAAGGTTTGGCGTTAAAAGAAGAATGTCCCATAAACATGAAATAAAACTATTTTTATCATGTAAAATGTGGGTACTATGGATAACTCTCATAGTTTAAATGATATATGTTACGAAAAGATCAAAGATAATTATTGGTATGGTTTGTTTTGTAATTTCAAGTTGATCATAGATAAGGAGGCAGAATGCTTCAACGCTACTAAGTTGTGTCGAGATTGTGGTAAGAGAAAATAAAAAAAATCAAAAGAATTCTGAGAATATTACAATGAAAAATAGCTGACTCTCAGCTAAATTCAATATATTATGTAGAAAAAAAGGTACAAACGAGAAAGACCTATTAGTTTCCTGGACATACGTATACAAGAAAATAATTATCTCCATCGCTTTATGGATATCTAAAGACTTCTATGATAGTTGTTATGATATTACCAATTGATTACGAAAGCGAAAAAGGTTCCGGATCGTTAGGTGAATAAAAATGAAATAAAATTACTTACTTCATAAAAATATGAGTACTAAGGAAAACACTTATAGTTTAAATGATAGTTGCTACGATCAGATTAAATATAACTATGGGTATGGTTTGTTTGGTGATTTCAAATTGATAATAGATAAGAGTACTGGATACTTTAACGCTACTAAGTTGTGTCAGAGTGCTGTTAAAAGGTTTGATAACAGGTTGAAAAATAAAGAATCAATCGAGCTTGTAGAACATTATAGTAGAGAAAGCAATTCCTCCGATGAAAGGGACAGCTCTATATACATAACAAAAGAGGAGAAAACACAATTATAACAGGAACATATGTAAGAAAGGAATTATAATTAATTATCGTGTTTTGGATCTCAATTGATTTTTACGATAAGTGTTGTAAAATTATTTTTGACTATTTCACTCAAGACTTTAAGCAATACCATGATAAGATAAAAAATAGAATAAAGAGCAGAATAAATAGAACAAAAATTGGAAAAAAATAAGGATTTAAAAAGTGCTTTAAATAAGTAACAGCACCATATACTAATGACAGTTTAAAAGATACTTGTCTAATCGTATGCAAGAAGAACAAACTAGATGATCCTTTCCCTTATTATACTGTCAGAGGTCAGAAGAGGTGTTTATGAAAATCTCTTATGAAGCGTATGAGAAATATCTAAACCTCGAGAACATTTGTGAAAAGTTTAGAGACCCTAACATTGTTAAACTGTTTAACATAATGCAACAAGAACTGGATATCCGTAAAGGTAAAGGTAATGCGTTTTGTACATCACTATCAGAAGAAGACCTAGTTAAAGAAATCGACTATTTCTATGATTGGTTACCATGTGTTTGAATATTTTGTCAAGGTCATCGCACCGAATTCGTTGTGATGACTTCAAGGTGCTAGTTGAAAAATAAAAATGAAATATTTTATGTACTATCTCATAAAAGTGAGTATCACATTATGACTCTCAGAGTTTGTCTAAATGGATATAGTGTTATTCCTAGAGTTATGTTAAAAAATTCTGCTGGCTATGATCTCTATTCTTCCGAGACTGTGAGAATAAAACCTGGACATACTCATCTATTTAAAACTGAAGTTCAGATAGACATACCAAAAGGACACTTTCAGAAAATCTTTTCTAGATCAAGTTTAAGTTTGAGAGAAGATATAGATGTATGTGCTTGTGTTATAGACAGTGGGTATTACAAAGAAATTATCGTACTAATTAAGAAAAGAACATCGATAGTATTGTATATCTGTGAAGTATTTGGAGTTAACGCGATGCTTAGATTTTTTATCTTCCTTCCTTATGGTGAAACAGTTTCTCAAAAATTTCAGAGAATTGCACAGTTAGTTTTTAATAAAACATGAGTCATTATCAATCTAAGTAGTTAGAGAATTTGATAACGAAAGCGAAAGAAGTTCTGGAGGTTTCGGATTCTCAGGTACACTGTAATCAAAATAATGTTTATACAGAAATAAAAGCCCATTAGGAATATTATTTTTAAATTCTAAAGCAATAGCTTTTGATAAACATTGTCTCGATGAAATTCCTATCCAGCATACTCTATCAGCATAATCTCTTTTATAAAGTTCTCAGATAAAGTTTGAAATCATGATATACCATCCAAATTAACTTTATTAGCTAACTCTCTTATGAAATCTTTTGATACGTCATTTCAAATTATTGTCAACTAGTCAACTCTGTCTGCAAACTCTTGTGACATCTTCAGATAAGTCATTATGTGATAAGTTATCCCAATTGATCTTATCCTTGTATTTACGTATGAAATATTTTGTAACATTTTCACTAAAACGCATATAAGATCATTGCTTATCTGTTGCTGTATCTAATGTTTTATGTGACAAGTTCATAAAGTAGTTTTGAATAATATTTTGTTTAAGGCGTTCGTTATCTTCCTTAACAACCTTTTTAAATAAATGATTTAACTTACCAAGAGCAATACAAAAATTAATCGAATCAGGATTAGTCCTTTCATCATTATCATCTACATTATCATATTTATCTGGGCTACAATAATATAATCTGTATCATACTCCACATTCATTAAAAGATCGTAATCTTCATTATCTAAGGAATAATACACACGATTGAATACAGATGTAAGAGATATTACTTGTTTAGCAAGTGAAATCTTCGATTAGAACCTTCTGTATTTAAATATGAGTAACTTCATTTTTTGTAAAGCTCTATAAAAATGAACTTCCTTTTTAAAGTATACAAACTTTTTTGAAAACCATGATAACTACCTCACAACTAAAGAGTTTAAGAAAAGATGAACTTATAGAAAAAAGTAATATGCTTAGAATATAAGTCACAACAACTCAGTTAAGAAAACAGAAATTACTAATCTATGGTAAATAAGCTGTTTGAGAAAGTTCCATTGCATGAGTTGATCAAAATGTATGGAGATGAAGGTTTAAGACAAGATATCACTAGACGTTTGCATGTTAAGAAGATGAATTGGAATAGTGTAAGCAAGTACCAAAAGTTGTCAGAATAGTTTAGAAGATAATTAAAAGATAAGGTGAATTGGAAAGAAATCTTATGTAATCAAAAATTATCAGAAGACTTCATGAGAGAATTCGTAAACAGCGTTGATTCTATGGAAGTTTCAACTAGACAAAAGTTATCACAAGACTTTATAAGAGAATTTAAGGACAATGTACTTTGGCGTTACATTGCAAGTGAACAAAAATTATCAGAAGACTTTATAAGGTAATTTGAATACAAGTTCAATGATGATCTTTGCGCACAGTTGAAGGTTTCTCGGAAGTTATCAGAAGGCTTCACTAGAGAATATTTAAAGACAGTGATTGTTGGTACATCTTAGTAGTTAAAGGTAAGTTTAGTGAACAGTTCATTAGAGATTTCGGAGACAACTTTTCTTGGTTCATCGTAGTACGTAATCAAGTGTTATCTGAAGATTTCATACTAGAGTTTTGGGATCAAATCTACTGGTGTGAAAATGTAGGATATCAAAAATAACTTCTGATTTTAAGTTTAAACTTTTCAATGGATTTTTTGATGAGATAGACGTAGCTGATGATATCAATTGTTCTATTTGTCTTCCGAATAATATTTACAAATTTAAAACTGTATGTAATCATATCTTTTGTAAAATACTTTTCATTGTTGCTGTGTTTAAATGTTAGCTGTCCATTATGTAGAAGAAATCTAAGAATTTGCAGGAAATCATTGAACATAGTGATATACTTGATGATGCTACAGAGTATTATGATTCAGTTAAAATTTCTAGGGCAGTGTGTAACACCATAGAAACGGAAGAAGAAGAGATTGAAGGTGAAAGCCAGTTAGTAGAGAACCAGAACTAACTCTATGGCCTATGGAGCACCGAGGCTCAATGCCGCGTTCAAAAAAGCTCTCCACTGACTTCTATCCTTAGCTAATTGCATCCAGTTACTACTTAGTATTCCTATTTCTGCGAGATCCGTCTTAATATTGTACTCCCATCTGCGCATAGGTCTTGCTAATGGTTGTTTTCGATTCGTCTTCCAGGCAAGTCTTTGAACGCGTTTCTACTTTCTTCCATTCTAGCTACATGACCTGCCCAACTAAGCCTCCTAGACTTGATGACCCTAACTGTTATGGGTAAACCGTATAAATTATGTAGTTCCTCGTTATGGCGTTTCCGCCATGCCCCCTTCCCGTTCCTCTTGGATCCGAATATTCGTCTTATTATCTGGTTTTCAAATACTTTCAGTCTATGTTCTTCCCTCAGAGTAAAATACCATGTTTCGCAACCATACAGAACAACAGGCATGATTATCGCTTTATATATTTTAAGCTTCAAATTCCTCGATCAAGTTCGTTACAATAAGATATTTTGAAACGAATAATAACGCGAATTCCGTGCTTTTTTGTCGACAATTAATTTCTTCGTAAATATGATTTTCGTCTGTTAATATTGATCCTAGATATTTGAAAGTATCCATTTTATCAAAAGCATTATTTACATTTTAATGCATCCATAATTTGCCGAATTACGGTCCCGACGAACTTGCATGTATTTAGTTTTCTCTGCATTCACTTCTAAAGCCATGTCCATGCAAGCGTTTAATGAGACCTCTGCATTCCTTTCTATTGTTCTAACATTCCCTAATAATTTACATCATCAACATATGCCATAACCTGGTTAACCCCATTCAGCTAAAGGCCCTGATTGCTATCTTTGGTTTAACTTATAGCGTATTCCAGAACAAAGTTGAATAATAATGGCGACAACGCATCTCGTTGTTTCAGGTCATTTTCGACGTGAAAGCCCGTTAACAAAAGTTTTCCTACCCGGACTTTATTTTGGGATTCATTAAAGGGATATCTTAATTAATCTATTTAGCTTTCTCGGTATTCCACGTTCTGTAAGAACTTTGTATAATGTTTCTCTCCTAGCCGAGTCGTAGGCTTTCTAAAATCAATAAATAGTTGACGAACCGGGGTGTTGTATTCCCACCTCTTTTTGAGTATTTGTCGAAAGATAAATACTTGGTCGATAGTTGATCGATTTCGTCTAAATCCGCACTGATAATCTTAAATAATTTTATCTTCGTATGGGGTTAAACTTGCTAATAGAATATTTGAAAGGATTTTATGGATGTTGACAGAAGAAATTGCCTCGATAATTATTAGTCACTTTTGTCGCCATTCTTGTGAATTGGAACAATGATTGATTCTAACCACTCTTGTGGCAATTTTTCCTTGTTACACATAAGGAGAATGAGTTTGTGTATCTTGTTCCACTATTTTTTGCCTGCAGCTAAAATTAACTCAAGCGGAATTTCGTCTCCCCTGGGAGATTTGTATTTCTTTAATTTCATTACAGCTGTTTCTACATCTGTTTGGTTGGGTTCTGGAATATACGGTTCTACGGTGTGTATCTCCTTTTCTCCATGCAAATTAGTTTTTCATGGGTGTTCAGCAAATCAGAAATATTTCCATCTATTTAGGTTTCTATGCGTAACAGGGAGAACTGTCCGGTCAGATTTCTTAAATATATAGAACGAGGTTGATAGCCTTTCTTAAATTCGTTGATCCCATTATAGATGTCCCGAATGTTTTTTTTTAATTTTTACTATTATCTTCTAGTTCCTTAATTTTAGCTTTCAGAAAATCGCGTTTCTTTGTTGTAAAAGTTTTGGAAGTTTCCCGCCTGATGTCTTGGAAATTATGTGTAGTTATTCCATTCGGATTTTGTAGCCAACGTAATTTTGTCTCTTTTCTCTTCTCTACTAGTTTAATGCATTCCTGGTCGAACTATGGTTTGTTCCTACGTATATCCGCGTGTCCCAATTTCTCTTTTGCTGCAATTTTAATACTATCTCTAATTTCAATATAAATATCCTCAACACTAGTACACTTCGAATTTTCTAAAACCGAGAATCTGTTCGAAACTTCAATCTGGTATTTCTCTCTTACCTGGCTCTCTTCTAATTTCTTTAAATTAAATCTCTCCGTTTTCGGACAATGAATATTACCTTTATTGAACGATAATCTCTCTCGTATTATCGCTATTACCAGGTAGTGGCCAGTGTCACAATCAGCCCCTCTAAACGACTGGACATCATTTAGGCTGGATTGCCTTCTTCCATCTACTAAAACGTGATCAATTTGCTTGTGTTTTTCCGTCTGGTGAGGTCCAAGTGCGTTTATGAACGTAACGATGTGGTAGTATTTTACTCTTCCCGATTAGGTTTTTGGATGTTGCACAGATCAAGAGTCTAACACTTTGTCATTACTTTCCTTATGCAGACTTTCGTTCCCTATAATTAGTTTGAAAATATCATCTCGTCCTACCTTTGCATTGAAATCCCCTAATAGAATTTTCATATGGTATCGCGGGAGTTGTAGAGTACCAGAATATAAATAGTAATGTACGAAGGAGAAGAAGACGAAGAACTAGAAGAATATGACAAAAATAAAATTGTCAAAAATAAATCTTATAAGAGGTGTAGTATCCAGATAAAATGGCTGACCTATTACCTAACTGAAAAATGTAAACACAAAGAGTTGCAACCTGTTAAACTTGCAGATCTAGGTAAGTCTAAGTTCTATGAAATTAGAGCCTGGAATCTTCTCCAAACGAGGAATGGTTCAAAGGGATTAGTACATTTAGATGATACCCTTAAAACTATATTACCAAATAGATACTTTCATGATAGTATCATCTATGTAATGTGAGTTCCTGTCACCACAGCATGGAGCGTCCTCAGGTTGCGGATTGAGTGGAAGCCTCTAGATATAGAAGTTAGCTGCGGGTATACTGAATAAGCGGTCGCGGACAGACGGCAGATGGAGCACAAACATGAAATTTAAGAAATCTGTACTTTTTCTAGGAAATGAGTGATAATACGTGCACTGTCATTGAGTTCAAGCAGATCTGCAGAGAAAGGGATATTAGAGGATACTTTCAACTGCTGAAAGATCGACTTATTTACTTACTAGACAAAGATGATCTTAAATCATTCAAAGAAAACCTGATAAGACAGAATGTATTCTCATTTCAAGAAGACCTCTTTGGAGAACCGAAACCTAGAAGACTGTTTAGAAAGAGAGATTTAACACTATTCCCGTTTGAAAAAGAAATAATTGAACAACTGACATCGAAGAAACTGGAAAGAAAGAAAGATTTATCACTCCATTTGAAAACGAAATGATTGAGGAAACTAAACCACCATGCATATTTATTAAAGTAGAAATAGAAGAAACAGTATTTAAAAAGACATTACAGACAATTAACATCGATAACATAGGTGGATATAAAGACCCAACAAAATTTTTAGATGAAAGTGGAAGAGATGCAATTAACAATACCAAAGAACAACAACATTTCCATCCTGCTAAAGTTAATCTTGTTTTCATTTGTGACTTTATGAAAGAAAAATAAGTACAAGAATTTAATTTTAAAACGTCAAAGGAGAGAATATTATAATTAACTGACTTACATAAATAATATACAATAATAAACAAAAACTTCATAGAAAAATGGAAGAATTTAAAGGTGGGGACCGGCATGAAAATTGCACCAGATTAAACATTTAGAATGCAGACTAAACAAATATGTACCATTAAGAGCTTCTTCCTATATTGAACTTCCTAAACCAATCAAAGATAAAAAAGCATTAATTAATGTTCAAAATAAAGTCAATAAATATCCCTTATATTCTGTGGGAAATTAGTTAAAACCTATAGACTATGAATAACATCCTGAAAGACCTTCCAACTATGTAAAACGTGTTAAGAATTAGAACATAATTATCGTGATGTGATTGTATTCTTTCTACAGTTAAAAGGCATAGTAAAGTTCGAAATGAGAAGTAACATTTCAATTAACGTTTATATAATAGCTATAAGAAATATAATACATACCCACTTCAAATGACGAAACATAAGCAGGAAGGACATGTTAATCTATTATATATAACAGATGAAGGAAATAATCATTATTGCCAGATACAAGACTTTTCAAGATTAATAAGAAGTCAAGGAACAAAACATCATGAGAAGTTGTACTTCTGCGTTAGTGTTTAACAAAATAGTTTAGAAATGAGGAACAGTTGTAAAGACATGAGCTGTATAGTAAAGAACATGAGGCAGTTAGAATAGAACTTCCGAAACCGTATGACAATCAAATAGAATTTCAAAACTATACTCGATCTTTAAGAGAACCATTTGCAATATATGCTGATTTCGAATGCTTTTTGTGTAAAATGGAAATATATCATAATTGTTCTAAAACAGCAAAATACTAAAACTATGTTCCAGTGAGTTTCTGCTACTATATTAAGTACTCAAATGGAGATTATGAAAGCCCTGCTAATTATATTGGTCTAGATGCTGCGAAAGTATTTGTTGAGATGTTACATCAAGAAGCAGTAGAAATAAAGAACATATACGATCATCAACTTGAAATTGACATTCTAACTGAAGAGGAAGAAGAAATATATAACAGCTCAGATATTTGCCATATATGTGAGAGAAACTTGAGTGATTTACCACCAGAGGTTGAGAAACAAATAAATACATTAAAAAATAAGATACTACTCTAGAAAGATAAAAATGATATGAATGACAAAATAGAAGAAGGGAAATGAGAGCTAAAACGTTGTTTGTATAAGATAAATAAAAAAAATAAAACAAAGGTAAGAGATCATGATCATTTAACTGGAAAGTTTAGAGGTGCAGTCCACAACTATTGTAATTTGAACTACAAGAATCCTAATTTTATTCCAGTATTTACTCATCTGTTTGTTAAAGAGCTTGCGATACAAATGAGATAAAACTAATTGCAAATAACGAGAAAATATGTATAACATACTCGAAATACATGAAGCTTGATAAGAATTGGGTCCATTTAAGATCTGTAGATTCATTTAGGTTTATGTCACGGAGTTTACCAGGATTAGCAAATAACCTTAGAAAAGAACACTATAGAAACATCAAAATACTTTCCCAATAATCTACTAGATTTCGTGATTCAAAAAGGTGTGTATCCGTATGATTATATTGACTCAATTGAAAGATCAGAAGAAACCAACTACCACCAAAAGAAATGTTTTTCAATAAGCTTACCCAAACTAATATAAGTGACAAAGAGTATTAACATGCGGAAAATGTTTGGAAATGATTCTATATTAAAAACCTTGCAGAATATACTGAACTTTATAACAAAACGGATGTGTCAATATTAGCAGATGTTTTTGAAAACTTTGGATATATATATATATATATATATATATATATATATATATATATATATATATATATATATATATATATATGTGTGTGTGTGTGTGTGTGTGTGTGTGTGTGTGTGTGTGTTTGTAAAATTATGGTTTAGACTCTGCTTGGTATTTGACTCCTCCGGGCTTACTATGGGATTCTATGTTAAAGATGACAAAAATCATTCTGAAATGTTGATGGATTATGATAAGATGTTAATGATACAGATATGTATAAGAGGTGGAATCTCGCACTGTAAAAAATGATATGTAAAAGCAAACAACAAAAATATGGGAAACTATAACAATAATGAATGTTCAAAGTATCTAGCATATTTAGATGCAAATAGCTTATACGGGTATAGTATGAGCCAAAATGCCG
Organism: Thermobia domestica; assembly: GCF_964235325.1. NCBI lineage: Eukaryota > Metazoa > Arthropoda > Insecta > Zygentoma > Lepismatidae > Thermobia > Thermobia domestica. The sequence goes on from NC_137470.1 coordinate 39,436,272, forward strand.
TAAAGACTTTAAATGGACTAAACTTTACATAGATCTAATGAATGTTCCAGATGATTCTAAGGTAGGTTATATATTAGAAGTTGATTTAGATGACCCAAAATATCTACATAATGAGCATTCAGAAGTATCATTAGCTTCTGAATACATGTGTCCACCAGGATCAAAACAATCAGAATTATTAACCACACTTCATAACAAGGAAAGGTACGTTATTCACTACTCAAATTTAAATCTCTATATGTCACTTGGGATGAGATTGAAAAAGGTTCGTATAATATTAGAGTTCAAACAATCAAATTGGCTAAGGAAATATATTGATTTAAATACTAATATGAGAACGAAAACCAAGAATGATTTCGAAAAGGACTTTTACAAATTAATGAATAACGGCATTTTCGGAAAGACAATGGAAAATATTAGAAAAATACCATGTATTACCTTAGAATGTTTTCCGAAGAATTTTGAAAACTTAACAGCGAAACCGAACTTTGATTACAGAACAATATTTACAGAAGATTTTTGTGCGATACATATGAAGAAAGAAAAAATAATAATCAATAAACCAATATATGTTGAAATGATTGTAATAGAATTATCTAAATTATTAATGTACGGTTACCATTACAACACTATAAAATCAAAATATGGAATCAATGTAGATTTATGTTACATGGATACTGATAGTCTTATATATGAGATAAAACCAATGAAATGGTTGATCTATTTCATACAAGCGAATACGAAAAGGTCAATAAATATTGAATATCACTAATAAACAGAAAATGTATTAGGCAAAATAATAGATGAAAACAATGGTAAAATAATGACCGAATTTATTGATTTACGATCTAAGATGCATGTCTTTAGAATAGAAAATAGATAAAGATAAAGTAACAGGAATAATTAAATATGTAGTAGCGAAAGAGTTGAAGTTTGATCATTTTAGAAAACCCTATTCCATAATATAAAAACATATAAAGATATAAACCTCATTGGTAGTCATAAGCATGATGTATATACTAAAGTTCTTAATAATTTAGCGTTAGATCCGAGTGATCATAAAATATGCATAATATAGCATGGTGTAAATAAAAAAACTTGGGGACATTATTTGATAGAAGAGAAGTAGAGAAGTTGTAGTATTAGATATAAGTTTAGTTATAGTTCTTATATATAAGGTTTAATAAATATTATAAAGCCTTTCCAATCTTGGAAAGTTTTGATAAAAAGTTATGAGTTTTCAACGCTGACTCTATCCTGTTTGTCTATTCCGTGACAGTATTCCGTTATGAGTGCATTACATTATATTTTGAAAAATCCTTTTCCTACATAAAAACTTCAATACTTCGAAAGCGTTACGTTACTGGGATTCCACATCTAAACCACATTACATTAACCATGAATAAAAGAAAGAAGAAGAAAAATATCTTTCCTAATTTGTATTAGTAACAGAGTCTTTGTCTTCTCCAACTGTAATTATGTTTGTATGGAATTCACGTAAACATTGTATGGAACATTCAATCTGGAAGAGAAAAATTAATGGGATTCACGCCTAAGGCGATGCAGCGTTTAAACTCTGTTACCAACAATTTATTCCTCACCACCCCTTGTAAAATCCGTGTTCGTGGAAAATAGTAAACAACAACCATGTAGTAACATAGCAAGCCGAGAGGTAACTCGGATTGTGATGGTGATCAAGATGGCGGCCATCTTAAAAGCCACCATCTTGAATTCACGTAAATAGGAAGATGGTCATGCAGCACATCATTTTAGGATAGCATTTAAAGACAAACACAATTGCGGAATCGGTTTGTATATATCTTAATTTGTTCAAACGTTACAGCTATTTCAAATTGCTAATTTTACCGTACTGTTTCTGTTGTTGCAGGTGAACAATTATGCCGCTAACGACACCAGAGAGTAAGGAGTTGATCAGGGCATGAAGATGAAGAAGTGCAAGGGGTGTAGCAGCTGATTTTAATGCCAAGCACCCAGATCGACATCCTGTGTCCCATGTTAGTGTGACCCAACTCTTCCAGAAGTTCACGGATACTGGTTCAATAGCAGATATACCAAAGTGTTGAAGACTCACGACCGAAACAGATGAAGCCACATCAGTAGCAGTGCTGGCAGCATTTGCTACATCACTAAACCGCAATACCCTTCGTCTGTCCATGGAATGTGGTGTCAGCCGTTCATCTATCAGACGTATCTTACAGAAAAGCAAGTGGCATCCGTACAAATTGCAACTTCAACAACATCAATCTGAAGATGAACCTGATCGTCGTGTGGGATTTTGCAACTGGACCCTTGCACAGTTGGAAACGGATCCCACATTCCACACATAATTTTTATTTTCCGATGATGCCAATTTTTATGTCACTGGGGAAGTGAATAAGCAAAACTGTATTGGTACCCGACAAATCCTCAGTATATTGGACCTTACAAAATGGTAGGTACAGGCAAATTAATGGTGTGGTGTGGTCTATGGGGCACCACATTAATGGCTCCATTCATCGTTTCTGGTACCCTCACTGCTCAAAGGTATTTGGATATGTTGTGGGATCTCATCCCTCCTTCCAAATTGTCCGCACATTTCCACTCTTTTTCCAGCAGGATGGTGGCCCTCCGCATTAGGGATTACAGGTCCGTACCTATCTGGATGAACAATTTCCTGGACGTTGGATTGGGCGTCGTGGTCCCATTGATTGGCCAGCAAGATAACCAGATCTGACGCCCTTGGATTTTTATCTGTGGGGTCATCTGAAGGCAAAGGTATACGCCGAAAAGATCCGGGATCTTGAACTCCTGGAAGAACACATATTTGCAGCCTGTGCCGATATTTCGACAGTAACTCTTTTGAGGGTCATGGACAATTGTGTTGAACAACTTACCTAGTGCATAACTCGGGATGGGGGTCACTTAGAGCATGTGCTTCGCCATGCGTGACAGGTAAAATTAGCAATTTGAAATGCCTGTAACTTTTGAACAAATTAAGATATCAACAAACCAATTTCACCATTGTGTTTTTCTTTAAAGTTTAGTTTAAAATAATGTGCAGCATGAATATCTTTCCATTCAAAAATCTTGACATGAATTCAAGATTGCGGCTTTCAAGATGACTGCCATCTTGGTAGCCGTCACAATATGACTTCCCCCTCAGCCTATGTTACTACATGGTTGTTGTTCACTATTTTCCACGAATACGGATTTGAGAAGGAGTGGTAAAGGACTTATGGCCCACCCTGTATATATATATGGCCCACCCTATATATATATATATATATATACAGGGTGGGCCATAAGTCCTTTGCCACCCATTCTTAAATCCGTATTCGTGGAAAATAGTGAACAACAACCATGTAGTAACATAGTTAGGCTGAGGGGGAAATCATATATATATATATATATTCATAAGAATCTTCCTCATGTGGATTTTCAAATACAATGGAAGCCTTGGCTTTAAAACTATTATACGGACTGAACCATTACAATGAGTTCTTTTCAATAGAGACTAAATGTATTCTTAGGATCTTAACACTAGAAGGACCGGATAGGTCAAAATGACCCATCACCATATTTTAATATTCCACTGTAAACGTACTTGAAATAGTAAGTGAATAATATTTTATGAATTTGTTAAGGCCAATAGCATTAACAAATTCTTAAAATATGGTGATGGGTCATTTTGACCCATCCGGTCCTTCTAGTGTTAAGTTAATGTATCTAACAATGATACGATCGAAGTAAAAATATCTCAATTAAAGTTAAGAAAGTGACGTTTAAATGATAGGATGTCATTCCCTCTGTAAAATGTATTCCTTCTGTGCTAGAGGTCACTGGCGTATTGGGCAGTATCAAGCGTGTACTGCGTTCAGTGAGGGGGTGCGGAGAAGTTATAGTCAGTCACGGGTTTGGGGAGGGGGTGACGCAGATGGATCATTTACATACTGCTTCTGTACTGCTATACCAAAAGTTGAAATAGGCAAATTTCCAAAATGTAAGTTGTAGGCCAAGGTAGCCCTCCCAAATTTTTGAAAGTGTACAACAATGTTCCCATATCTTGGGATAGGGAATTGACTTATTTGAACTCCCATACATCCATACAAGGTAATTATACCTCATCAAAGGGTTTAACTTAGGTAAAAGAACCCTCCGAAATTTAAATTTTGGCACTTTTTTACCTATGAAATGGAACGGGATTGACCCCAATACTTTTAGAGGTACACACCTGGTCCTAGGTTACCATATCCAATTTTTAGATTTGACGATTTTCAATTTAAGGTGCTGGTGCTATGTACCCGTTCCATAATTTAAGGGGTGAGCCAAGGTACTTCCGATCGGAGGTGGTCCTAGGTACCCCTAGGTCATTGACCTGATCGGCGGGTGGCAGGGAAGCCAAAATTTGTGTTCTCGCCAAAATTTGCAGCCGGTGTGGCCGTCACTACATCTATGGATTATGTTGCATATGGTTAAATAAGCACATATATAATTTGTATTTTCTTCTCATATGTATGATTTTCTCACCATTGCTTCAAAAACGTATGGGAAATACATTATGTTAAGCACCAAAAGTTTAAATTCCTGTATATAATAATTAATATAAAAGAGCATTCAATCATAATGGAAAACTTTTAAGAGCTATAATCACTTTGGTGAATGCTGTACTTACAAAATAAAACTATATTGTCGATATTAGTACGAAGGCTTCTTCGAAAGTTAGTGAACTGACAAGGAAATTACATAAATATGTCATCAGGGCATCCGAATCAATTTTAGTCTATTCGATAAACATAAGAAAGATATGTTCATGCACAAACAATTAGGTGCTATGGACAACAGAGTAATTTCCTGGAGCCCATTATCCCTTTTAGTATATAGAAAATCGTATACCCGCAGTGAAATAGCTATTGCATCAATACTGTTCATTGGAAAGTCATGGTTTTATTGTTTATTCTCCTTAGCACGAAACAAGCTATCCAGGGGTGCAATGCATTGGAGTCGATAGTGTCATTGAACAAGGAAAATAAGGAGAATGTCGGGAAAATTCCCTTTAGAAAACCCTCCCATCAACTTTGGACGCCCCTGGAGTGGCCCCGGGGAAATATATCTCAAAAATACTACAGGAGTTAGCAAATGTGTATACTGAGTTTTGTATTGATAGACGAAATAGATACGAGGGAGGCTAACAAGACAGTGCACAGCGAACCCCGTGAAATAATTCAATGTTCAACACTGCCTGCATCCAACCATTGAAAAATCTCGGCCACAGCAACTTGTTCCCCCTCTTTCGCGGAAGATACTTGAAAACACATATGGAGAGTTCAGGAAGTTAGATAGAAAAAACGACTAGAAGCTAGCCTTTTCGTCAGGAAATCAATAGTATCAGCAATTAAATGTATTGTATTGGTATACTATCCTTTATCACCGTTAAGGATCGATGATGCGACACTATTGTTCCATATGTACAGGTTGTCCATAAAGTTCGGGTATCAGGGTAAAACACATTTAATCAATTTAATGTTAATAATATTTTCAACATGATTTCCTTGCTGTTCAATGCATAATTTGCAAGATGAAGGTGAACTCGATGGAATAGGACTGAATTGCCGTAGATTTTAGTACACTGACTGATAATGTGTTCCGTTAGGTGGTTTAAATTTCTAATCTTCAACGAGTAAACTTTCTCATTCAGCATACCCCAGAAAAATAAATCAAGAGGAGAAAAGTCTGACGAAAAACGGGTCCACATGACCGCTTCCCTCAATCTAGACAGGAAAATTGTCATTCAACCAATCTCTAACAGCTGCAGCAAAATGTGTAAAGCCCCATTCAGCTGAAACCAGTCTAGAAATCCCTTACCAAAACGCTCAATTTGAGGCACCAATTTGTCTCTTAGCATGTTCAGATAAGTCTCATTCATTACATGTTCATCAAAGAAGAGAGGTCCTAGTACGTGAGCTTTCCACAATCCACACCACACCATCACATTTTGGTAGCCCTGCTGTTTGGATGGACTCCTCCAATGTTTATTGCTTTGAGACCAGTATCGAAGATTTTGTCTGTTCCTTTCACCATTGACAAAAACACAGCTTCATCACTGAACAACACACACTCTTAAGTAAAATTGATATTTTCATGCAATTTATCTACAAACCATTCACACATCTGCATGCGTCTATCGAGGTCATCTTCATTTAAGTGATCCAATATATGTAAATTGTACGGATGAAACTTCTCCCCTGCCAGAATTTTGTGCATGATTGACCTTGGAACACCAAACTCCGTGGATGTTCGATAAAGCGATTTGTTTGGGCTAGCATAATTCTAACCAAGACAGTCCCTTTCGTATCGTCTGAAGTCTTTGGTTGTCGGGAACGGGGTTTGTCCAATAAACTGTCTGTTTCTTTAAACTTGGTAATTAATTTCCGACTGCAGTAAAACAAATAATTTAACGATGTGGAAGTCGAAGGTTAAATTATTCCGCAATTTTGAGATATGACCATCATTCTCGTCCACTTAAGAATAAAAACTCGACCTGCTCTTCTTTAGACAGAGCCATCATTCAATCTGGAAAAAACAAAAGCAAATAATTATAAACCCTTATGTACCCGTACTTTATAGACATAATACATAAATTTCTACAGAAGAAGAGAATAACGATAAAAAGAACAAGCAAGTAGTACGTGTCTTTGACCAACTCCACGATACATCTGAAAATTATATAGGAGATTTTAATGCACAAATAGTACTAGAAGGCATTTTCAAACCGATTATAATTAATGAAAGAGTACATGAGAAAGGAAATGATAACGGCGTTATTCTCGCTAACTTTGCTAAATCAGAAACATTGCCGTGAAAACAGAAATTCCTACATCGCGACATTCAAAAAATAATACCACAAGAAAAATTGAAGTAAGACAAGAAATGATTTTTTCAAACCTAAATTTACTTAAATAGAAGATAATAAAAATATGGATATCTGCAAAGCATGAATAATTTTTAGAAACTTTGTAAACTTTGTGACTGCACATTAAAGGAAGCGAATAGAACTACAATTTGCTAGGCAGTCAGTTAAAATATACTGTTCGTTTAGAAAGTGAAATATATATATATATATATATATATATATATATATATATATATATATATATATATATATATATATATATATATAGTAGAACCATATATCTCAGAGCCTAACTTAACACAAATAAACACTGTTGCAAAGAAATTAAAGGAGCAAAAATTTCTGAGCGTAGACGAATTTCCCACCGAGCAGACTTTCGTTGATCCTCTGCCTAATGTGATACCTAATTGGTATCGACGAAACGGTTATCATATTCAATAACAATTTGTTTCTCTGGTGGCTATTTGTGTTATTGTGTCCTAAAATTTCTCTGAACCATAGTATTTGATCGGGATTCATGAAGCATCTAACGACATTGTGCACATAATTATTAAATGGATTCTTGTTGTGGGAATAAAGGAAAACAACAGTCTATGTAATAATTACGAAAAGACTCAATTTTAAGCAACACATCCATCTGTGTCCATGTATTTCACATCATCATGATCATTCGAAACATTAAACTGTTCCGAATAGCACTATGATTTTATATTATCTAAGTAGCAGCGGTGCTAAGGAGATATATGTACTTATGGGGAATTTGTAAAAATATTCTGCGTTTATTTACACATAAAGGGGCATATATATATATATATATATATATATATATATATATATATATATATATATATATATATATATACATCCTCACGGCATCGTCAAGGCTCTATATTGCTATTTAATATTTAAAATTGCAACCGGGTGTTTCTAGCTGCCGTATACGGTTGTCCGATCATTACCCTTGTTCTTCGCGCGCAGAGTCATTCGAAGAACTGAAAACGTACTCTGTACACAAACAGTTTATAGTTGTGAAATCGGAAAGCCTGGCACCTCTGCTTGTCAAGGTCAAAAAGTGGGAGAAAAAAGGATGTGCAGAATGTAAAGAGGGTGCAACAGTGACTGATACATGTAAGAAACGTATTCATTTGTAGTTCGTGCACATTCCGCCTGTAGCGCTACTGTGGCACAAGGTATATTGAAACTATATAACTCTTGTACACCGCTTGTAGGTCTATTGGCGTAAGTGACGACCGAAACTATGTTGTTAGCTCTGACTGCGATGAGGCACTGCTGTGCTGCTTTTTCTTTTTTCTCCTTTGTAATTTGTGAGACGCTACACATGTTGTTTTTGCTTGTCACACGCGCTGAACGGGTTCCTGCGGAGCGAAGTATTTAAGAAGTTGACTACATATTCTTGTTTACGATGGAAATATGATAAGTACTTTGAATTGCAATACGGGTTTAAATTGGTTAACTGTTGAAAAAATACGAAAATTAAGCTATACTTGTAAATGTCTACTAGTCGAGCACGTAGCTACTGACAGCGTTGATTACAGATTTTCTCCTGGAAGAATTTCATTACACTAGAGTTGAAATGCAGACGTCCATTTAGACAGCCCCCCTCCCCCCACACACACCTTTTCAGACTCAATCGGAAATGGTCTCAATCGTTTGTACAGAAATGTGCAGGCGAAATTTTCGTTTCCACACAATTAGGGGCGCCGCCATATCGAAAACAAAGTCGGGTCTGTCTACATGGTAGCCCCCCACCATGTCCAATTCAATTAAAAATTGTCGCAATCGTTTGTACATCGTTTGTATATAAACGTGCAGACGAAATTTTCGCTTGTACATAATTAGGGGCGCCGCCAGAGCGAAGACAAAGTGACGGGCTGTTTAAGTGGTAGCCACCACCATGTCCAATTCAATCACAAATTGTCGCAATCGTTTGTACATCGTTTGTACAGAAATGTGCAGGCGAAGTTTTCATTTGTACATAATTGGGGGCGCCGCCAGAACGAAACAAAGTCAGGGGCTGTCTATGTGGTAGCCTCCACCATGTCCAATTAAATCACATATTGCTGTAATCGTTTGCACATCGTTTGTACAGAAATGTGCAGGCGAAGTTTTCGTTTGTACACAATTAGGGGCGCCGTCAGAACGAAAAAAGTTGGGGACTGTATAAATGGTAGCCCTCCCACCATGTCCAATTCAACCACAAATTCTCGCACTTGTTTGTACGTCTTTGTACAGAAATTTGCATTCAAAATTTTTGTTTGTACTCAAGTATAGGCTGCCTAATTGGTAACACCTCCCCAAGTCCGATTCAAAAGAAAATTATCTCGATCGTTTGTACATCGTTTGTACAGTAATGCGCAGGCTGATGCTTTTTTCTACGCTATCAGGTGCGTCGACAGAACGAAAACAAAGGGGAGATGTCTAAGTGCTAGCCCCACCATGTTCGATTGAACAAAAAATTGTCGAGATCGTTTATATATCGTTTGTGCAGAAACGTGCAGGTAAAAGTTTCGTTTCTAGTAAATTATATACGGATGTGAGTATTTTTAATATTTGACCTAGAATTGAAAAAAAGAGATGGGGATTATGATTATAGTAATTATGTATATATCTCGGAATTGCTCAAAGTTAGAGATATGTAAGTTCTTGTTTCGAATTCTCATTTCAAATGTTAAACCAGTGTATCGTGTTTTAATGTTTTTGATAGTTAACCTAGAAAGTAAGAAAGTGGTTGGGGCTACAGCTATGTATTATCGTTTTTGGTGTTTAACGATCAACGTTAACCGGTTTGAATAATGGTTGCTGAGATTAAAAATGATACCTATTACATTAGTCGACAAAAAAAATCTTTTCCTCTGGGACACAGAAGAAAATACGTATTTCTAATAGAACTTTTCACGTAGAATTCGACTCTGCAATCAGTTGTTCGCCATCACCTTCAGTTTTCCCGTCACAAAAGGATTTTTGGGAAATTTCCCTCAAATATTTTTTTTTACCATTTTCATACCTGTAGCTCGGAGTCCTTAAGTATATAAACGCAGAAATTATACTGTATGTTAGCTTGATTTATACTTAGTAGGCCCTCTAAGTTTCATAAGAATAGCATTATTCTTTCTAGAGAAATAAACATATTTATATAAAATATATGCTATTTTTCATTTTACCATATTTAATAGCGCAGATAGAATCACATATAACTTCCACGAAAATTACAATATAAGCACGGTTTATATCTCATCGGATTTGAAATAAAACATATGTTTAATGATGTATACACAGTGTCACCATTTTATATCTGCTTAATAAATATTACAAAAGAATTGAGTGGTATCTTTTTAATAAATGAACACTTACTTACCTCAACTAATATGTTTTAGTAGTCGACTTTCTTCTGTGTTTGGCTTCCAAAACATCTCTTTTAAGTGTCCAACAGTAATCAGCTAGCATTTTTGGAATCCACTGTCACTGGTATATTTTCTCCACGAAGGAAATGTTCCGATGAAAGTGTTCCCATACTCATCATTAACAGCACCAAGGTTTCAGGAAAGAAATGCAGGTGGTAGTCTAGAAAGTGAACTTTTAGAGACATGTTGCAACCCATTTCTTTGAATAATTGCAGGAAATCACTCACAATTTCACGGTAATTTGGGGCTTTGTTGTTTCCTAAAAATTCTCTGTTAAACATTTAAATGCACACCAAGCTGTTTTCTTAACCAGAGTTAAGAGATCCTCAAATGTTTGGTCACGAATCAAACATCTTATTTGAGGTCTACAAAAATCCCTAGCGACACTAACCCGAGGAAACTTTTCCTTGAGGTAACAAAATCCTGCATTACTTTTTTCCATTGCCTTAACAAAGTTTTTGAAGAGGCCCAACTTTATGTGAAGAGGAGGTAGAATTATCTTATCGGGGCTCACCAGTGAGGAATAAACAGCATTTTCTGTCCAGGAGTTAATGCATGCTTTGGCCATTCCTTCTTGATGTAATGTTCCGCTTTGTTCCTGCTGCCTCATTCGCAGAGGAAACAACAATATTTCGTATAACCAAGCTGCAAACCCATTAACAAAGATATGTCTTTTAAATCACAGCAAACGGTCCACTTGTATTACTCATACTGAGTTCTTTCTTACACTATTTCGATGTTTTCATACGTCTCCTTCATATTAGTTGCATAAGCCAAATGCACTGAAGGAAGTTTGTTGCCATTGTGCAAGAGGACAGCCTTAGAACTAGTTGTGGATAAGTCAATAAACAATCTCCACTCTGTACTTATATGTGCATGTCCAAGTGTATCCATTACAGCACAGACATTGTTACAATACACTAAATCATTTTCTTGAGAATAATAGTTTTGAAACTCTGTATGAAGGTTTCGAAAAATACACACTTTAGTGTCACGATGGAGCAGATTCCAGCCTTTAAGTCTAGAAGCAAGAAGTTCTGTTTGTATCTTGGAGAGTTTTAAATCCCGTACGAGGTCATTTAGTTCACCCTGAGTTATTAGATGGGGATCCAATGTAGATGTGCTTTCTACATAAGAAGGATCATCTTCTTCATTTGGAACTTCAGTGGTTACCTAAAAAAAAAAACGCCTCATATGTAACTCTCATTTACCGTAAGATGAGGAGGAGGTACTGGTACAGGTAATTCTGCACTGTGTGGAACTGGCCTGATTGCTGATGGCAAATTAGGGTACTGTACTGTGTGCTTAGATTTACTGGTTATTTCTTTCATCTGTGTCATACAAAAGTAGCAGTCTGAAGAATGATCTTTTGTTTCCTTCCAGATCATCGGTACTGCGAAGTTCATGTTTCGTTCACCATTTGCCCACCCAATCAGACGTTTCACGCAAGTACAAGAAATGTAGTGAGGAGCGAAATTCTTATCTTGGTCTCCTACACAGCAACCAAAATGTAACTGGTAACACTCCCTCACAATTGGAGTAAAATATCGACGTTGCAATTTAAATGTCAGCTCCCCATATACATAACAGAAATTGTCCGGTTGATTTACACACTTCCTCGGCATCTTGAATCCTGTAAGGTATCACATACATACACACAGGAATCTATACTCCATCAAATTCCCACAAAACCTCTAGAAATTCCCTCATACAAAATGGCGACATGGTGTACACATCATTGAATATATTTTTATTGGAAGTTAAATGAGGTATAAACCGTGATATATTGTAATATTCGTGGAAATTATGTGTTGAACACCGACCCGTGACCCGAATTGACTGACCCTACCCGATGACCCGAGCCGACCCGAGTGACCGGACCTGTGATCCGACCCGATGGACCCGACCCGACAATCCCACCCGAATAACCCGACCCAACAATCCGACCCTATTGACTCGACCCGAGCTGTTCCGATTGACTGGATCCTAGTTGACCCTAGTGACCAGACCCGAAGTGACCCGACCCGAGGTAACCTAACCCGACAACCGACCCGAGTGACCTGACCTTACAATCTAGCCAGTTTGAGAGAACTAGAACCTTACAAAGCTGCCATCAGAAAAAAATGCTGGCCAATTCGTATACATAAACCATTGTTTCGGCTTTTTTTATTTGTAGTATAATTATACTCCTCATCCTCAGTGTTCTGCCATTAATGACAGGCCAGTTTCCGTGAACTAGGTAAGAAGCTTCCATTTTTGCGATTTTCCGCTAATATCATATCTTTCTCGCAACCCAACATAATGTACCACCCTCCTTATTATAATTTATCAATTGCAACCTTCTTAAACACTCTCGCTCTCCTGATATCAACCCCTTTACTACATCTCGCAGAATGCAATCCCTTAGCAAGATCGAAACTTGTGATCCGTCCATTTCTTTCGCTTTCTTATATCGTACAATATTGCTCTCGTGTCTTGCATTTTTTCAGCATTTCCTAATTCGTTTTCCTCTCTACCCTGCTTACCTTCCCTATTTTCCTCCACATCCAAATTTTCAAGGTTAAAATTTAGGCAATCAACTACGAAAGTCAAAATAAAATTTGAAATTCTGAATACAACATGATTTTCTACTAAGGAATGTATATAGAACTTCTTTTAATGTTCTTTTGCTGTGTAATAAACAAAAATTTCATTATGTTAACATTCGGATTTTTCTATTTAAAAACAGCGTTTCTGTCTGATAGGATAATAAGTAGGGATACGCAGGAGACAAGATTTGAGGCTGTCTCGTCTCAAAAATGTGCTGTAAAAGTAATGTCTCGACTCGAGAAACGTATATTTTTTCTATTGGAAGAGCTGTGTCTCGACTCGCACTTCCTCAGGAAAATACTGTCTCGAATCGACTCGTGCGCATCCCTAATAATAAGGAACTAATTGCAATGAAATATCATTCTGTAAGGAATTACCTTTTATTTTTTTATTTTTTTCCAGGAGATATTTTCAACGTTGTATAAAATCAGCGAGTAATTTAGTGCCGAGAAAGTCAAATCACTACCGCAGCAATAATAATAATAATAATAATAATAATAATATATTATTATTATTATTATTATTATTATTATTATTATTATTATTATTATTATTATTATTATTATTATTATTATTATTATTATCATCTGAAAGTGACCAAGAAAGTTTTGCCTCTTTTTGTGGAGGTCTGTGTTCAATTGGCCCTCACACCGTCAGTTGAATGCGAATGGAGATAAGGCGAAGGTCAGTTGTTGGACGAGACGAGACGAGACATAATTTTCATGAAAGGGTACGAGAAGAGACAGACCTCTTTCAATATAAACATATCTAGTTTTCGAGACGAGACTACCTTCACGACACATTTTCGAGACGAGAATGTCCCTAACCTGGTCTCGTGAGCAACTCTAGTAACTATATCCAACATACTACTTGGTTGTGGCTGTTCAGATACACCATGAACGTGCGTAAGGACAGAGAAACATGGGACCTTCATAGAGCGTCATAAGGCTTGTTTGCTTCAGGAGTTCAAATTGGGGTAAAACGCTGCTCCGCGGAGCGTAAGATATGACAGGACTTTGTTGAGGGTCTCGTGACTACGCGGAGAATGCAGCGGTAGGACGGTTTAAGGGCAGTGACGAAACACTCAAAGACGCACCACGTGCCGGAAAACAAAAAGATGTTCAAAAATAAAGATTTTCAAGCAGGAATTGAGGCGAAGACAGACATGTGAGGAACTGGTACTACAATTGTACCGTGTTATCCAAAAATGAACTGAGCGCCAAACTTTGAAAATCCACGTAAATGCGACGATTGCTTCCTGATAAGCATTAGAACGTTTTGCACAATGGGTTGATGGGTCCTACATGATTTGACTTGGGGCCAGAAAGCAACGCGAGCAGACACCTGTGTTTCTTTGGTGCCTCGTCCAGGAAGGGGCAATTTCATGACGTGTGATGGGAAGTGGGTCCTGTACGAAGCTTCACGGCGCCGTCATCGATCGTTAGCACCCCATGGACCGGTTCCTGTTACAAGGCAACGCTAAGCCCCACATAACTAAGATGACCCAGGACACCATTCTACGCCTTGGATGGGAAACACAATTGGATCCGCCATACTCCACGGACATTGTACCGTCCGGTTATCACCTGTTCCATCCTTGGACAATCACCTTAGAGAACGCCAATTCAAATCGCTAGTAGAGGTTCAATATGCACTTGATACCTTCTTCGCTTCACGTCCCACCAAGTTCGACTCCGATGGAATCCATAGCCTTCCAGAACGTCGGCAGAAGGTCATTGATGCTGATGGAGACTATTTTTGATATTCCAGGTACGTCTTAGGTTCATATCAATGCTTGAAGGTGTTGGTGAAAAGGCGGCGGAACTTTCTTGGTCACTCTTAAAGTAATAATAATAATAATAATAATAATAATAATAATAATAATAATAATAATAATAATAATAATAATAATAATAATAATAATAATAATGTGTCCTGCCCAAAGGCAGATGTTTGGCCCGAAGGTCCATGGGTATTGATTCCAGCTCGTACCAAGTAAGTTTTCTGGTGGACAAACACCGTGTGCATGGGTTTTCTCGGTGTTCTCCCGTTTCCTCCCACTTTCTTCATTCAACCACTTCAATTATTTCTGATCATCACTGTCTCTCTTAGCGTTGGTGCATAACGTGGGACGTTAACTAGATATTTCCTTTCAATTTTACTTATTGTGACATTTAACTTCACATAAAAAAGCAGAAAGAAAAAAGTCAGTAGTAATATTAATTACAATTGCCATGCCAATTAGTTAATATAGGGTTAAATTAAATTTTTATTATATTTCAGCTACAATTAGTCACAATTATCATTCATTCACCAACTTCGAATTGAATTCTACAACAAAGCTCCTTATAGTATTTCAAAATAAGTGAAGAATGTGACAACCCGACCCGAGCTGACCCGACACGACCCGACCCGTAACCCGACCCGTTTGAGAGCACTATCAGAGGGGTACAATTTACAGTACAATTTATTTTGTATGGTTTAGCATACTTTAAGGCTACCATATTTTTTGAATCAGAAAGAAGGGGAAATCTTACAAATTAGTAGTAAATATTGCATTTTGTATTAATTTTATCTCTCGAATTTTACTACAGCATTGCACTAAATACACAACTTAAAATAATGTATTAATATAGTCCATACTTAATCAACAGTGCTAAAAATTATTATAGAAGCTAGAAGCTGTTATACAATATAAACACAATCAGTGAACATACAATATTTAGGCAAAAATTATACTTTTAATATTATTACACATACCACCTCACAGGCTCTACATGTCTATAAAGAAAAAAATCCAGTTTTAAGAAGTCGTTTCCAAATTTCAATGGACGGATTTATTTTTGTTAACCTAGAATGCGAACTAAAATAAAGCAATTTGCATAATTGTTTTTTCTGAAGCAGAAAAAAATGTTTTCGGGGCTGGTCTGCAACGTCACAAGAATTTATTGCCATCTTGGGGTATACATTCTTACTTTTGGTGATAAGAGTGCCAGTTAGGAGGATTTAAACATTGCATGTTATATACAGGGAAGCAGCGATTAGAATAATAATAAAGATTAGAATGAAATTGTTCCTATAGTATTGTCGGAATCGAAAGCAAAAGGAATAAGTCGATTTTATTATATTTTCAGGACATTTGATATGTAATTCATAAAACAAACAAAAAACAAAAAAAAGGACAAGAAGGAAAATTTCTGCACACCGGGACAAATTTTAAGAAACCAGGACGTATGGTAGCCTTACATACTTATTTGCATGCGGAGTGTCAGTACGGAGCCACTACGTAGCAGAGTTGAAGCAAAACCTCGTAAATAGGTTGCCAACTCAGGAAAACAAAATTACCGGCACACCCTCAAAATGTACAAGTGAGAAACTGAAGACTGTATTGATCGATATTCTTTTTACCAGCAATTGCCACTTCTTTCAAATTATCAAAACAGATTAATAATACTGGATATTAATCTTTACGTAACAATTGTTGATTCATAAAATGAAATTTACTCTATAAACTTACACTTCAAACAAAGGAAATTGCTGTAAAAAGTCATTTTCTACTCTCAATAAATGTATAAAATTCTTTTACAATAGAATCTAAGTGTTATCATTTTTTTTATGTTAAATAAATTTAAAAAACTGCTATAGATTAACAAAAAATTGATACTGTATAATACAACGGAAATTTGTGTTTGTAAAGGCACTGTTGAAAAATTTCGATGTTCAATGTTATATTCTGGATTGTAGATTCCAAAATACCTGTCAGAAGGGAGCTAATAAGAAGTTTTTACCTGTCACCGGCATTAATCAAAATCACAGCAACATTCCCAGCCAGGCCGGTAAAATACCGTCCAGTTAGCAACCCTACTCGTAAATCAGAATGCTGAATGCACCAAAATGCTTCACCATGCATTTTATGGTTTCCGCAAAATGAGTTTCATGAAGATGTTCAAATAAAACAAGATATTGTGTTATAATTTTCCCTTTAACAGTCTACTTTGTGAATTTGTTATATCTTCCACTTTCAATTTCCTGAACGAGATGAGAATAACGGTCACTGTGCAAGTTAGAAGGAAAACATGGTGGGGGTAGACAGACCCCACTTTGTTTTCGTTATAGCAGCGCCCCTAATTGTGTACAAACGAAAATTTAGCCTGCGTTTTTCTGTACAAACGATGTACAAACGATTGCGACAATTTGTGATTGAATTGGACATAGTGGGGGCTACCACTGAGACATCCCCCACTTTGTTTACGTTCTGGCGGTGCCCCTAATCGTGAACAAACGAAAATTTGGCCTCCATATTTCTGTAGAAACAATGTAAAATCGATTGCGACAATTTGCGACTGAATTGGACATGGTAGGGGCTACCACTTAGATAGCACCCCTCCTTTGTTTTCATTGGGGCGGCAGCCCTGATTACGTACAAATGAAAATTTTGCCTGTACAAACGATGTGAAAACGACTGCGACAATTTGTGATTCAACTGGACATGGTGGAGGTCTACCACTTAGACAGCCCCCCACGTTTTTCTCGTTCTGTCCGCGCCTCTAATTGTGTACAAACGAAAACTTTGCCTGCACATTTCTGTACAAACGATGTACAAATGATTGCGACAATCTGTGATTGAATTGGACATGTTGGTAGGGGCTACCACTTAGAAAGCCTCCCACATTTTTTTCGTTCTGGCGGCGCCCCTAATTATTTACAAACGAAAATTTCTCTTGCACATTTCCGTACAAACGATATAGAAACGATTGATATAATTTGTGATTGAATTGGACATTTTGGGGGCTTCCATTTAGACAGACCTCTACTCTGTTTTCGTTCTGGCGGCGCCCCTAATTGTGTACAAACGAAATTTTCGCTGCACATTTCTGCACAAAAGATGTACAAACGATTGGGACAGTTTTTGATTGAATTGGGCATGGTGGGGGACTACCACTAGACAGCCCCGATTCTATTTTCCTTCTGGCCGCGCCCCTAATTTTGTATAAACGAAAATTTGGTCTGCACATTTTTGTACAAGCGATGTGCAAACGATTGCGACGATTTGTGATTTAATTTGATATGGTGGGGGGCTATCATTTGGACAGCTCCCCATTTTTTTCGTTCTCGCAGCGCCCCTAATTGTGTACAAACCAAAATTTTGCCTGCTTATTTCTGTACAAACTATGTACAAACGATTTCGTCAATTTGTGATTGAATTGGACATGGTGGGGGGGGGCTATCATCTAGACAGACCTCTACTTTGTTTTAGTTCTGGCGGCGCTCCTAATTGTGTACAAACAAAAATTTCGCATGCATATTTCTGTAGAAAAGATGTAGAAACGATTGCGACAATTTGTGGTTGAATTTTGACATGGTGGGGTCTACCATTTGGACAACACCCACTTTGTGTTTGTTCTGGCGGCGCCCCTAATTGTGTACAAACGAAAGTTTTGCATGCACATTTCTGTACAAACGATGTACAAACGATTGAGACCATTTCCGATTGAGTCTTGAGAGGGGGGGTTGTCTAAATGGACGTGAAAAGCAGTACTGCTAAAATACATGTAATTCATATTGAGCACGATAGGAGGCAATGCTCATTTCAGATTTTCCAGGGCGGGGGAATTGAATAAACGATGGTTGAATATAGTACTGTGAAAATTCTAGTAACAGATGGTGTGCGCTCGGGACATGCTATAGAGTGAATTTCGAAGCTCTAGACCCAAGAGCCACCTCTATAATCATCACTGACTGTCATTTCAATAATGTGTTTTATGGTCTTATGTCCGTGTTCGCATTCTTTCCCTCCCCCTCCAATGGATACTTGATACTTTTTCTATTTCAAATTTTTGTGCTAGTTTTCTGCAGAAACCTTGAGTTTTGTACTCTCATCGGTTTCGAGTTAGTTATTATTTAAGTTTAGGATTCCCTTTCCGCATCGAGCTTATATGAGACGTACACTCAAATATTATCATGAAATTCAAACACAGAAATTGTCCAAATTTTGTAAGCTCTATAGTGATCAACGTTAAAATCGGAAATGACCCACTTTACCACTTCCAGTTGGCGAATCACCTCCATTAAGGAACTCACTCTAGAGGAATCACTCTACTTATTTATTGCAAAAAGCAGAATTAAAAAATTCGCATTCGTCCAAAGTTATCGTGCGAAGTAACGGCCGCTCGTTTGTACGTACTAATATTGATAAGTTCAACTACGCGATCCCAATTCATATACCCCCACCACACACACAGACACTAGCATATGTACACACGAAAGTATACCTGGTAGTATCCACACGCTTACGCCGGAAACTAGAAACACACAGAGAGAGACAGAGAGAGAGAGAGAAATCTTGTTGTACGTTTATAATGAATGCACCATTATTCAAAAAATCAATTACAAAAGAAAAAAAAAGGAAAAAAGTTGTAAATGAAACTTTCAAAGATTGGTTCCACTGCTGCGTGTAACACATGAAATTGTTCCATAATGATTGATTCGTAATATGATGTATATGGGTATCTTAATGGTATTATAACAAAATGCCTTCAAATTGACCACAAAATAAGAAGTGAATTTTATTTCTCAAATTTTGTAAAATCGAAGTCGGTGGGCATTATGGGAACAGTCTACAATAACAATATTTGCAAATAAATATTAATATACTTCACGTTTTCCAGTGGGTGCAAGAAAGCTTCGAATAGTGTTTGGTTTCATAATCGTTAGCGTATACACACACACACACACACACACACACATATATATATATATATATATATATATATATATATATATATATATGTGTGTGTGTGTGTGTGTGTGTGTACATATGATTTGATTAGACATACTTGTATATCGAGTTATTTCGAAACAAATGATGCCAAATTTTCAAACTTTAATGTAGATTTGTTCATCCTTATTCAGAATATCTTGCTCATTATATCAAATGATTTTATAGAATTTATAGTAAAGTATTGGATTAATAATTAACAATCCTCCTTTAATATTTACATGTGTTGTAATTATAGAGTCTTGCGTTTATTCCTTCTGAAGTTAAAGGGACATTTCTAAAGGGATGGTCCACCATATATAGCCAGTGTTGGGAAGTACCTAAGTATTTTGTACCTAGATACAGTACCTAGGTACAAAACGCGTACCTAAGACCTGTACCTAGGTACATTTAGTATTTTGTACCTAGTACCTGTACTTAGGTATGATTTTCCTGTACGTAAGACATATTTAAATATATTTCGTAGTTGAATTTTTAGGTAGGTTGCACACACAAAAAATTATCGTATATTTTCTTGCTTCTTTGAAAGAAATTTTCTGATCCATCATGCACACATTGATATGCAGTGAATCATAATTTGTTGCCTGCATCACCAAGTTCAGCTATATCATTATTTTCTTGCTAATTTTATTCTTGGTTTTAGTTTGAGCTACTACCAAATCCAAAGCACAAAAAAGTCGAAACTTGATGTAATTTCACTGGTTCTTTTGGTCATATTTAGTAAGAACTACAAAATCAGCGGATGTTTTCAAGGGCATATGTGGATTTTGGCTTCCAGTCCCATTCCCAACAAGGTGGAATTCTTCATTCGACTCGATCAAAAAGATTGTTTCGGTCAAACGGCATCTAGAAGACCTATGCAGGCAATTGAGGATAGGCAGGTTAAAACATCTGACATTGAACTTTTGAGTGAATATATCACAATTATGAAACCTTTGGCGTCAGCGCTGGACATACTGCAGGACGACAACTGTATTTGAGATTTGTTTTGCCTGTAGTGTATCAAGTGAAATCTAAACTTCACATTTGGAATTCTGTTCTCCTCTTGTAAGCCCTATCTTGGATGGCTTGGAGAGTCGCTTCGCGTCAGTGATTGACAGAAGTTGTTCCTCGAGCAAGGCAGGGACTTGCACTATTCCGAAGTTCAAACTAAAATGGATCGAATCTGATCCAGAGAACTTCAACATGGCAAGCAGTTATGGTTTAGCGAAGCTGCAAAGTTATCAGAACTTAAAACCAGTAATTTAGGATCAATGTCAAAGCCTTCCGACTGCGATTCTGATAACTTCTTTTTTTTAATTCCAGAATCAAAATCCTTCTTCATACACGCTTTCATGACGTATGACAAGATAGCCCCCAACTTTAGAAATTTGAAACAATGACTAGATCATTCGTTTGTACTACGTTTGTACCGTTTGTACCAAAAATATTTTCATTTGTACATTTTCTTTATAGGGTTATTTGAGAGGTCAACTGGGGGTTATCTTAGCGTCAAGATAGCCCCCTTTATCACAGCACAAAAAATTGAAATACACATTTCGAAAGCAAATCGTTTCTACCATTCGTACTGAAAATGTTTTGTTCGTACCTGATAGTTTTCGAGAAAGAGGGGATGGTATTTGGGGGCTATCTTGGCGCCAAGATATCCCCCGTATCACAGCATAAAAAATGAAATACACAATTCGAAAGCAAATCGTTTGTACCGATTATATCGAAAAATTTTGTTTGTACCCTGATAGTTTTCGAGAAAGAGGGATGACATTTGGGGGGGGGCTATCTTGGCGCCAAGATAGGTTCCCCAGTTGACCTCTGAAGTAAAACTATAAGGAAAATGGTAAAAACAAAAATATTTTCGGTACAAACATAGTACAAAGGAATGACCAAGTCATTGTTTCAATTTTCTAAAGGGGGGGCTATCTTGCCATACGTCTTTCATGTGCATTTAATACAGCCAAAATTCAAGTACTGTCCTATTTGGAGGACAA
Source organism: Thermobia domestica (assembly GCF_964235325.1). Lineage (NCBI taxonomy): Eukaryota > Metazoa > Arthropoda > Insecta > Zygentoma > Lepismatidae > Thermobia > Thermobia domestica. The sequence continues at coordinate 39,457,956 of NC_137470.1, forward strand.
AAGCAAAGATCTGTCAGCATTGCATCGTTCCTAATTGTGAAACAAATCTTTTTGATATATGATACAATTTTGCCCTCATCTGCCCCAGTCGAGCGGCTTTTCAGCAACGGGAATAAATTTCGACTGCGAGAAGAAACCGCCTAACTCACGATATGTTTGAAGCTTTACTACTTTTAAAATCAAGTTACACTAAGGAGAAGAAATGAAAAATCTGAAATGGTGCTACTGGTGAAACTCGAACTGCTTCATTTAGCATCCCAATGTATTAGTAAAAGCTGTAGTGGAAGACAAATGGGTTAAGTGTTTTGTGTTTCTGAACCATGGAAAAAACTGCCCACTTCTTATTAATGTAAATTGCGTTTATTCTAGTCATTTTCAAATAATATAAAATAGATAGCTTCTTAAATCGTTGCCTACTGCAAATTATTTGTGTTTACTGTTCCCTGTTAATGTTTTACTTAAGGTTTCAAGCGCACGGGAAATTCTAAAATATAATTTATATGAAGGAAATACATATGGGTTTTCCTTTGAGATTCATCGTCATTTGTGGACTAGTTGGTAAGAACTCTGCAAAAATTGTACTTACCAAATGCTAGTGTTTCAATAACACGTATTAACTGATAACTGTTGTGTAAATAATATTTAGCAGTACAAAATAAACAAAGCCTGGACATTTCAGATATAAATGCGAGAAACAACTGGAGCAAAATGAAATGGATACATTGTGCTCGGTTCGTGAGCATATTTAAGCTTTCTAGTTGATTTGCAATACTTTTCTTTGGATAAGTGTTTGTTAAAAATCTCAACACACATTTTAAACAGAAAATATTTTATACATCGAAAAGCGTTTGAGGATTGGACCAGAAAATACAAATATGTTCACTGAGCATCAAAATGGATATGCACTCTTAATCTACGAATCTCAACTGTCCTTATCTAATGTACAATAAAGCCCACCCTCCACGATATATTACTATAATTATATATCATATTCTAACTTCATTTGACAGAGGACTGTTCATTTATATACGAAAATTCTTGGGTAGGAACCTGTACCTAGAAAAGTACTCTAGGTACTTTGATCAATACCTGTACCTGTACCTAGGTACATTGGCCAGCTTGTACCTATTACCTGTACCTAGGTACAATTTTGGTCAGTACTTTTTACCTGTACCTAGGTACAAAAATTTGTACCTAACCGAACACTGTATATACCCATATATAGATTGATAGACAAAGGAAATAGAAATAAATAGGATGAATATATAGGATGAATATATAAATAGGATGCTATTAGTTTATGTTTATTATAAATTAAGGCAGTGGTGCTACTCTTTCGCTTGCTTTGTTTGGTTTACCTGAAGTTGCTTCTTTTGTAGGTTCGGGATTATGTGGTGAAAGTCGAGAGTGTGACCTTGGTGATGCTGGATTTTAATTTAGTAAGAGGAAGGTAAGTACTGCAAATATAATTTTAGTTTTGTTATGCAATTAAGTTTTCAATTACGGAATAAATTGAATTTAATGCATTCGTTTCTTTTAAAAAATGTAACATATAAACACCATTTAAGAAGTAATTAGTTAATCCAATATTCTATATTTTTAACAATATAAACAAAACATATTCGAAGTATATGCCTAGCATTATTTACTGAAATAAGTAAAATCTATCGAAATGTAAGAGTTATGTTGTATCCTGAACTTCTAAAATTTCTATTATTGACTTGTTTTGTATACATAACTATACATCATGGCTTTCTTGTTAATTACGTACAAATATAGGAACTGAATTTACATTTGAATTAAACTTTCCTTAATGTTATATAATTATTTTATACAGTACAAGTTCAAGTTATTATTCGTAAACATATCAAGACACAATTTCAGTTTTACACAATATGTATTGGATATAATTTGATGAGATATTTGCCTCAAACAATAACATAAGACGGGTGAGAAAGAACTGAACTGTCTAGCCTTATCTTGAAAAGTAATGTGTATGTACTTGCAACTTTCAAACTAATGGACCAAACCGTTATAATTGTGTGCCATACAAATATATGCAAAGGGACATCACTTGCCACACTTTGCAGTACAACATGATTAACAATATTGGGAACCACATACGAAGATGTATTTTTCAAATGTACTATTCCAAGTTATTACACATTTCAATCTTGCAGGACAAGCATAAACTTACAATGGTATTTATTATTCCGCGTTCGAAAGTAAGAACGCTACAGTATTACAAACATTCACATTTAGGTCGTATTTACAACGGTAATAACGCAAGTAAGACAATGCTTTAGTGTTTAATGCTATGATGATCATGTGAAGGATTTCGAATGAATATAATTAAAGTTGCACGGGATTGGAAATTATTCTTTTCTTCAGAAGTCTTTATTTAAAAAACAAAACAAAAAAAAAACTGCTTGGATAAGTGTCTCACTCAGCTCCATAAACTATTTTCAATAGATGTGAACATTGCAATGTCATTTGAAGAAATCCAATATATCGAATCATTCCAGAGATGTGCAAAAAATAAATCAGTAAAGTTTTCCTAATACTTGTGTTATTCCCAGAACTTGTTATTTGGTACCTATCTAAAAGTATTAATGTAATGTAATAGATTAAAAGTAAAGCAAAAATTGTTTCTAAAATTTCCCACCAATACGCTTTTTTAAGAAGTATATCAATTTTATCACTTTTTTAAAAGAAAATAATATGTCCTTATTTTTGAGATATCAAAATGTTGTAAACAGTATTGTGATATTCATGTATATTGACAAGCATGCTAGTAACTGTATGTGGTACTTATGAAAACAATTTTTCGAAATAAAGTTATTTGCCAAAAGCGAAAGTGTTCACTTACTTGTAACATTTTTCCTACTTATTCGATAAACGTCATATGATGACTGTAATATTCATCATTAGGACACTTTAGATCCGTATTAATCCGCCAGCCTCACTTGCGTTATTCCTGTTCTAGGACACATCAAAATTGGGTTGCTTTCATATGTTTGAGACAATATAGCGTCGTAAGTTTGCAGATATGAAGTATGTAATAACTTGGCGTGTTGCCGCTTGGAGAAAATTAAGTTTATGATGGGTTGGCAGAGCTGTTAATATTACGGTGTCACAGGGTTAATATTAAGCTAAACAGTTGTCGTCCTCCGCTATGGAATGGTATAAAATTTCAATATTTCTTGTCCATTAGATTAAAAGTAATAGAGGATATCAAGATATATGTTACTCACTATATATAGGGTGAATCTTTGCTTTAATACGCCCTTCTAACGTCTAAATAAGTAAGCGCGCAACGTTGAAATTTTATACTATAGAAATATCGTCATACGAGCACTGTATGACTTCCATAGTACTACAAACATATAAAAACAATCAAATTATGGAGGGTTTCACAACAGTAATATCGCAAGTTAGATGGACTAGATAATACATATCCAAAATGTCCTTGTGTCGAACGCTACAATCTTTATATGACGTATTCCGAACAAGAGGAAAGAAAGTTACAAGGAATTTAAAATTTGATTTTTTAAACACTTTATTTTTTAAAAAAATGTTTATATAAGTATCAAGCCCAATTACGTAGATGGTTTTATACAAATGTGAAGATCGCAATGCTGTTTACCCTAACTTGATATAATAAACCAGCTGAGAGTGCTCCAAGAGCATTGCCAGAACGAACTTAAAAAGAATGGAGAGATGGAGCAGGAAGGATAACTATGATTGTTCCTACATGTAAATCTTTTAATCAGCATCTTCTCTTTCTAGAAAAAAAGATTCGCAAAATATAATTTTTCTATGACTTAGAGTTCCCGAGATATGGCTCATTAAATCTCCCGAAATTCAAATTTTTTGGCCAATATCTGGGGAGAGTGGTCAGGTGGTCAGTAACCAGTTGATCAGTGGCCACCGGTTACTATTTGGTACACTCCGCATCAGAAAAATTGCGAATGCTAACGTCGTGCAGCTGGCCACCCAATACACACATTCTTATCCCATAATCGTGTCTCGTAAAGAGACCCCACTCTCTCCTCCTTTCTTCTCTCCCATACTAAAATTAGCTAACAACGTGAACGCTTTTCTAATTTCAAGCTACACATGTATTAGTATAGAAAAAATAAATTAACAAAACCGAAACGAAACAAGATTCATAAGTTAATTTAGGGAGAAACTGAAACACACACAATGAAAAATTGAAACCAATGGATGTTTATTACACAGAGGTTCAGAAATGAGGTACAGACAGAGTGAGAGAGAGAGATTGAGACAGAGAGAGAGAGAGAGGGAGAGAGAAGGAGAGAAGGCGAGGAAAGAAGAAAAAGGAAAGGGAGAACAGATAAAAATGTGCAATTTTAAACATAGTAAGAAAAGAACCTAACATTATAAAGTTCCGTTACCAGAAATCCAACAGTAATATAGAAATAACGTTTGTTTTTTATATATTTTTTCAGGACTATTCGAATATATAGAGGTTGCTTGAAATATTCATTAAGTCTCTTTCATAAAGGATAGCATACTTAGTTTCCAGTAGAATTGCAGATCCCACAAACACATCTAAGATAATGTCAACAGCTAAATACATATGTTTTGTTTCCGCGTGGATCGGTTGTAAATTTGGTAGTGTTCATTGGACGTACTGATGCAAACTACATTCTAATAAATCCAGTAGGTAGTGTAGGTCATATCTTCCATTCCAGACTACAAATGCAAAATGAACAAAAAAAGAAGAAAACGAAAAGAAAAAGGAAGAAAGAAAGAAAGATAAAATTGAATGAGTGCTATAGCAGACCTTGCATGTTTCAAATTTCAACATGAATAAATCACATTGAAGTATAAGATGGAAACAAATTTGTGTCGAACTAGTATAAATAAATTTTTTTTCCAAATAACCAAAGAGGTCGCCATTTTCCATTCTTTTTCCAAGATTTATCTGTTCCGAACATTCAGCATCACTTTCATCTCTTGCAAATATAACGTTGTAACTCGCACAGAGAGAATGAGTACGCTAGAGCTCAAACGGATCATAGTGTCAGTCGCATTTTGTTGGTTACCTTATGGACCACCACTTAATCGAGGATTCAAACCGCTAGTGACTGAGGCTTGATAACCCAGATGATAAAAAAGATATTTTGCTTATTCCCTTGCGTTTCAACAGTATTTCTTTCAGAGATGAGCAGGACTGGAGATGTTATCTCCAGAGCACGAAAAACTCAACGCTGAAGTTGCCAGTTAATTACATTCTCCAGAACAGGTCTATCGGTCTCTTGTTCCGTTTTAACTTTGGAACACGCACACGTACATGAAGTGCGTGTGTACGTAAAAGAGAGGGGGAGAAGTGAAAGATGCTACGGGAAACGTCAAGAAAGAAAGAGAGAGTGGGACGAATATAAATATGAAACATTCTTATCATTACAATGTATGATAAAGAACGCACACACTGTTTATTCGAATTCTCACGAGTGATGCTTTGCAAGTTCTCCAACAGAAGACAAGTCTCTGTTTGCAGCCAGTATTTTATGCGAAAACGTTGTATTACCTGTTTGGGAATCGAACCCCGGAAGTCTGGTACTTTACCACTAAACCACCGATCGCTTTACCCAAACTTTGTTCAACAAATGTTGTAATATTTTCTGAGAACGATAACACGAAAAGTGTTTACTGCAGATCAATGAGGTGTTTCGAATGTCCTGGTAAATTCCTTGCGCTTTCCACACCAATATTTGTAAATCGTCTCTATCATGATTCTTCCACATTCTTAAGCATTGTGCGTCTAATATGAGAAATACATTCTTCACTGTCATTTTGTAAAAAAATGGAACTTTGACGTTATCAGGATTCGAACCTACGCCGGAGAGCTGTATTAGTCGTAACTCCATTACGTTTCCGCTACACTCTCTTTATTTTATTTGTCATTTGCAGAAGAGTTACATGAAGCTAAAACAGCTTAGGACAAATATTCATTACATAGTATACGTAAATAATTTGAAAAATATTTGTGAGCTACATTTACAGAAAATTGTTTTCAAGCAGTTTTAAGAAACATCACATATGCATATTCATTTCCATACGGATATGTGTCCATAAGATAAAAAATCGCTTCACCAAGTAACCATGTGACGTTGTTGTTTTTCGTGATTGGAAAAAACTTATAGTCTGGGGACAAAGCATAATTATGATCAAACTTATGTGCAGGTTCTTGGCAAATCACACTTAACAGGCGTTGTAATTTAGCCCAGATAGAAGGAGAGTGAAGGCACAACGTCAGTCTGTGTTCTAGCGTGTCTTCCTGATTACAGTGTTGACACATATAAGTAGGGAGTACACTAATTCGTTTTAACTTAACTTGAGTAAGTACGAGCTCATTCACTATCGTATAGCAGACATTCACGACCGCTGATGTCAACGTGGTGTTATGAATATTGTACCAAATTCTGGACCAATTTTTTGTTGGAAATTTCATTTGGATACGCGGAACGATATTATTGCAAAGAGGTACGTGGAAGTGTGTGGATAGAAAGCGGATATGGGAGTAGTTGGTAGGATCAGATAAAGGAACATAGGACCAACCTTGCATGCAGTGTTGAATACACCGGGGGCTTGTTTGAGTGACATTATATTAAGAGGATTAGGTGCAGGGAGGGAACAGATCAACAAGAAATCCATTGGTAGGTGATTTGGTCAGTAACTTGAAATTGTTTATAATTATTAGCTAGAAAGAATGCAGTACATTTAGCTCTGACTGATATTAGGTCCAAGCCCCCACTGTGAAAAGGTAGGGTAACAGTGTCACTCCTGACACGAAAATAATGCCCTGCCTACAGAAACCAACCAATCAGGGAATTTATTTTACGAACATACAAATCACTAATGGGATATATATGAGCGGAGTACCATAATTTAGCACATAAATAACTATTGGCGTACCAAATACGTTGGATTAGGTTTAAGTTGCGCAATTTGTGACTTAGACTGAGCATTCGTAATTTTTGAATGAGAGGATCCCAAATATGATCATACTATAAACTGTCCGAATTAGAAAACGTTATGCCCAAGATTTTCACTTTCGTAACCAGCTCAATGTTGGCAAATTGTAGGGGTATGCAGTCCATAGTCCAAGAATGAAAGGGCAACGCTTTCGTTTTTTGTAAATTAAGCACTGCGTCACTGAGAGCACTAAATTGTTGTAATTCATCAATAATATAGTTAAATTGTTGTAGAGTGGTACAGCTAAGGCTAACATCGTCTGCAAAGGCAGTAACTGATATATTTTGCAGGTCATTCAGATCAGGTTGTATATATGCAGCTAACTTATATAATAAAGGTTCTAGTGTGAGGCCAAACAAAAACATGGAAATCGGGCAACCCTGACGAACTCCTTTCTGCAATGGAATGTGAGCAGTAGAGAAACCATTTATTTGAAGCTTAGCCGTGGCTGTGCTATAAATGTGAGTGAGAAAGTTAAGGAAAACTTCCGGAAAATTATACGCTCTTAGCACAGCAAACAGATAAGCATAAGATAATCGATCAAATGCATTTTGAAAATCAAGGGATATCAGGCAAGCCGGTTTTCTATCAAACGTAAAATAACCTACAACATCCCGAATCTTGGTCAACGCATAATAAACATTCTTATGTGGATTGAGAGCAGCCTGAAATGGACTAATTTTGTCTTGAAATAATGATTTGAGGCGTCGCACTAGAACTTTATTAAACAATTTGAGATCGGTGTTGATCAAGGTGATTGGCCTATATTGTGTGACAGTGTTGGCATCAGAAGACTTAGGAATAAAGATAACATGACCATCATTTTGAAGGAATTGCGAAGTAGCATAGAGTTCATTATATAATGTTACTATATCCGCCTATGATATCCCAATACTGTTGATAGAGTGCATACGGCAAACCGTCACTCCCGGGACATGAGGTAGGATTACATTGCTTAAGCATGTGAAGTATTTCCGCTTCTGTTAGTGGTGCAGTTAATATCTGATTATCAGACGCTGATAATTGTGGGAGCAACATATTTAAATAATCGTGATACCCTTGGGGAGGGTCCGTAGTGGCAGCAGATAATGTTGTATAATGGTCAAAGAAAACTTTTTGAATGTCAGGGAGGGCCGTAAGTTTGGTATTATTATGATTCAGGGTGTCAATCACCTTCCCAACACGACACTTATGTTGTGCCATATAGTGATAAAATGTAATGTGTTCATCAGGCAGACAGTCTCCGTCTGGCAGGGTATGAGCATATTTGCGTACATCATTAGCATGAAGTTGTTTTATCCATGTCTTCGTTTTGTGAATTGAAATCATATTTTGCGGGGAGCTCGGCAAGGATCCAAAGTTCATGAAGCGCTCTGTAAAGATACGCTAGGGTTTCACGCCGTTCTCGTTTATTTTCAGCTCCTTGCCATTTGAAAAAAAAACTTCTTATTTCAGGCTTCGCATATTTGACCCACCAGTCATTTAGTGTCGGGTAGTAGTGACGTTGGCGGAGCCAGTACGTCCATTTAGTAATAAACAAACATTTCGTGTTGGCGTCAGTAAGTAATTGAGTATTCAGTTTCCAAGCTGTTCTGCCATAGGTTGTAGAAACACCTAGCGCAAATTTACATGTCCAGATTACTGCGGCATGATCACTGAACGGAACTAATTTCAAATGAATATCAGTGATGGAGGATACTAGATTAGTATTTGCCAAAACTCGGTCCAACCGACTGCTCATAGTATAATTTTTTAAAAGTGAATTGGAGATCTCGCCGGTGGTGTACCCAGACGTCCTTGAAAGGTATTGACGAAACTAGCTGCTGTAAGGCATTGGAGGGAATAAACTTTCCAGTTGTATCAATTGCTCTAGAGACAGCATTAAAATCGCCTGCAAGTATTATGTTATTCGGAACATCCGGAAACAATGGTAAGATTTCAGTAGAGTAAAACTGTTCCCATGCTATTCGATTATTAGTGCCTGAATACAAATAAATATTAATGATCGTATTATTGTCACAAGTAATGCTAATACCCCTGCCAGGCGGCAAATAAATAACATTTGAGATATCTATACCTCGTTTACATAATATAGCTGTACCCCAGGGTGCTGGTCCTATATTTACATGCACAATATATTGGAGTAAAAAGTCAAATTCTGCAAACGTCACTTCTTGTAACAAAATAAAGTCAGTCGATGTTTGGTTGATAAAGCTTCGTAAGAGATTGCGATTAGCCTCACTTTGAATTCCATTCAGATTTAATGTAATATACAATCGAACATTTGGCTTACGAACTTCTTGCATTGACCCGGATATAGCGGACAGAAACAGCAGAAACAAAAAGAAAGGAAATTACCTCTCTGGTACGTTTCGTAACAGACGGCACATTTGTATACAACCTATATAACAGCATATAATAAAAAGATAATGTAAATAAAGCTTTGGTATCGCAGTCACTATTACGTAAATCTTACTTTAGAGTCAAAATTACTACCAGACCGTAAAATTATCAATCTTAAAAAGAGAGAGAGAAGAACTGTGTGGTGTGTTGTTGGTCTCGTGTCTGAAACGTGTAAGATCGCAGAAAGATATAAACACGTGGAACATTTTTTTTTTGCGAATTCACTGGCTAACATATTTTTCACCATTTGCTGGAGTGAGGGAAGACACTGTATTAGAAGGCCACACGGATAAAGCACTTGTTACGTCATTCCGTTCATTAGCTACTTTTGTTTTCCTTTTCTTTGACATGTTTTCACTTTGCACTGGCTGTAACGGAGGCTCTAATACAAGAAGGGAAGTCACAGGTGCTGCTTGGTTAATAGCCACTTCAGGCTGTTTACAGTCGGGCGAGAGGTCAGATGACAAGGTCGTTGCAGTAGTGGGAATCATCTTGGAGGTGGCATGAGGGGCACTGCCCTCTTTACTCTTCTTCTCGATTACAGCTGACTGAAGGGATTTACTTTTGAGGGGTAACTGGGGAAAATTCCTCTCATCCTGTAAATTAGGAGCCAAAGGGGAGGGGGTGCTCTCTAGGACCATTGGTTGGGCAGTAGAAACCGTTGGCAACTGTAAATCGGGTGAAGAAGGGCAAGAACTAGGAGTTGTTGGCATCTTACCATTGAAAAGTTCAGTCATCTTAAATTCAGTGGTAGCTGACATAGATATCGCCTGGGGTTAACTTTCCGTGGACAGGTACTTGCGACGTGGTTAGGGGCCAGACAAATAAAGCAGGTAGGCGGTAGACCTTGATACATGACACTAGCACGACACCCACCAACCACAATTTTAGAGGGAATATGTTTCTCTAAAATCATTTGAATGACTCTATTGCCATTATAAACTGGAAATGGTAACGTACTGGACCACATTTCCTCCGTGACATGTATCACTTTTCCATAGAGCGAAGCACTGCACTAAGCTCATCATTAGTGATTTCCATGGGGAGATCCAATATGCGTACACGGGCATATTGTATACTTGCACTGGACAACTGTACTTAACTTATTGTGCCATTTTCATGCTCAAAATTCATGGTTTCCGGGTGCTGACGAAGAAAGATGTCCACGTGATCTTGACATTTAAACTTGATGTGCAAACTATAATCCTCATTAGGAAGTTGAATCGCTGCAATATCCTGAATATGTAATTGCAATTCGTTAGTTAACCAAGCCTGTATCCTGGCTACACTGGGCCTGATATAACGCGTCATCTTGCCAAATGCAATTCGAACTCTATTTTTACGTAAAGCATTCATTGTAAGTGGTACAAAACTATTGTAGAGTGACACAACAACTAAGATTTACTAAATAACACTATGCAGAAATCCGGGTACACTGACAGACACACAACTGAAATTGGATCAAACACAAAGGCTGTCAAGGCGAACGTATAACCAAGTTACAGCGGAGCTCACACACGAGGTGCACTACACCGCGTCTCACAACGATCAGGCCACCTCAAAATAGAAGCCAAATATTACTTACTTTAACCTTGATCATTGGAACGATCAAGCTTCTTCCTTTAAGATTACTTGCACCTAAGTGCGCAACGAAATTCATTTATTTGACGACCTAGAGAGAAATTAGTGCCCACTAATAAAGGAAACCACATTCAATCTAGGAAAAATTACAGAAATAAAAAGATATTATGAATTAATTTCGCCCTGCAAGTTCAAAAGTACGCCAATAATAATAATAATAATAATAATAATAATAATAATAATAATAATAATAATAATAATAATAATAATAATAATATAATAACCTATATTATAAAATTGACAGTGACTGTGACTTATGGTCTCTTAAACCACCCGACCGATCTCAATCAAATATTCAACATTGATAATGTTCGTACCTGGGAGTATTTTTATCTATTCGTTTTGATGGTGTTACTTAGGGCAGGGGAGGGGGAAGATGGAAAATATAAAAAATAAAGAAAACTTAATAAGTCTTGAATCAAACGACCGACGTGGATGAAATTTTCAACATCGATTACGTTTATGCAGTGAAATGGTTTTAATCATTTCACTTTGTTGGCGGAATGTAGGGAAGGGGGAGACGGGAAGATATAGAGAAATCAATGTAAATAAAAATAAAAATGACAGTGTTAATGAGTTAATAAGTCTTGAACCACCGGATAGATCTGCTTCAAACTTACAACATGGATGAATTTCGAAACTCGAGTGGTTTTCATCATATCATTTTGACTGTAAAACTTAGGGGAAGGGAGGGGAGGGGAAATATATACAAAAATAAATAAAACTTAATAACTCTTGAAACCCGCGATCTATCTCGATCAAATTTTTAACATAGATGAGGATCGATCCTGATATGGTTTTTATTATTTTACTTTGACGTTAGAACTTAGAGTAGGGGAATGGGAAACGTATATATATATATATATATATATATATATATATATATATATATATATATATATATATATATAATTATAAACATAATTAAGATTTAATAAGACTTGAACCACCGTACCAATCTCGATAAAAAGTTTCAACCTAGAAGAAGTTCGAATCCGAGATGGATTTCCTCATATCACTTTGATGGTGTAACGAAAAGAAAGGGGAAGGATAGCAACATTTAAAAGAGAACGAAAAATGACTGATATTAGTATCGAATCTATAATTTTTGGAGTCGCTAAGATGAACAGTGACACATTTGATGCTGTTTAAATCCAATTTCAGCCAGCACCATGGAGGAGAGGGAGACATATAAAAATGATCAATATAACCAATCTCATTGCAGAAGTCATAGTTTTCCGGGTGGCTAAGATGAACAATGACACTGAATATGCCGTGCCCAGCAACATGGGAAGGTAAGGGGATATATAAAACTCTTCGAAAATGACCGATATCAAACAGCGCTTTAATAATAGTAAAAAGTGACTGAATAACGAAGCATATTATGTTTTTTTCAATTTAGCCCAGCAAAGCGGCCAATTGATGCTAATAATAATAATAATAATAATAATAATAATAATAATAATAATAATTATTATTATTATTATTATTATTATTATTATTATTATTATTATTATTATTATTATTATTATTATTATTATTATTATTATTATTATTGACGTACTTTTGAACTTGCAGGGCGAAAGTAATTCATAATATCTTTTTATTTCTGTAATTTTTCCTGGATTGAATGTGGTTTCCTTTATTAGTGGGCACTAATTTCTCTCTAGGTCGTCAAATAAATGAATTTTGTTGTGCACTTAGGAGCAAATATTCTTAGAGGAAAAAGCTTGATAGTTCCAATGATCAAGGTTAAAATTAGTAATATTTGGCTTCAAGTTTCAGGTGGCCTGCTAGTTTAGCGGTAACGTAATGGAGTTACGACTAATAAATCTCTCCAGTGTAGGTCCGAATCCTGTTAACGTCAAAGTTCCATATTTACGAAGTGACAGTGAAGAATCTATTTCTCATATTAGACGTGCAATGCTTAAGAATGTGGAAGCAAACACCTTTAACATGATAGAGACGATTTACGAATGTTGGTGGGGAAAGGGGAAGGGATTTACCAGGACATTCGAAACACTTCGTTGATCTGCAGTAAAACTTTTCGTGTTATCGTTCTCAGAAAGAAATATTACAGCATGTGTTGAACAAAGTTTGAGTAAAGCGATGGGTGGTGTAGTGGTAAAGTACCAGACTTCCGGGGTTCCATTCCCAAAAAGGTAATACAACGTTTTCTCATAAAATAATGGCTGCAAACAGAGACTTATCTTCTGTTAGAGAACTTACAAAGCATCACTCGTGAGAATTCGAATAAACAGTGTGTGCGTTCTTTATCATACACTGTAATGATAAGAATGTTTCATATTTATATTCGTCCCACTCTCTCTCTCTTTCTTGACGTTTCCCGTAGCATCTTTCACTTCTCCCCCCTCTCTTTTACGTATACATGCACTTCATGTACGTGTGCGTGTTCCAAAGTTAAAACGGAGCAAGAGACCGATAGATCTGTTCTGGAGAATGTAATTAACTGGCAACTTCAGCGTTGAGTTTTTCCTGCCCTGGAGATAACATCTCCAGTTCTGCTCATCTCTGAAAGAAATACTGTTGAAACGCAAGGGAATAAGCAAATTTTTTTTTATCATCTGGGTTATCAAACCTCAGTCACTAGCGATTTGAATCCTCGATTCAGTGGTGGTCCATAAGGTAACCAACAAAATGCGACTGATACTGAGATCCGTTTGAGCTCTAGCGTGTCCATTCTCTGTGTGCGAGTTACAACGTTATATTTGCAAGAGATGAAAGTGATGCTGGATGTTCGGAACAGATAAATCTTGCGAAAAGACTAGAAAATTGCAACCTCTTTGGTTATTTGGAAACAAAAATTATTTATACTAGTTCGACACAAATTTGTTTCCATCTTATAATTCAATGTGATGTATTCATGTTGAAATTTGAAACATGCAAGGTGTGCTATATCTATAAGGAACATTCGAGTTTCCATTTGAACGTTTGTAACTTTCCATATGATACGGTTTGGACTTTTAATATAGGATATTTCTCATAAAAATTTACCAGTAAAATAGCACTCATTCAATTTTATCATTCTTCTTTCTTCCTTTTTCTTTTCGTTTTCTTCTTTTTTGTTCATTTTGCATTTGTATTCTGGAATGGAAGATATGACCTACGCTACCTACTGGGTTTATTAGAATGTAAAAAATGAAAAATGAAATGAAATTTTTAAGTTTTACGTCCCACGGTTATGCCGGTTAGGCTAAAGGAGACGGTGATGATGAGAGATCAGTGAAACGGTGGAATGAAGAAAGTGGGAGGAAACGGGAGAACCCCGATTAAACCCATGAGCACGGTGTTTGTCCACCACAAAGTTCACTTGGCGGGGGCTGGGATCGAACCCGGGACCCCAAGCACCAGAGGTGAACGCTCTACCACTGAGCCACCGCGCCCAATGTTATTAGAATGTAGTTTGCATCAGTACGTCCAATGAGCACTACCAAATTTACAACCGATCTACGCGGAAACAAAACATATGTATTAAGCTGTTGACATTATCTTACATATGTCTGTGGGATCTGCAATTCTACTGGAAATTGAGTATGCTATCCTTTATGAAAGAGACTTAATGAATGTTTCAAGCATCCTCTATATATTCATATAGTCGTGAAAAAAAAATATAAAAACAAACGTTATTTCTATATTACTGTTGGATTTCTGGTAACGGAACTTTATAATGTTAGGTTCTTTTCTTACTAAGTTTAAAATTCCACATCTTTATCTGTTCTCCCTTTCTTTTTCTTCTTCTCACGCCTTCTTTCTCTCTTTCCCTCACTCTTCCTCATTTCTGAACCTCTGTGTAATAAGCATCCATTGGTTTCAATTTTTCATTGTGTGTGTTTCAGTTTCTCCCTAAATTAACTTATGAATCTTGTTTCGTTTCGGTTTTGTTATTTCATTTTATCGATACTAATACGTGTGTAGTTTGAAATTAGAAATGAAATGAAATGAAATCTTTAACGTCCCACGGTTATGCCGCTTAGGCTAAAGCAGACGGTGATGATGAGTAATGAATGAAATGGTGGATTGAAGGAAGTGGGAGGAAACGGGAGAACCCCGAGAAAACCTACGCACGCGGTGTTTGTAAACCACAAAGTTCACTTGGCGGGGACTGGGATCGACCCCGGGACCCCAAGCACCAGAGGTGAACGCTCTACCAATGAGCCACCGCGGCCCCTGTTTGTAATTAGAATTGCGTTCACGTTGTTAGCTAATTTTAGTATGGGAGAGAAGAAAGGAGAAGGATTGGGTCTTTTACCAGACACGATTATGGGATAAGAATGTGCATATTGGGGTTAGCTGTCGCAATTTTTTGATTCGGAGTGTTCCAAAATATTCACCATCCTCTTAGATATTCATCAACACCAATATCATCTCTCTATAGCTTATGGTTCCCGAGATATGGAATCTCTTAGGTCTGGAAATCGGATGTTTTTTGCCAATATCACGAGAACGGTTAGACGTAGAGAGATGATATTGGTGTTAATCAATACCTAAGATCTTGGTAAGCATTTTGGTACCGATATTAATTAATGGACCCGGGCCAACTGGTTAATATTTGATAACAAAATGTTTAGCATCCTATTAGGTATTGATCAACACGAATATCATGTGTCTATGGTTTACGCTTCCCAAGATATGACCCCTGAAATATCTGGAAATCGGCCACTTTTTGGTCAATATCTCGGGAATGGTATGAGTGACCCCAAAAAAAATACTTTCTTAGTTAGGTTTTGATGCTCTATCAAATGTAGTGTTCAAAATTGAAAAAAAAAACAATCGCAAATAACAGACGGACAGACAGACACACAGACAGAGAATTGAATAACGAACATTTCAAGTTCGTTGAAAATTGCAAAGTTTGATAAATTGGTTAAAATTCTATGTTTGTGAGAACGTTTTATTGCATTTAGTAAACTGTATTTTGCTTATATAACATTACAACAATAGGTTTTAGTACGCACAATTAAAAAAACTTCTCGTAATTACATAATTTAGATCAGTGTTGTGAACTTTAAAGTGTTTGCCATATCTCCACAAAGGCTCTAGATACCAAAATGCAGTAAAGGACATTCTAATATTCTCATCAGCTGAAGTACATCTGTGTAATTGGATTATGTGCTTACCTTGGCAGATTTTTAAAATAAATGGTATTGATAAAAACTCAAATTTTAAATTAGTTGTAAGTTTGTTCCTAATGATTCGAAATCCACCACATGATGAGCATTGTATTTCACTTGAATGAACATTCGATGTCCATTGTCCTTCTCTCTGATTTTCGTTATTATTGTTGTAGGGGAGCACGACGGCTCAGTGGTAGAGACCTTGTACGTGATGGAAGAGGTCATTTGGTCTTCGGCCATGTAATTTTGTGATAGACAATATCGTGTTTCGGGTTTTTCTCGGATTACTCCAGTACTTTTTATATTCTCACTCCACTTAATGTTCCATCATCATTAGCTTGCCCGTCTCTCTTTAACTTAAATAAGATAAGAATGGAACGTTAATCTAAAAGATTTCATTTCATTGTTTTCACTACTGCTGTAAAGGCCACCAAGGTTTGAATGTTTCTGATACCGTAGCAACTTCAGTTTACAACATTGACTAACAAATGTGATAATCTAAGTTTTCGTTCTGCATTAGATTTGAAATGTGTAATAACCTGACAGTCCTGTTTGCAGCTAGTACTACTACTAGTAGTAGTAATACTACTTTTATTATTATAAGGAATAATAATATTAAAAGAGAAAGTGAGTTCTTAAATGGAATAACTTTTCTCGTTACCTAGTTTGTTTAAATGTTGTAGCACTCTTAGTTTGCAACACTGCATAACAAGTGAGCTATTGTAAATTTTCATTTAATATGCAAATTTGTAGTAATCTTAGTGTTATTTTAAAAAAAATAAAATTTATGTTGGGTTGGCAACACTGTTAACTTAGCTGTAATAAAATGTATACCAAACAATGTCTCCTGCTGATATTTGCATGGTAGGAAATGTGAACGCCCACCCTTCATATATTATGATATTATAATAATAACAACCATTCTGATTATTATTTAATATTGATTAAGGAAGCATCATAACTAACCTGAGTGTTATATAGCTCTTTTAGCGACTTTAGAGCTCTTTCAAATAATTTGTATGCTGACCTAATTTGTATGCAATTTGTATGGTGCCATGACACCAAGTTTAACTAAATAAAACAGAGACACTAGTCAGCAAAAAAAAAAACTTGTATACAAAATGCTAAATACTTTTATAACCACGAAGACAGCTAAGTATTATTGTTGCTTTATCTGATAGTTCCTTAATCTATGATAATAATATAATACCCTGTAGCTGATCTCCACCTGTTTCTATGGTGAGCAATAAGTTAGTAAAAATGTCGGGCTGATTTTTTAAAGGTGCAAACCATTAACTACGATCATTTTTTATGTAGCCACATAGTATTCTATCGACGCACAAATTGCTCACTGTGCAACAATTAGAAGTACAAAGCAAAAGTGCAGTACTTTAACCGATTATTGTTGCTTGAGTGAATATGTGCACTAAAAAGGTAAAATATTTGAAGCAATGCAAACCGTGATGGGCAAGCTATCCAGGCATTTGTTTGTGCGACCCTTATAACAAATTTTTTTTTCGGATGAAACATGCTCTGTCCAATAAAGTGGTGCATTGTTCACAGCGTATTATTCCATCGAAATTTTCCCGCAGTGTTCAGTGAAAAGTCCAAGAAAATCCACATACATTGTATTGGCATCAAGGTCTGAAACACGCTTGTGTTTTTTTTTTCGAATGAAACCAAGTTCTTCAACAAATGTTTACCACGTTGATGTCAGAGCGTTTGGATTTCATTTTGGGAACAATCACTGGATTGTCTGCGTATCATTGATCCCTATCAAAATATGTATTTAGAAGTTGAGTAACTACTCGAAGGTCACTTATCATGTGGTAAAAAGCTTTGATGCCTCAGACCTGGGTGGAAAGTTTACAAATATTTTTTCAGTCGTCCATTCATCACCTCAACGATGTATCTCACTTTGGTCTTATCTCTCCTCTCGCTAGCTTCTTTTCTTGTCAATTGCCTATTATTTTCCTTTCATCGGAGGAATCTCGGCGTCAAACCCTCGCACAGTAATTGCGGAAACGACTCTATCAAAATCCGGATCATTCACTAAACATTCACTCGGCTAGAAGAGATGTTGGAAATCCGGACGGTTCATTACCAATTTCAAATTGGTTGCATCACTGGAGTTCCCTCAAATGGCTTTTCGAGAACATCGAGAATAAGCCTATTCGTAAATACGATCATTGCCGGCTTTCTCAAGTTCCGCGTCTTTTGAGCACCTATTATACGATGTTGGAAGACAAAGTTACCTCTTTTCTGCGTATGTGAGTAGGGTATGAATATATGTTCTAGGACACTTTCCCCCCCTTCAACCCCTCAACTACCAAAAAAATTATGAAGCCACCACTGACTTTTGTGCTTAAACACAGAAGGATAACGCAAAGTGAGATTGAATAGGCTTTTAAGACATTTAAAATATAAAAAAACTTACATCTAAAATATTACAATGGAATCCTACACAAAATATATTTACTGCATAATAATCTCTAGTTTCTAAACTTTCATTTGACACTTGAATCATTAAAATCCGTTAAAAATTAACTTTAAAAAGTTGATGAGAAGGAATGTATAATAAAATAGCATTTACTGGAATATGTGATCTGTCACTGATTCATTTGAACGATTCCAGTACCAGCACAGGACCGTCCAGTCCGATTCTCTTTCCTTCTCCTCATGCCAACAGAACTTTTTAGCTGGCAGTCGTGAGATGGAGCTGTATACCGATGACGTCGTATAATGCCTGTTAGACAACGTCATATATACTTATTCAAGCACTTTTTTTGTCCTCACCAGAGGGCGCTGTATATCAATGACGTAGTATAATAGCTGTTAGACAACGTCACTCAATCCGCAACACCATCTATTGAGTAAGTGAGTAACTTCTTAAAATGCCCAACTGTCTAGCAAATTTAGCAAAAACATCAATGTACAAAAAGGAAAAAAATGTCAGTTTGCCAACCCACTTACCAAATATTATAGTGTTTACCCAAAATATTTTTAAGAGGATAGTTTTACCCCTCCATAGTTATAATGTGTTAACTCATCAAATAAAAAAGTTGGCAAATTTCAGAAAAAAAAATTATGAGTTGGCACACTGTTAAAATAAATACAGATATTCGAAAAGAAAAAATACTAGCATAATCTACATAAAGTTCTAAGACTTTTTAAAAGAATAACATTTCCCCGAAAACTCAAAAATAAACCCGTAAAAAATTCCCGAAATATTGAATTTGTTGTAACTTCGTCAAATATTAACCGATTTTCAAAATTCAAAGGGCAATCAGTAGAGAAATAAATGTTCCATCTACCGAATGTATTGGAGGTTGCATAACTCTAAGGATATAATTATAAAAAACTCAAATATATCCCTTATTTATACATGTTTCTTTAAAATTTAAAAGACATTATGTTCTTTATATCCAAAGGTCTTAGTTTTTTGTAGTCTTCATACTACAAAAACACTTATACACTTAAAACATACTAAAAATTACAAGTTCGGATATTGATAATGAAACCATCAAAACACTTATACACTTAAAACATACTTAAAATCACAAGTTTTATTCTTGTTAGTTTTTGGATTCATTTCTAATATAAAACTGATGTATTTTATAACCATTATCTAAATCTTTCAAACCCTCATATTTAACAAACAGCTTATACTTTTTTCAAATCTTTCAACACTTGCTCAGTTTCGTCATTATATCTTTGTGGTAAAAACGTCTTATATTTCTCATGTAAATGTACTAAAACTCTTTGACCATAACGCTGTGTTTGAATCAATTTCCATAATGTTATCTCGTACGCTTTACCTTTTTCTATCTCATCTATGCGAAGGAATCTCAATGCTTTAACGTCATTTTTTTATTAAAATAAGTAGCCATAGCTTATTTGTTATAAGGAAAATGTTCGTTTTATGAAAATATTCATGAAACCAATCCTCATTTACAGACAGAAAATTTACATAAAATTTACATACAGAACTCAACAGTTGGATAATTATCTTTTAGACCAGTGTATTTGATTTTTATTCCATCTTTAACGGCCTCATCAATCATTTTACCTGTTAAGTGTTTTGTAAATCTAGATGGAAGAAAGATCTTAAACTCCTCACACTCAACTAAAATGTTCTTTCCAAACTTAGTTTTAATCTTTTTCATTTTCACAATCTTATATTCTGTATGTAATTCTAATTCTCTTAATCTAATAACTTGTTTTTGCTCAAGACTTCCAAGTTTATTTAAAATCTCAATATGACTCTCCATCGTATTTATTATATAGAAAATCAATGAACACTCTTCAATTTTTATCTTCACCAAAAATTTTTATCAATTTCGTTTATGGAAAAACTCCCATAAAACAATACAAACATACATTTAATTATCTAAAACTGTTCTACTACTTTCTCATTCTTAGGATCATATGTAAGGTTCTTTTGTCCAATTAAAATCTCATAACATATAGTATTATCAGCCACAGCTTCTGCAAAGTCTACTACAATCTGTATCTTTGTTCTCTCATTTACCGATACATTCTTCCTCTTACTACAATTAATCACATACATCGGTCTGTTATCTATAAACTCTTTAGGATCATAGTACATTTCGGTATTGCCACATGTAATTCTCTTAAATGCAGTATAATCTTCATACATCTTAAAATAATCCCTGTTAGCAATATCTAAGTTTCTTCATTCTTTTGGAAATACCTCATTCCTCCCATTCTTAAGATATATATTCTTTACCTTACAATGATCGAACTTACTTGCACCTACTGTTTGTTTACCACTTCTATGAGTTTGGAACATTACAACTACGAAATCAGGCATATCAAACTGTCTAGAATTAAGTTGAGTAGTAACATCGAACTCCAAGAAAGAACCTACAACAACCTTCTGAACCCATTGATAAGTATGGAATGAAAACATAATTTTAGGTTATTTAAGAATATTCAACTTTAACTTTGTTTCGTAATTAGATTCATATTCAACATTAGGCATTCTTATCTCCATACTTTTTAATGTTATTTTTCCATCATGAGGAGCTAGTGCACCTGCTCCTGATCCAGTCCATTTGTACAAGACATCGTTATTGTTATTAGCTTTTGTAAATGTTATTCTCAATCCACCTTTCCACAAAACCTCTTTATAATCACTTAAAAAGCATGGAATTAATCTTAATGGGTACAAGACAATAAAGTCCTTTCTTAGAGAATGTTTATCATCTGATTCAAATCCTGCTTGTTTTAAATATTTAACTTCTGGCTTGGAAATCTTTAATGTTTCAATAGCTGTAGATATTATTCCAGGTAGTTCAATCTTACCTATAACAACACCATGGTTTCTAAACTCAATTTGAAAAAAGAAAAATGGTAAGAAGTTATCTACAAGTTTTATAGTATCATTTGCACCAAATATTTCTCCAAATGATGCACCAACAACTTCAAAAGTCATATGACAATCTGCTTTGTGTGGATGTATAAAGCCATCTCCCACTTCGAAATCAAACTCAATATCTTTGTCAGCTTCATTCAAATTATTAAATGTTCTTGTGTTAGCTTGATAACTCTGTAACTCGTAACTCTCAACACTATCCATTTATTATAAAGAAAATCTTGAAACAACACTTTTATGATATGTAACCATAAAAGAATCATAGATAATAACAATTAAAAAATTATAATCCCCATCCTATCTTAACCATAAAAGAATCATAACAATTAAAAACTTATAATCTCCATCCGAACTTAACCTTAGCATTCATAGCAGTACCAACTCCAAAAGCAGCTAATCGTTCACCAATTGATGCATTACTAATAAATACTCTATTAAATGCTTTAGTTTCTAGTTCCTTATCTGCAATATGTCTTGACTCTGTATCTTTATTGTCTCTGTAGTATATATCGTGTTCTTTACAAGCCTCATCTAATGGGTTAATACCTTTATCACCTCTTTCTAATCTTTCTTGTAGCTTAGTTCCCGGACCGCAATACGAAAATCCTGGAATATGTAATTCAAATGGGAGTTTATTAATCAAATCATTTACTAATCCTTTTCCAAGCTTCTCATCATTCCAGAATCGTGGTGGTGATGTATTTAAGATCTTAATCAAATAACCTATACCTTTTGGATCATTAGGAATAAATTGTGAAAGCTTGTTATTAATCATACTCACTAAACCTACTTTCTCATTATAAAAGTTATTATTACCAGCCTTTTCTTCTCCATCTATAACTATTAACCGATCAATTAACTTTCTCACATCATCCATCCACATATATTATTTAGGTATCTCTGTATATTGTTTAATTCCTTCGCCAGTCCTTTTAGGAGTTGGAGGTAAAGATGGTTTAATATAATTATCCCCAATAGGCTTAATAATATTAATGTACTTAGAACCTCTATTAGATGCTACTTTTTATCTCGATTATATTTTTGGAAGGCAGCATCTGATTCTATTATTATTTCCTTGTACTGTTCAAAATCGTCATCGTCATAATCTTCAATGGTTTTATTAGTATTCATCGTTAACAATTCCCATAGACCTTCTGTTCCTTTATAAATTTTTACCTTAATTATCAAATCATCACCATTCACTTTAACTTCAGAATTTCCTCTCTTATTTATTATTTTTCCATCTTCTACAGTTTTTATTCCAAATACACTATCATTTCTTTTACTATAATATTTCGTTGCAATCTTACCAAATGATTGTGCTGTTGTTAAAGGTTCTACTCCTACCACTTTGTCTTTAATTTGTTTTCTCATTTGTTTTATTTCTCCTGTTATAGGCGTATCACTACTACTTGGGGAACTATCATAAGTTATCTTTTTAGGTGTTTCTAGTAGACTAGGATCTATTGAAGCCGTCTTATTTACAGCTGGAACAATTTCAGCTATTAGATTTTTATTTTGTTTTGCTACATCTTTGATCTCACTTCCTAAGTTTTGAATAGCATCAATTACAGGTTGTTCTTGCGTCTTAAATTTATCGTATATACCTGCTCTTTCTTTCTTCCAAGATTTGAAGCCCTTTATCAAGAAACTCCTTTAACTTGATATTCTTATTAATGTTTTTCTCATCCATTTATTATATAAAAACGAACAAACGCCAAACGTTAAAAAAACGTCAAAAAACATCAAAAAACGTCAAACGTTTATAAAGTGTTTTATATTGTTCCTATACTTACCATTGTTTACCTTCCTTGTCATATCAATTACTATAAAACCATAATCATCTTGCCAACATTTTGAGCATAACTCTGTAAATTTATCATAAGACATATCTACTCCAACAAACTCACTATACACATGTTTAAGATTAGTATAATCTTGTCTGAATATGCATAGGAAGTTAACGTTATCTGTTATAAGCTGTTTAGGCACTTTTGAATATGTTTGTGCAAGATAGAAACAGTCTAAATGTCTATGTCTACCTCTTGTAAAGTAATTTCTAACAGTATCTTGATTCTCCAAAATGTAATCGTCAAACACAACTACAGAGTATGTTTCACATTCATCAATAAGTACAATACAATCATTACTGCTTAAGAACGTTGCTATTTGCTTCTTAAACTTTAGTTCTGCTTTTTCAAATCGATATTTTAATTGCTCATACTTTGGCTGATTCAGGTTTTTATTATATATATAGAAGTAATTATTGTTTGACCAACCTGGCTGTAATAAAAAATTAAATAACAAAAAGTTTTACCACACCCAGATGGACCCACAATAAGACATCGAATATCATCAGGTATAAGCTCTCCATTTTTTTCTTAACTGTTATTTCTTTCATCATCTATTTTACATCCCAATAAATAGTTTTCTTACTCATTTATTATAGAAAAAATCGTCTCTTTTATGATCTTTAAGTTGTTCTCTGACCTTAAGCAACGTATCTTTTATATATTCGTTATCCATTTCACCATTTAATGTTATTATCATCTCTAACTGTTCTTTAAATGAATTAATACAAGTGACAATGGTTTTATATTCATCTTTTCTTTTGCTTATGTTTAACTTAGAAGATAAACCTGTTATAATAGCACTTCCAGTTGCAAGAGACGTTGTTAATATTGAGTAAATTGTTACAGGTATAAAAATATTAATAAACCCAGTTGTTGCAGAAAGTATAACAGATAACGTGATCAAAGTGTAGTATGCATATTTAACAATTCGTAGTTTTCTCTTTTTCTTCTTTAAACTGTATTCTAACTTTTGAATGATATCTTCTATTAATTTGATTACTTTCTCTCTTGGAACATCTCTAGGTAAATCAAGCTCATTCATTTATTATATAATAAATGGCTAAGGTATTTAAGTTAACGAGTGATACTTCTGTTTTAAAGAAGAAACTCCATTACGAATTAGACAACAGTAGCAACTATTTAAGTATAGGACTAGTAGGGTTTTACACAACATACTTAACACCAAACATTACATAGAAAAATAATAAACTAACATTTTGAGGTAACCTTCATCCTAATCTTACAAAACAACTTATAGTTTAACCTGGTCAATATAGTTTAAAAGAATTAGAAGAATATATTAAATCAAATCTTCCATATTCCGCCGATGCTTTTACAAATATTAAATTTACTGAGGACAGAGAGAAAAATAGAGTTAAAATAATTAGCGAGCATTGTGATATAACCTTAGAAACCATTAATACTGTATTAGGTTTTAGTGAGAAGAAGTTAGTTAGAAACACAGAACATGTTGGAGATAAAATACCAAAGTTTCACCCATTCGATACAATTAATATTCACTGTAATATAGCAGATGGCATGTTTGTTAAAGATACTGAGTATACACATAGAGAATCAGGAATTATAGCATCATTTAAAACAGATGCCCAGTATTATTTATGAGCCTACTTATCCATTATTTTTCCCTATATCCAAAGACAAGGTTGAAAATTTTGAGATAAGGATAACAGATGAGAATGATTCCTTAATTGAATTTGGTGGAGCAACAACAACTGTACTTTTACAAACTAAGATTTTCTCTTAAATAAATAGGAAGATGTGTTATATTAATGGTTGTATGTTTAGTGTTCCTTATAACGAACTAAAGGATTTAAATATCGATCATGTATTAACAAAGAAACAACTTAGTGATAAATCTAAGAAAATTAAAGAAGGTAAAGGAATGGATTTAGCTGTAACTACTGCACAAATGAAAAAGATTAAGAAAGAGCATATGGGTGGTTTTATCTTCACAATTCCAGCCATTTTAGCAGCTTTAGAAGCAGTTGGCTCATTAGCAGGTGGTGCAGCAGCGATTACTAAAACTGTATTGGATGCTAAGAAGAATAAACATAAAACTTGAAGAACAAAAAAGGCCCAATATGGCCTTAGAAGAAAAGAAGGGAGCACGTAAACCAAAGAAGTCAAAAACTAAAACCATTGACCAACTTCTATGTAGAGAGGTTGGTTAAAGAATTAAAGATAAAACGATTTAGAGGTGTATTTATGAGTGATGAACTTCCACAAAAACCCTATGTAAATGACTGTGATGTAGTTAACCTCGATAAATCAGAAAACATTGGTACTCATTGGATATTCTATTGGAAAGATAACAACATAAAGTACGTGTTTGATTCTTATGGTGGTGTTCCTCCTAAGCAACTGGTACAATATCTTGGTACCGAAAACTTATTTTACAATGACGAACGAATACAAGACTTTAATTCAGTTATATGTGGTCATCTTTGTGTTAAGGTTTAAATCTTCTAAATCAAGGGTATTATTTTAGTGATGTTATGTATATGATTAAAATGATTAAATATTATTAAGTTTAAGTACTTTTATGGTTTATATCCATAAAAAAGTTTTGTTTTAAGATAAATATGGAAGCTATATACAATAGATTTTTAGATTATTTTGAGAAGCATGAGGATGAACTAGATGCACTAGTTAAATATAAGTGTAATTGGTATTTTCGGGATGTTAGTAAGAGACTTAAAAGATAAAAACAACGCATATACAGTTATTCAGTTATGGAAAATGTTAATACCTAAAATTTTGTATACGGAGGAAGAATTAGTAAAGTTATATCCAATAATTACCTTAAAGGACATGTTATCAAATATAATACCGGACCATTAAAATGTAGTAATTGTGGTAGTAAGTCATTAACAAAAGGTAGGAGTAGCTACATTTGTGATTATTGTTCTGTACCGAATGGTTTTGTTTGCAGTACTAATGAAGGGATGAGAGCTGCTTGCGTAAGAAAACCATGGTATGATACTACAAAAAGATTTAAGTTACAGCTATCTCGTTTGCAAGCCTTACAGGATAGAATTATTCCCGAAGATGTGTTCAAGGTGTTAAATGATGAATTTAGAGATATACCAAAACATTTAATATCAACGACAGGTGTTTTAGAAGTACTAAAGAAAAACAAATACACAAAATATTATGATGATGTTTATTTAATACACTATCACCTTACCGATCAAAAACCATTAAACTTACGACATATGGAAGAAACACTTATAGACGACTTCGAAAACTTATACAAAACCTTTAAAGAACTGTATCCAAAAAGAGTATTGTTTATTAACTTGAAATGTGTATTGTACCATCTGTTGAAAAAGCACGATGTTCATGTTGATATTGATTTTAAACATTCATCTAAACAAATAGAGATGTTAAAGAAATGTTTTGAAAAGTTAGGATGGACATTTTCTTTATAATAAATGAGTATGGATATAATTGGTAATGTTAAAGATAGAAAAGGTGATGTTGATAGTAGTGAAGAAAAATTAAAATCGTTGGAGAATTTAAATGATGTTTTTAGCGTAAGTCAACTTAAGTCAATAGAAGCTCAATTAGAGAAAGATAGAAAACGATTTGAAGATGCATTACAAACGTTACAAGATACATACATAAAGAAAGAAGATTTTCAAAAGATTAGGATGGATACTACTAAATTGATTATGCAAAAAGAAACTATACCTCTATTATATCGATTAAGAGCTAAAAACGTTAAGGAGCCAATCTTTAGAATATTTAATCTCTCTAATGGTTACAAATTTATCTATAATGGGAAAATAATGTACATGGAATTAAGTTTGGATAAATACTTTCTAGATATATATTTGGGTGATACTTTGATTGAAAATTTACCTTTTAACTTTAACAAGTACGATATAATTACAACTAAACCAACTAAAAATTGAGCTATGGAAGAAGGTCAATTATTGTTTGTTGTGATGTACATAGAAAGAGAACTTTCCTAAGGACGTTTGCTATATAATAAGTATGGATATTTTTGGTAATGTTAAAAGTATAATGGAAGAATCTAAAGAAGTTTTTACATCAAATTACATATCTTGGGTTGATTTTCAGAATAAAAGGTCGGTTAATGTATCTAATGCTATTGATAAACAAGATGTTGCAACATTAGAACAGCTTGAATCAGTAAAAGAAGAGTTTAATTTACTTACACGAAAAGAAATTGTTGAATTTCCATGTCGATTGGCAGAAGATGATCTTAAGAAACCAGCCTTTTTTGTATATAATTTAGCTGTTGCCTACAAATTTCTTTATAGAGGTAGGTTAATACATATAGTATCGAGTCTTAATAAACATCTTATAGACTTATTTTTAAATGACGCTTTAGTTGAAAGTTTTCCATTACACTTGAATATAAATGATCAGTTAACAATTAGACCATCTAAAGATTCTGAATTGAAAGAAGGTAAATTATTATTGCTTATTATGTATATAGAAATAGAAGACGAAGGTGAAAACGAATGAACTGATGACGATAATGTTAAAAGTATAGTATTCGGTAGTGATAAATTTTAATTTTTTTGTTGATTTTCTATACAATAAATAATGATGATGTATTGTGTTAAGTGTAAGAAATTGACAGATACGGGGAAAGATACCATTAGTATTGAACAAACAAAGAATGGAAGATATCTAAAGAAAGGTATTTGTTCTGTATGCGGTGTTACTAAAACTCAATTCGTTAAAAAGAAAGATTGACTATATGATGGTAAAGGTATTAGAGAAGACATTACAGAAGAAATTCACAAACAATCTAGAAAAAAAACTTTGACAGATTAAGTGTAGTTATAATAAGTATTGATGATTTTGGGCAAGCTGATCTTGTTGAAATGGATAGTGGAGTATTAAAAGGTGTTTCCAAATTAAATAAAGGTTATAAGTATCTGCTAACGATTATAGGTGTGTTTTCGAAATATGCGTTTGCTGTTCCTGTTAAAGATAAGAATGGTAAAATGTTACAGAAGCAATCGAATCCATATTAAGAACAAGAAAACCTAGTAACTTACAAACTGACCAAGGTAAAGAGTTTTACAATAAAGAGTTTAAGAAATTAATGGATGAAAATAAGATTAATCATTACTCAATCTATAGTGGTAAGAAAGCTTCTGTTCTTGAGAGATTTATTAGAACACTTAAACAAAACATGTGGAAAAGGTTCACAACACAAGGAAATTATAAATGGATAGAGATATTACCAACATTGGTTAGTGAGTATAATAATAGAGTACATAGAACAATTTGTTTAAAGCCTATAGAAGTTAATAAGAAGAATGAGCGAACAATATTGGAGAAAGTGTATAAGAAAGAATATAAGCGTGTTAAACCCAAATACAAATTAGGTGATCATGTTCGTATAAGTAAACCGAAAGGATTATTTGAGAAAGGATATACACCTAATTGGTCAACAGAAGTATTTGTTATTAGTGAAGTTATTCCATCGAATCCGCCTACATATAGAATTAAAGATTTAGAAGAAGAGGATGTACAAGGTAGATTTTACGAACCAGAACTATTAAACATGAAACATAAAGATGAATACTTGGTGGAAAAGGTGTTAAGAAAGAAATGTGATAAAGTATATGTTAAATGGCTAGGTTTTGATGATTCACATAATAGCTGGGTAGATAAAAGTAATGTTGTGATGTAAATATAAATGTTGTCTTTTATGGAATAATAACCATAAAAGGCTAGCGAACCGTTACTCTCTGTGTTAGATGATTATGTAAGGGTGTAACGATTTCGAAAGAGTTAATACTTGATATGACAAGATGGTGAATGAGAATTTATTTGTGTGGGTAAAAACTCCGAAAATGATTAAATCAACATTTTTATATAATAAATATGAGTACTATTGATAATTCTTTTAGTTTAAACGATATTTGCTATGAACAGATTAAAGGTAATTATTGGTATGGTGTTTTTGGTGATCTTAAACTGTTATAGATAAGAGTACAGGATACTTCAATGCTACTAAACTGTGTCAAGATGGTGGAAAATGGTTTGATAATTGGCTAAAAAATAAAGAATCTCAAGAACTAATAAAATACTATAACAGAAAACCAACCCCTATAATCGTAGAAGTTGCTCCACATACCTAGTAAAAGGAGGAGATAAAGAAACAACATCAATTGTCTCAGGAACATACGTTTATAAAAAAATATTTATTGCTATAACTCACTGGTTGTCTAAAGAGTTTTTTGATAAGTGTTATGATATTATTGAAGACTACTTCGCACAAGATGCCAAACAATACCTTGACGATAAAGAACAACTACAAACGAAGGTACAAGAAATAGAACAACAAATGAATGAATTACGTATAAACAATGAGAAGCAAGAAAAAGAAATCGATCGTCTTAAATCAATTGCAGCACCATATACAGACGATAATTCAAAAGATAATTGTCTAATCATATATAAGAAGAACAAACCTAATGATCCTTTCCCTTATTATGCTATTCGTTGTCAGAAGAGAAGCCTATATAAACCTCTTAATGAAGCAGAAGAAAAATATCCGAATCATGTAATAATATACGAAAAGTTTAGAGATCCTAACAGTATTAAGCTATTCAATCTAATGCAACAAGAAGTAGATATTCGTAAAGGTAAGGGTAATGAGTTTTGGACACCCCTATCAGAAGAAGAATTGATTAAAGAAATTGATTGTTTATATGATCTTTTATTATCTGATAATTAAGGTTAATATCTAATAATTAAGGTTACGACTTTTATGATATAATAGTCATAAAAGGTGATTAGTTAAACATTAAACAAACCATCTTTTGTAACATCGAATGCTAAATTCAATATACTACCAAAATCGGGATTATTATGATATTTTCTTATTATAATTCTCCAATCCACAAAGTGTCTAAATATATATATATAAACTTTACAGATAGGTCTTGATAAATTGAAATCTTATCCCTGTAAACGCGATCTTTAAACTCTGCAATAAATTCTTCTGTAAAATTTTGAAATATTGAAATCATTGCCCAATCTACTTTATGAGCATAATCTCTTATAAGGTTTTCTGATAATTGCTGAGTCCTACATAAGCTCCACCAATCAACTCTATCTGCATGTTTTCGTATAAAGGCTTCAGAGAGTTTGCTTCCATAAGATATAGCAACAAAATCAACTTTGTCTATATACTCATTAATAAATTCTTCAGATATGTTTTGATTTAACGATACTTCTTTCCAATCAACTCTATCTGCAAATTCTCTTATAAAGTCTTCTGATAAGTCTTGGTTTTCCGAAATATTCTCCCAATCAACTTTATCAGCTAATTCTCTTATAAACTCTTCTGATAACTTTTTCCATGAACATATTTTACTCATATTAACTTTCTCCTGATATTTTTGTATGAAGTCTTCTGTAATGTGATCATAGTTATATTCCTCCTCATAATCAACATAACCTATAGACAACCATTGTTCATCAGTCAGTGAATCTAACATCTCATCAGACAAATTCATAACGTTTGCATAGAGAATGTTTTGTATAAGAGATGAGTTGTTTTCTTTAGTGGCTTTCTTGAACAATTGATCTAACATACCTATGGACACGCTAAAATTTATTTTGTCTTCATCATTATAACCACCAATATCTAAATGTTTACATACACAATCAAATATAGGTTTGTAAGATAACATTTCCTTAGCACTAGTCATATTCACCTGTTCGTTTTTATTCTTAGACTTTTTAAATTTATCTCATTTTTGTTGGTTTTCTATATAATAAATATGGAGAAAGAATTTGATTTATTACATGATAGACTTAAACTAATTCATCATGATCTCAAACTCTTAGCAGCACTACTAGAGAAGCAAATACTGTTAAAGGAAAAAGAATTATTAATAATGCAACAAACATCTGATTTGAGTAGTGATGATGAATATAAATATGGTAGTGATGATAATGATGATGATGAGTAAGTTTACAAAAATGATTTAATTTTAATATATGTATATGTAACTTCGATGGGTTATTCTCATCAAAGTCGTGTTCTAATACAACGCGTAATATGTAGACAATGACAGGAGTGTACAATGTTAAGTGTTGTATTAGGATATATGGGCGTAAAAATAGTACAAAAATGAATAGAAATAATCCAGCGAAGATAAAAATTGAGTAGTAAGATTTTCTATATATTAAAAGATGAGTAATTATAATAGATTTATTGTAATAGAGTTAAGACGGCAATGTAAAGAAAAGGGAATCAAAAGATATTCCCGATTAAGAAAAGCAGAACTAATAAACCTTCTTAAACAATATGGTGATGAACAAAGCAGAAGTCAGATTAGAAATATATTCCCATTTAAACAAGAAGTAATTGAAGAACTGAAACCAACACGTATACCAATTAAGATAGAATCAGAAGAAACAGCATTAAAAAGCGTTTACAAACCATTAAAGTTGAAAACACAGGAGGATATAAAGACCCAATAATTTTTTTAGATACAAGTGGAAGAGTTGCTATTAACAAAATCAAAGAAGAATTAAAATTCAACCCTGTTAAAGTAAATCTCGTTTTCATTTGCGACTATATTAAAGATAAAGAAATACAAGAGCGCAATTTCAAAACATCAAACGAGAGAATATTAAAATCAACTGACTTAAGTGAATATATACATCATGCAAAACAAAAACTTCGTAGAGAAATGGAAGGGTTTGAAGGTAGAGGATCAGGATGGACATTGCATCAAACTAAATATTTACAAATCAGATTAAACAAGTATGTACCATTAAGAGCTTCTTCCTATATTGAACTTCCTAAACCAATTCAAGTTAAGAAAGCAGTAATTAATGTTAAAAATAAAGACAATAAATGTTTCTTGTATTCTATTGCAAGTTACTTAAAACCTGTTGAAATACATCCTGAAAGACCTTCACACTATAAACGACTTGCTGATAAATTAGAAAAGGAATATTGTGACAACATTGAATTCCCAGTACAATTAAAAGATATTCCGAAATTTGAAAGAAGAAGTAATAATTCCATCAATGTTTACAGCTATGACAGGAACTATAATGCATATCCACTTCAAATCACAAAAATAAAGCAAGAAAAACATGTTAATTTATTATATATAAAATATGATCAAAATAATAATCATTTTTGTTGGATAAAAGACTTATCACGATTAATAAGAAGTCAAGTAACAAAACATACTGAGAAGTTATACTTTTGTGATATATGTTTAACATGACATTTTAGAAAGGAGAAGCAATTACAGAACCATGAGCTATATTGTAAAGAGCATGAGGCTGTTAGAATAGAACTTCCAAAACCATACGACAATCAAATAGAATTTCAAAACTATAATCGTTCATTAAAAGTTCCATTTGTCATATTTGATGACTTTGAATGTATCTTATGTAAGTTAAAAATAGAGCATAATTATAGTAAAACAGTAAAATAACAAAAGCATGAACCAATGAGTTTTTGTTACTATGTCAAATATTCAAATGGGAATTATAAAGCCCCTGTTAGTTATATAGGTCCAGATGCTGCGAAAGTATTTATTGAAATGTTACAAAACGAAGCAATAGAAATTATGGAAATATATAACAAGGTAGTTGATATGACCCCGCTTAGTGAGGAAGAAATAGAAGCTTATAACAGTTCGGATACTTGTCATATATGTGAGAAGAACTTGAATGACTTACCACCAGCCGTTGATAAAAAATAAATATATTAAAGAAGAAAATACAGTTCTACAAGGATAAAGATGATATGAGTGAAAAAATAAAAGAATGGAAATACGAATTAAGAAAATGTTTGTATAAGATAAATAAAAATAAAGCAAAAGTAAGAGGCCATGATCATTTAACTGGAAAGTTTAGAGGTGCAGCTCACAGTTATTGCAATTTAAACTATAAAAATCCTAACTTTGTTCCTGTATTTCTTCACAACTTAACTGGCTATGATACGCATTTGTTTATTAAAGAGTTAGCTTATGATACACAGAAAATTAAACTGATCGCTAATAATGAGGAAAGGTACATAACATATGAAAAATACGTAAAAGCAGGACCAGAAAAAGATGGAATAAATTTAAGATTTGTTGATTCATTTAGATTCATGCCAAAGAGTTTAGCAGAGTTAACTAGTAATTTAAAACCAGAACAATTTCGAGAAACATTAAAGTTTTTCCCGATTGATAAACTTGATATAGTTAATACTAAAGGTGATTATCCATTTGATTATGTTGATTCATTTGAAAAAAATTAGAAGAATCTGTTCCACTATCTGTAGACAAATTTACAAACAGATTAACGGGAGAAAAAATGAGTCCTGAACGTCATAAGCTTCATGTACGAGTTTGTAAAGAATTCGATCTGAAGTTAGTGAGGGACTTAACTGAACATTATAACAAAACAGACGTCCTCCAATTAACATATATATTTGAAAACTTTAGAGATGTGTGTTTAAAGGCAGATGGATTAGATCCTGCTTGGTATTATACAGCACCGGGCCTTCCGTGGGATGCAATGTTAAAGATGACTAAAATTAACTTAGAAATGTTAACTGGTTATGATAAAATACTAATGTTAGAAGGGGTTATACGAGGAGGAATCTCACAATGTAGTAAAAGATATGTAAAAGCTAACAACAAATATATGCAAGATTATAATAAGGATGAATGTTCAACATACCTAGCATATTTAAACTACATAAACATACAACTTATATGGATAGGCTATGAGTCAATACATGCGTTATAAAGACTTTAAGTGGATTAAACCTTACATAGATATAATGAACATTCCAGATGATTCAGAAACTGGCTACATATTAGAAGTAGATTTAGAATATCCAAAGTATTTACACAACAAACACTCTGATTTACCATTAGCTCCAGAAAACATGTGTCCACCAGAATCTAAACAACCAAAACTACTAACAACACTTTATAATAAGGAAAGATATGTAATTCACTATAAGAACTTAAAACTATATATGTCGCTTGGAATGGAATTAAAGAAAGTGCATAGAATATTAGAATTCAAACAATCAGACTGGCTAATGAAATACATTGATTTAATTACAAATATGAGAACGCAAGCTAAAAACAAGTTTGAAGAAGATTTTTATAAGCTCATGAATAACTCGATATTCGGAAAAACAATGGAAAATATTCGAAAAAGGCAGCCCATGCAATTAGAATGTGATTCTGAAAGAGTAGAAAAATTAATTGCAAAACCTAATTTTGATTACAGAACAATATTTACAGAGAATTTGTGTGCTATACATATGAAAAAAGAGCGATTGACCTTTAATAAGCCAATATATGTTGGTATGAATGTATTAAAACTATCAAAACTATTAATGTATGATTTTCATTATAACACTATGAAGCCAAAACATGGAAAAAAATATAGATTTATGTTACATGGATACCGATAGCTTTATATATGAGATTGAGAGTGAAGACTTTTATAAAGATATAGCAGAAATAGTTGACCAGTTTGACACGAGTGAATACAAGGACAATAATATATATGGACTACCACTAATAAACAAAAAAGTAATAGGTAAGATGAAAGATGAGAATAAAGGTAAGATAATGACAGAGTTAATTGGACTGAGATCAAAGATGTATGCTTATAGAGTAGAAAATAAAGAAGAGAAAAAGCTAAAGGAGTAACTAATGCTGTAATATCAAAGGAGTTGCAATTTAATGATTATAAAGAAAGCTTATTTAAAAATGTTGAAACGTATAAAGACATAAACCTCATTAGAAGTTATAAGCACGATATATATAGTATAACCGTTCATAAGCTAGCATTAGATTTTTCAGATGATAAAAGATATATATTAAGAGATGGTGTAAATACATTAGCTTGGGGTCATTATGGGATAGAGTAAAAATGTAATTATAAGTAGTGTAGTGTAGTGTAATCTTAGATGTAGGTTTTTAGATTGTAAGTTTTTATGATTTTAAATGTCATAAAAGCTAATGCTATCTCACTTCGGGTTATCCCTCTGTGTTAAAGTGCAATAGTCAGTGGTGGCTTCATATTTTTCTTGGTAGTTAGGGGGTTGATGGGGGAAAGTGTCCTAGAACATACATTCATACCCTACTTATGTGGTATCGACTACTACTAAAGTGGCATTTCCCTTTTCTTCTAAAAAGTGCTTCTGGGCTATTGTTGTTATTGTTGACCATAACGTGATAAGCCCACATAATTTGACACAAAATATACGGTCAATAGGTCTCCGGAAAGAGTCAAATAGCGATGAAAGAACGTTTTTGGGATTTTGAAATATGCCCCAATTTTGGTCAATAAAAGACCCATTCGCAACGAATTCAACTATGCAGCAAGGTTTGTTAATTTGGCAGCTTGATTAGTTATATCAGATACGATTTCGATCAGCTGATTGAATTGTAATCTCTGAATTACTGTTAATGTATGAAGTTCATCGTCGCTCATGTTTTCAAATGAGGATTGAAAGTAGTATGGATATGCTTCTTCAAATGGCTTCAAGTTACCCCTTGGGAGCGAGACCATACCGTCTTGAGAAGAAAACAGACATCTAGGTTCTGCTCTGATGTTTTCCGTATCATCGGCAGTGAACAATCCTGGTCGAAAGTGACACTCGCAAGGTATATATTTTGGAGGAATCATATTTTCCATTCCTTAAGAACTTGAAGCTGAACACACTTTTTAACTGCAACCAAGCGTGAATTCGCACCATGAATAAGGCATTTCTCATAATTATTTGTTACCTTTCCAAGCGGCAACTCTTTCAAAGTGCTGTATATACCCATCTATACCCATTCTCGTTTGATAATGAGGACCATGTGAGTAAAAGGGTCTCCGGTATTCAAAACGAAACAACTGAGATTGATCTAACTCCGTTGAGCTTGAATCTCCTTATTTTAAGTCAAATACTGCTAGTAGTGCGGAAAACGCTATACTCCCGCAGTAGAACCTGAAGACAAAGGTGATCTGTACGATTCCGTGTCCTTCACATAACTGATTGATTTACATTGCGCGTTCGTATATTTCAAGGCGACTGCTATTTGTGCACTTTGCTCAGTGGACGATTTCTCGTTTCCTTTCTCTTGTAATGCGTATCTTCCCTCTCTTGCTTCTTCTTCCCTTTGGTGTTGCAGATAAAGCTGTTTATTAATGCCAGGTGTGCATTACATTGATAATGGTTTATGTGACATCGCACCAATCACATTTTCCAACAAAGGTTCGTATATTGTGGGGGCAGGGAAGGTCCACTTTCATATAACATGATAATGGTTTATGTGACATCGCACCAATCACATTTTCCAACAAAGGTTCGTATATTGTGGGGGCAGGGAAGGTCCACTTTCATATAACATATTCTTACTCAATAGACGATACGAACTTGATATTCTAAATTAAACAAGATTACCACAGTACGTGACCACAACAGCACACAAATGATCAATACAGTACAGATGAAAAGTGAGACGATTTCAGTAAAATGTCTACTGTGACTCCCCCTAGCAATAATGTATTTCGTCAGACTTTGAGTTTTGTCAACATTGTTCACTCAACAAACTTATCATGTATGAAACACGTCCACCATTTCCTTTCATCAGAATTGCTAATCATTTCAGGATACACTTTCATAAGAGGAAGCATTAATATCCTCCAGGCGCTATTTCAGTAAAGCTCCTACCTGAGCCTCCGCAATTACCAAACATGTTTATTAACATTTCGCTCGTGCCCAATAAGGGCCTACAGTTGTACTTGAATTAAATAGTTGATAAATGTACAAACTAGAGGTAATAAACGTCTTTTTTATCCCCACAAACTTCATTTCCGATTTACTTGTCACAAACATACATTACAGTATAATCAATATTATTGTGTTGATCGGTCCAAGGCTGGATATCCCTAATACAAGAGGGGTCCAAGACTAGGAGGTGCATAGGCAGGGTGCCAAAATATCCATGCTTGCTCTCCCCTCTCCCTAGAAATCATGTCGGGTTACGGCGCCGCTTTTAGCTGTCCGTTTTTAACTATTTGACCCGATTTGTTTCCCTGTCACGCAGGCTCCAGTGCGATGAAACACGCAGTGATTGTATACCTCACTGTGTAGTCTCACTAGGTCCAATCGGAAAACGAATATTAGGAGAGCGTAAGCGTAAATGGGAGAAAAATATAACATGGATCTCTGAGGAAAAGGAATACTAAATACAAACTGAATGTAGTTGGCTAAGAACAGAAGCAAATGGAGAACATGGAGAACACGGCATTGAACTTCCGTTTTGCATACGACATAGGGTTAGTTAGTTAATTCAGAAAGTACTAAATAAGAATATTCGTTTAAGTTGGAGATGTTAGTTTCGGTATACAAATCCTTAATTAGAAGCAGGAGAATAAGTGTAGTAACGTTTTCGAAAATTCTCGTTTTAAAAAGGGATAGTTTTCTTAGAATATTCTAATTTCCAGTTTGGTTGTTTGGTTAGTTGGTTTAGAGGTAGGCCTCCCATTGAGCACCAAAGCTGGATAAGACATGGACCTACAGCAAAACCTAGGACTCAAAGCATATGAACTCTCACTGGGAATTGAACCATATATACATAAGGCATTCAAACTTCTCATGTAGATAACGGCCACTTCTGTTAGCGTTGTATAATATAAATTTAAAATATACATAAAATGTGGAGTTTTAAAAAACAGAATGGAGTTGCACTTATCCGCAGCAACAACTTCAATATGCTTTCATTGGTAAGAATTGAGTTGAATTCAGACTCAAATATTTTGCGTAGAATACTGAATGGTTTCCATTATTTATATATATTTAAGTTGACTTGTACTTTTCCATAACATGCTTTTTCCATAGCTGCGTTGATAGATCGCACACACGTATGGCAAAATAGCCCCCAACTTCAGAAAATTTAAACAATGACTAGGTCATTCGTTTGTACTGCAATTGTACCGTTTGTACCGAAAATATTTTCGTTTGTACCATTTTCCTTATAGGGTTACTTCAGAGATCAACT
Source organism: Thermobia domestica (assembly GCF_964235325.1). Classification (NCBI taxonomy): domain Eukaryota; kingdom Metazoa; phylum Arthropoda; class Insecta; order Zygentoma; family Lepismatidae; genus Thermobia; species Thermobia domestica. Next base: position 39,496,447 of record NC_137470.1, read on the forward strand.
GGAGCCCCCCGTATCACAGCAAAAAAATGCACCATTCGAAAGTAAATCGTTTATACCATTTGTACCGAAAAAAGGATTGTTTGTATCCTGATAGTTTTCGAGAAAAAAGGCATGTCATTTGGAGGAGGCTATCTTGGCGCTAGAATACGCACCGTATCACAGCACAAAAATTCAAACAAACCATTCGAAAGCAAATTGTTTGTACCGTTTGTAAAGAAAAAGTTTTGTTTCTATCCTGATAGTTTTCGAGAAACAGGGGATGACATTTGGGGGAGCTATCTGGGCGCCAAGATAGCCTCCCCGTATCACAGCACAAAAGATTGAAATATACCATTCGAAAGCAAATCGTTTGTACTGTTTGTACCGAAAAACGTTTTGTTTGTATCCTGATACTTTTCGAGAAAAAGGGCATGACATTTAAGGAGGCTATCTTGGCACCAAGATTGCCCCCGTGTCACAGTACAAAAAATTGAAATACGACATTCGAAAGCAAATCTTTTCTACCGTTTGTACCGAAAAAAGGTTTGTTTGTACCCTCATAGTTTAAGAGAAACAAAATGTGACATTTGGGGGAGCTATCTTAACCTCAAGATAGCCCCCCACCCTATCGTAGCACAAGAAATTGAAATATACCATTCGAATGCAAATCGTTTGTACCGTTTGTACTGAAAAACGTTTTGTTTGTACTTTGACAGTTTTCGTTAAACAGAGGATGATATTTCGGGGGGCTATCTTGGCGTCAAGATAGCTCCCCCGTATCACAGCACAAAAAATTGAAATACACCATTCGAAAGCAAATGGTTTGTACGGTTTGTACCGAAAAAAGTTTTGTTTGTATCTTGATAGTTTTCGAGAAACAGGGGTTGACATTTGGGGGGCTATCTTGGCGCCAAGATAGCCCACCCGTATCACAGGACAAAAAAATGAGTTACACCATTTGAAAGCACGTCGTATATGCCGTTTGAATCGATAAAAGTTTTTTTTTTGTAGCTTGATAGATTTCGAGAAATAAGGGATGACATTTGGGTGGGCTTTCTTGGCGCCAAAGAGCCCCTCCTCGTATCGCAGCACAAAAAATTGAAACACACCATTCGAAAACAAATCGTTTGTAACGTTTGTAACGAAAAAAGGTTTGTTTGTAATTTGATACTTTTCGAGAAAAAGGGGATGACATTTGGGCGGGCAATTTTGGCGCGAAGACAGTCCCTCCGTATCACGAGACAAATAAATGAGATAAACCATTCGAAAGCAAATCATTTGTACCGTTGGTACAGAAAAAATTTTGTTTTTTCCTTGATAGTTTTCGAGAAATAGAGGATGACGTTTGGGGGGAGCTATCTTCGCGCCAAGATAGCCCCCCTTTAACACAGAACAAATAAATGAGATACACCTTTTGAAAGCAAGTAGTGTGTGCCGTTTGAATCGAAAAAAAAATAATTGTTTGCACCTTGATAGTTTTCGAGAAATAAGGGATGACATTTTGGAGGCTATCTTACCGCCAAGATTCCACCCTCATATCACATCACAAAAAATTAAAATACACCTGCGAAATCAAACCTTTTCTACCGTTTGTACCGAAAAAATTTTTTTGTACCTTGATAGTTTTCGTGAAACATGAGACGACATTTGGGGGGCTATCTTGGCGCTAAGATAGCCCCCAGTATGACAGAACGAAAAATTGAAATACATTATTTGAAAGCAAATCGCTTGTACCGAAAAAGGTTTTGTTTGTATCCTGATAGTTTTAGAGAAACCGGGCATGACATTTGGGGGGCTATCTTGGCGCTAAGACAGCCTCCCCGTATCACAGCAAAAAAATTGAAATACACATTCAAAAGCAAATCTTTTCTACCGTTTGTACCGAAAAAAAACCTTTGTTTGTATCTTGGTAGTTTTCGAGAAACAGTGGATGACATTTGAGGGAGCTATCTGGGCGCCAAGATAGCCTCCCCGTATCACAGCACAAAAAATTGAAATATACCATTCGAAAGCAAATCGTTTGTACCGTTTGTACCGAGAAAATTTTGTCTGTATCCTGATAATTTTCGAGAAAAAGGGCATGACATTTAAGGAGGCTATCTTGGCGACAAGATTGCCCCCCGTGTCACAGTACAAAAAAATAAAACACACTATCCGCAAGCAAATCGTTTGTACCGAAAAAAGTTTTGTTTGTACCTTGGTAGTTTTCGAGAAACAGCGGATGACATTTGCGGGGCTATCTTGGCGCCAAAATAGCTCCCCTATAACACCACAAGAAATGAAATACACCATTCGAAAGAAAATCGTTTGTACCGCTTGAACCGAGAAAAAGTTTTGTTTGTACCTTGATAGTTTTCGGGAAACAGGGGATGACAGTTGGGTGGCTATCTTTGCGCCAAAATATCTCCCCGCAAGTATGACAGCACTAAAAATTGAAATACGACATTCTAAAGCAAATCTTTTCTACCGTTTGTACCGAAAAAAGTTTTGTTTGTACCTTGATAATTTTCGTGAAACTTGGGATGATATTTGGGCGGCTATCTTGGCGCCAAGATAGACCCCCCAGTATCAAAGAACAAAAAATGAAATACACTATTCGAAAGCAAATCGTTTGTACCGAAAAAAGTTTTGTTTGTATCCTGATAGTTTTCGAGAAACAGGGCTTGACATTTGGGGAGGCTATCTTGGCGCTAAGATAACCCCCCCATATCACAGCACAAAAAATTGAAATACGCCATCGAAAGCAAATCTTTTCTACCGTTTGTACCGAAAAAATGTTTGTTTGTATCTTAATAGTTTTCGTGAAACATGGGATGACATTTCGGGGGCTATCTTTTCGACAAGAAAGCCCCCCGTATCACAGCACAAAAATTGAAATAAACCTTTCGAAAGCAAATTGTTTGTACCGTTTGTAAAGAAAAAAAGTTTTGTTTGTATCCTGATATTTTTCGAGAAACAGGGGATGACATTTGGGGGAGCTATCTTGGCGCCAAGATATTCTCCCCGTATCACAGCACAAAAAATTGAAATATACCATTCGAAAGCAAATCGTTTGTACCGTTTGTACAGAAAAAAAGTTTTGTTTGTATCCTGATAATTTTCGAGAAAAAGGGCATGATATTTAAGGAGACTATCTTCGCGCCAAGATTGCCCCCCGTGTCACAGTACAAAAAATTGAAATACACTATCCGCAAGCAAATCGTTTGTACCGAAAAAAGTTTTGTTTGTACCTTGGTAGTTTTTGAGAAACAGCGGATGACATTTGGGGGCTATCTTGGCGCCAAGATAGCCCCCCCGTATGACAGCACTAAAAATTGAAATACGACATTAGAAAGCAAATCTTTTCTACCGTTTGTACCGAAAAAAGTTTTGTTTGTACCCTGATAGTTTTCGAGAAACAAAAGGTGACATTTTGGGGAGCTATCTTGACCCCAAGATAGCCCCCCTATCGTAGCACAAGAAATTGAAATACACAATTCGAATGCAAATCATTTGTACCGTTTGTACCGAAAAACGTTTTGTTTGTACCTTGATAGTTTTCGCTAAACAGAGCATGATATTTCGGGGGGCTGTCTTGACGCCAAGATAGCCCCCCCGTATCACAGGACAAAAAATGAGTTACACCATTTGAAAGCACGTCGCTTATGCCCTTTGAATCGATACAAGTTTTTTTTTGTAGCTTGATAGATTTCGAGAAATTAGGGATGACATTTGGGGGGCTATCTTGGCGTCAAAATAGCCCCCCAGTATCACAACACAAAAAATTGAAATACACCTTCGAAAGCAAATCTTTTCTACCGTTTGTACCGGCAAAATTTAATTTGTACATTGATAGTTTTCGTGATACAGGGGATGAAATTTGGAGGGCTATCTTGGCGCCAAGATAGCCCCTCGTATCACAGCACAAAAAATTGAAATACACCATTCGGAAACCAATCGTTTGTACAGAAAAAGTTTTTTTGTACCTTGATAGTTTTCGAGAAATGAGGGATGACATTTGGGTGGGCTATCTTGGCGCCAAATACTCCCCCCCCCCGTATCGCAGCACAAAAAATTGAAATACTCCATTCGAAAACAAATCGTTTGTAACGTTTGTAACGAAAAAAGTTTTGTTTGTAATTTGATACTTTTCGAGAAAAATGGGATGACATTTGGACGGACAATTTTGGCGCGAAGACAGTATCTCCGTATCACGACACAAATAAATGAAGTAAACCATTCGAAAGCAAATCATTTGTACCGTTGGTACAGAAAAAAAGTTTTGTTTTTTCCTTGAAAGTTTTCGAGAAATAGAGGATGACGTTTGGGGGGAGCTATCTTGGCGCCAAGATATAACCCCTGTATCACAGAACAAAAAAATGAGATACACTATTTGAAAGCAAGTAGGTTTTACCGTTTGAATATAAAAAAACAATTGTTTGCACCTTGATAGTTTTCGAGAAATAAGGGATGACATTTGGGGGGCTATCTTGCCGCCAAGATTCCCCCCTCATATCACAATACAAAAAAATTAAAATACACCTGCGAAATCAAATCTTTTCTACCGTTTGTACCAAAAAAAAAAAATTGTACCTTGATAGTTTTCGTGAAACATGAGATCACATTTTTAGGGCTATCTTGGCGCCAAGATAGCCCCCCAGTTTGACAGAACGAAAAATTGAAATACATTATTCGAAAGTAAATCGTTTGTTCCGAAAACGGTTTTGTTTGTATCCTGATAGTTTTAGAGAAACCGGGCATGACATTTGGGGGGCTATCTTAGCGCTAAGACAGCCTCCCCGTATCACAGCACAAAAAATTGAAATACACATTCAAAAGCAAATCTTTTCTACCGTTTGTACCGAAAAAAACTTTGTTTGTACCTTGGTATTTTTCGAGAAAAAGGGCATGACATTTAAGGAAGCTATCCTGGCGCCAAGATTGCCTCCCGTGTCACAGTACAAAATATTGAAATACACTATCCGCAAGCAAATCGTTTGTACCGAAAAAAGTTTTGTTTGTACCTTTGGAAGTTTTCGAGAAACAGCATATGACATTTGCGGGGCTGTCTTGGCGCCAAAATAGCTCCCCTATAACACCACAAAAAATGAAATACACCATTCGAAAAAAAATCGTTTGTACCGCTTGAACCGAGAAAAAGTTTTTTTGTACCTTGATAGTTTTCGAGAAACTGGAGATGACAGTTGGGGGGCTATCTTGGCGACAAGATAACCCCCCCATATCAGAGCACAAAAAATTGAAATACACCTTCGAAAACAAATCTTTGGGGGAATGACATTTGGGGAGGGGGCAATTTTGGCGCCAACATATAACCCCTGTATCACAAAACAAAAAAATGAGATCCACCATTTGAAAGCAAGTAGTTTGTACCATTTGAATCGAAAAAAACAATTGTTTGCACCTTGATAGTTTTCGGGAAATAAGGGATGACATTTGGGGGGCTATCTTGCCTCCAAGATTCCCCCCTCATATCACAGCACAAAAAATTAAAATACACCTGCGAAATCAAATCTTTTCTACCGTTTGTACCAAAAATTTTTTTTTGTACCTTGATAGTTTTCGTGAAACATGAGATGACATTTGGGGGGCTATCTTGGGGCCAAGATAGCCCCCCAGTATGACAGAACGAAAAATTGAAATACATTATTCGAAAGCAAATCGTTTTTTTCCGAAAAAGGTTTTGTTTGTATCCTGATAGTTTTAGAGAAACCGGGCATGACATTTGGGGAGGATATCTTAGCGCTAAGATAACCCCCCCATATCACAGCACAAAAAATTGAAATACGCCTTCGAAAGCAAATCTCTTCTACCGTTTGTACAAAAAAAATACTTGTTTGTACCTTAATAGTTTTCGTGAAACATGGGATGACATTTCGGGAGCTGTCTATTCGACAAGAAAGCCCACCGTATCACAGCACAAAAATTGAAATAAACCTTTGGAAACAAATTGTTTTACCGTTTGTAAAGAAGAAAGTTTTGTTTGTGTCCTGATATTTTTCGAGAAATACGGGAAGACATTTGGGGGAGCTATCTTGGCGCCAAGATAGTCTCCCCGTATCACAGCACAAAAAATTGAAATATACCATTCGAAAGCAAATCGTTTGTAACGTTTGTACCGAGAACATTTTGTTTGTATCCAGATAATTTTCGAGAAAAAGGGCATGACATTTAAGGAGGCCATCTTGGCGCCAAGATTGCCCCCCGTGTCACAGTACAAAAAATTGAAATACACTATCCGCAAGCAAATCGTTTGTACCGAAAAAAGTTTTGTTTGTACCTTGGTAGTTTTCGAGAAACAGCATATGACATTTGCGGGGCTACCTTGGCGCCAAAATAGCTCCCCTATAACACCACAAAGAATGAAATACACCATTCGAAAGAAAATCGTTTGTACCGCTTGAACCGAAAAAAGTTTTTTTTGTACCTTGATCGTTTTCGAGAAACAGGAGATGACAGTTGGGGGGCTATATTGGTGCCAAAATAGCCCCCCGCCAGTATGACAGCACTAAAAATTGAAATACGACATTCGAAAGCAAATATTTTCTATAGTTCGTACCGAAAAAGTTGTTTTTGTATCCTGATAGTTTACGAGAAACAGGGCATGACATTTGGGAGGCTATCTTGGCGACAAGATAGCCCCCCCCAGTATCAAAGAACAAAAAAATGAAATACACTATTCGAAAGTAAATCGTTTGTACCGAAAAAAGTTTTGTTTGTATCCTGATAGTTTTCGAGAACAGGGCTTGACATTTGGGGAGGCTATCTTGGCGCTAAGATAACCCCCCATATCACAGCACAAAAAATTGAAATACGCCTTCGAAAGCAAATGTTTTCTACCGTTTGTACCAAAAAAATATTTGTTTGTACCTTAATAGTTTTCGTGAAACATTGGATGACATTTCAGGGGCTATCTTTTCGACAAGAAAGCCCCCCGTATCACAGCACAAAAATTGAAATAAACCTTTCGAAACAAATTGTTTTACCGTTTGTAAAGAAAAAAAGTTTTGTTTGTGTCCTGATATTTTTCGAGAAACACGGGATGACATTTGGGGGAGCTATCTTGGCGCCAAGATAGTCTCCACGTATCACAGCACAAAAAATTGAAATATACCATTCGAAAGCAAATCGTTTGTACCGTGTGTACGGAAAAAAAGTTTTGTTTGTATCCTGATAATTTTCGAGAAAAAGGGCATGACATTTAAGGAGACTATCTTCGCGCCAAGATTGCCCCCCGTGTCACAGTAAAAGAAATTGAAATACACTATCCGCAAGCAAATCGTTTGTACCGAAAAAAGTTTTGTTTGTACCTTGGTAGTTTTTGAGAAACAGCGGATGACATTTGGGGGCTATCTTGGCGCCAAGATAGCTCTCCTATAACATCACAAAAAGTGAAATACACCATTCGAAAGAAAATCGTTTGTACCGCTTGAACCGAGAAAAAGTTTTGTTTGTACCTTGGTAGTTTTCGAGAAACAGGGGATAACAGTTCGGGGGCTATCTTGGCGCCAAGATATCCCCCCGTATGACAGCACTGAAAATTGAAATACGACATTCGAAAGCAAATCGTTTCTACCGTTTGTACCGAAAAAAGTTTTGTTTGTACCCTGATAGTTTTCGAGAAACAAAAGGCGACATTTGGGGGAGCTATCTTGACCCCAAGATAGCCCCCCTTACGTAGCACAAGAAATTGAAATATACCATTCGAATGCAAATCATTTGTACCGTTTGTATCGAAAAACGTTTTGTTCGTACCTTGATAGTTTTCGCTAAACAGAGGATGATATTTCGGGGGTCTATCTTGACGCCAAGATAGCCCCCCGTATCACAGGACAAAAAAATAAGTTACACCATTTGAAAGCACGTCGTTTATGCCGTTTGAATCGATAAAAGCTTTTTTTTTGTCCCTTGATAGATTTCGAGAAATAAGGGATAACATTTGGGGGGCTATCATGGCGCCAAAATATCCCCCCAGTATCACAACACAAAAAATTGAAATACACCTTCAAAAGCAAATCTTTTCTACCGTTTGTACCGACAATTATTTTTTGCACATTGATAGTTTTCGTGATACAGGAGATGAAATTTGGAGGGCTATCTTGGCGCAAAGATAGCCCCTCGTATAAGAGCACAAAAAATTGAAATACGGTATTCGAATAGATGTCGTGTGTACCGAAAAAAGTTTTGTGTATACCTTGATAGTTTTCGTGAAACATGGGATGACATTTCGGGGGCTATCTTGGCGCCAAGATAGCCCCCCTGTATCACAGAAAAAAAATGGGATACACCATTTGAAGGCAAGTCGTTTATGCCGTTTGAATCGAAAAAAAATTGTTTGCACCTTGATAGTTTTCGAGAAATGAAGGGATGACATTTGGGGGGATATCTTGCCGCCAAGATTCCCCTCTCATATCACAGCACAAAAAATTGAAATACACCTGCGAAATCAAATCTTTTCTACCGTTTGTACCGAAAAAAAATTTTTGTACCTTGATAATTTTCGTGAAACATGAGATGACATTTGCGGGGCTATCTTGGCGCCAAGATAGCCCCCCAGTATGACAGAACGAAAAATTGAAATACATTATTCGAAAGCAAGTCGTTTGTTCCGAAAAAAGTTTTGTTTGTACCTTGGTAGCTTTCGAGAAACAGTGGATGACATTTTTGTGGCTATCTTGGCGCCAATATAGCCCCCCAGTATCACAGAAGAAAAAAATTAAAATATACCATTCGAAAGCAAATAGTTTCTACCGTTTGTACGACAAATTTTCTCTGTAGATTGATAGTTTTCATGAAACAGGGGATGACATTTCTATAGGCTATCTTGGCACCAAGAAAGACCCTCCGTATCACAGCACAAAAAAGTTATAATACACCATTCGAAAGCAAATTGTTTGTACCGAATTTTTTTTTTTTTTTTTGTACTTTGATAGTTTTTGTTTGATACTTTGATAGTTTGTACTTTCGGTTTTTACTTTAAAAATTTTTGTTTGCACCTTGATAGTTTTTGAGTAATAAGGGAGTATTTGTGCGTGTTATCTTGGCGCAAAGATAACCCCCCTTATGAAAACACAAAAAATTGAAATACATCCTCGAAAGCAAATCTTTTCTACCCTTTGTACCGAAAAAAGTTTTGTTTGTACCCTGATAGTTTTCGACAAACAAAAGGTGACATTTGGTTGAGCTATCTTGACCCCAAGATAGCCAACCCTATTGCAGCACAAGAAATTGAAATATACCATTCGAAAGCAAATCGTTTGTACCGTTTGTACCGAAAAACGTTTTGTTTGTACCTTGATAATTTTCGTTAAAAAGAGGATGATATTCCGGGGGGCTATCTTGGCGCCAAGATAGCTCCCCGTATCACAGCACAAATACACCATTCAAAAGGTGACATTTGGGGGAGCTATCTTGATCCCAAGATAGCCAACCCTACCTCAGCAGAAGAAATTGAAATACACCATTCGAATGCAAATGGTTTGTCAGGTTTGTACCGAAAAATGATTTGTTTGTACCTTGATAGTTTTCGAGAAACAGGGGTTGACATTTGGAGAACTATCTTGACGCCAAGATAGCCCCCGTATCACAGGACAAAAAAATGAGTTACACCATTTGAAAGCACGTCGTTTATGCCGTTTGAATCGAAAAATGTTTTTTTTTTGTACCTTGATAGATTTCGAGAAATAAATTTTGACATTTGTGGGGGCTATCTTGGCGCCAAAATAGTCCCCCAGTATCACAACATAAAAAAATTGAAATACACCTTCGAAAGCAAATATTTTCTACCGTTTGTACCGACAAAATTTTCTTTGTACATTGATAGTTTTCGTGAAACATGGGATGACATTTCGGGGGCTAATTTGGCTACAAGAAAGCCCCCCGTATCACAGCACAAAAATTGAAATACACCATTCGAAAGCAAATCGTTTGTACAGAAAATGTTTTGTTTGTACCTTGATAGTTTTCGAGAAATAAGGGATGACATTTGGGGGGGCTATCTTGGCGAAAAATACCCCCTCCCTTATCGCAGAACAAAAATTGAAATACACCATTCGAAAACAAATCGCTTGTATCGTTTGTAATGAAAAACTTTTTGTTTGTAATTTGATACTTTTAGAGAAAAAGGGAATGACATTTTGGGGGGGGCAATTTTAGCGCGAAGACAGTCCCTCCGTATCACGACACTAATAAAAGGTATAAACCATTCGAAAGCAAATTATTTGTACCGTTGGTACAGTAAAATAGCTTTGTTTTCTCCTTGATAGTTTTCGAGAAATAGGGTATCACGTTTGGGGGGAGCTATCTTGGCGCCAAGATAGCCCCCCTGTATCACAGAACAAAAAAAATGACATACACCATTTGGAAGCAAGTCGTTTATGCCGTTTGATTCGAAAAAAGTTTGGTTGAACCTTTATAGTTTTCAAGTAATAAGGGATGACATTTGAGGGGCTATCTTGCGTCAAGATACCCCCCCCCCCCCGTAACACAGCACAAAAAATTGAAGTACACCTGCGAAATCAAATCTTTTCTACCGTTTGTACCGAAAAAAAAAACTTTTTTGTAACTTGGTAGTTTTCGAGAAACAGTGTATAACATTTAGGGGGCTACCTTGGACCCAAAATAGCCTCCTAGTATTACAGAACAAAACAATTAAAATAAACCATTCGAAAGCAAATTGTTTCTACCGTTTGTACGACAAAATTTTCTTTGTAGATTGATAGTTTTCGTGAAACATGGGATGACATTTCTGTAGGATATCATGGCGCCAAGAAAGCCCCTCCGTATCACAGCAAAAAAAAATTGAAGTACACCATTCGAAAGCAAATCGTTTGTACCTAAAATATTTCTTTGTACTTTGATAGTTTTCGAGAAACAGCGGATGACATTTGGGGGAGCTATCTTGGCGCCAAGATAGCTCTCCCGTATCAAAAGACAAAAAAATGAGATACAGCATTCGAAAGAAAATCGTTTAAGCCTTTTGAATCGAAAACGGTTTTGTTTGTACCTTGATAGTTTTCGAGAAATAAGGGTTGGCATTTGGGTCGGCTGTCTTGGCGCGAAGATAGCCCCCGGAACTCATCACAAAAAATTGAAATACACCATTCGAAAGCAAATCGTTTGTACCGTTTTTACTTTTAAAAAAATTTTGTTTGTATCTTGATAGATTTTGAGTAATAATGGATGACATTTGGGCGGGTTATCTTGGCGCAAAGATAACCCTCTTATGACAGCACAAAAAATTGAAATACATCTTCGAAAGCAAATCTTTTGTACCGTTTGTACCGAAAAAAATTTTTGTACCCTTGTAGTTTTCGAGAAACAGGGGATGACATTTGGGGGAGCTATCTTGGCACCAAGATAGCCCCCCGTTTCACAGCCCAAAAAATCGAAATACACTATCCGAAATCAAATTGTATGTACCAAAAAAAAAGTTTTGTTTGTACCTTGATAGTTTTCGAGAAACAGGGGATGACATTTCTTGAAATGTCATGGTGCCAAGATAGCCCCCCACCGCTTATCACAACACAAAAATTTGAAATACACCATTCGATAGCAAATCGTTTTGTACCATTTGTACCCAGAAGAAGTTTTGTTTGTACCTTGATAGTTTTCGAGAAACAGGGAATGACATTTGAGGAGGATATATTGGCGCCAAGTTAGCCCCACGTATCACAGCACAAAAAGTTGAAATACACTATCCGATAGAAAATCGTTTGTACCGAAAAATTTTTGTTTGTACCTTGATAGTTGTCAAGAAAAAGGGGATGACATTTGGGGGGCTATCTTGGCGCCAAGATAGCCCTTGAGTATCACAGCACAAAAAATTGAAATACATCTTCGTAAGAAAATCTTTTCTACAGTTTGTACCGAAAAAAGTTTTGTTTTTACCCTGATAGTTTTCGAGAAACAAGGGATGACATTTGGGGAGCTATCTTGAAGCCAAGGTAGCCCTACGTATAACAGTACAAAAATTGAAATACACTATTCGAAAGCAAATTGTTTGTACCGAAAAAGTTTTGTTTGCACCTTTATAGTTTTGAAGAAACAGGGTATGATATTTGGAGGGCTATCTTGGCCCCAAGATAGCCCCACGTATCTCAGCACAAAAAATTCAAATACACCATTCGAAAGCAAATCGTTTGTACCGAAAAAGTTTTTTTTTTTTGTATCTTTATAGTTTTCGTGAAACAAGGGATGAAATTTTGAGGGCTATCTTGGCGCCAAGATAGCCCCTCGTATCACAGTACAAAAAAGTTGAAATAAAGTATTCGAAAGCAAATCATGTGTAGCGAAAAAGTTTTATTTGAACCTTGATAGTTTTCGGGAATCAGGGGATGACATTTCGGGGGCTATCTTGGCGACAAGAAAGCCCCCCGCATCACAGCACAAAAACTGAAATACACCATGCGAAAACAAATCGTTTGTACAGAAAAGTTTTGTTTGTACCTTGATAGTTTTCGAGTAATAAGGGATGACATTAAGGGGGCTACCCTGGCGCCAAATACCCCCTCCCGTATCGCAGCACAAAAAATTGAAATACACCATTCGAAAACAAATCGTTTGTAACGTTTGTAACGAAAAAAAGTTTTGTTTGTAATTTGATAGTTTTCGAGAAATAAGGTATGACATTTGGGGGGCAATTTTACGCCAAGATACCCCCCCGTACCAGAGCACAAAAATTTGAAATACACCATGCGAAAGCAAATCGTTTGTACAGAAAAAGTTTTGTTTGTACCTTGATAGTTTTCGAGAAATAAGTGATGACATTTTGGGGGCTATCCTGGCGCCAAATACCCCCTTCCGTATCACAACACAAAAAATTGAAATACACCTTCGAAAGCAAATCTTTTCTACCGTTTGTACTGACAAAATTTTCTTTGTACATTGGTAGTTTTCGTAATACAGGGGATGAAATTTGGGGGACTATCTTGGCGCCAAGATAGCCCCTCGTATCACAGCACAAAAAAATTGAAATACGGTATTCGAAAGGAAATCGTGTGTACCGAAAAAGGTTTTATTTATACCTTGATAGTTTTCGTGAAACATGGGATGACATTTCGGGGGCTATCTTGGCGATAAGAAAGCCCCCCGCATCACAGCACAAAAACTGAAATACACCATGCGAAAACAAATCGTTTGTACAGAAAAGTTTTTTTTGTACCTTGATAGTTTTCGAGTAATAAGGGATGACATTAAGGGGGCTACCCTGGCGCCAAATACCCCCTCCCGTATCGCAGCACAAAAAATTGAAATACACCATTCGAAAACAAATCGTTTGTAACGTTTGTAACGAAAAAAAGTTTTGTTTGTAATTTGATAGTTTTCGAGAAATAAGGTATGACATTTGGGGGGCAATTTTACGCCAAGATACCCCCCATATCACAGCACAAAAAATTGAAATACACCTGCGAAATCAAATCTTTTCTACCGTTTCTACCGAAAAAAAATGTACAGTGTCACAGAACAATAAAATTAAATATACCATTCGAAAGCAAATCTTTTCTACCGTTTTTACGACAAAATTTTCTTTGTAGATTGATAGTTTTCGTGTAACAGGGGATGACATTTCTGTAGGCAATCTTGGCGCCAAGAAATCCCCTCCGTACCACAGCACAAAGAATTGAAATGCACTATTCGAAAGCAAATCGTTTCTACCGAAAATTTTTCTTTGTACTTTGATAGTTTTCGAGAAACAGCGGATGACATTTGGGGGAGCTATTTTGGCGCCAAGATAGCCCTCCCTTATCACAAGACAAAAAATAAGATACAGCATTCGAAAGCAAGTCGTTTATTCCGTTTGAATCGAAAACGGTTTTCTTTGTACCTTCATAGTTTTCGAGAAATAAGGGATGACATTTGAGAGGCTATCTTGGCGCGAAGATACCCCCCCCTTACGACAGCACAAAAAAATGAAATACATCTTCGAAAGCAAATCTTTTCTATCGTTTCTACCCAAAAAAGTTTTTTTGTATCCTTGTAGTTTTCGAGAAACAGGGGATGACATTTAAGGGAGCTATCTTGGCACCAAGATATCCCCTCGTTTCACAGCACAAAAAATTGAAAGACACTATTCGAAATCAAATCATTTGTACCGAAAAAAAAGTTTTGTTTGTACCTTGATAGTTTTCGAGAAACAGGGAGTGACATTTGTTGGAATATCTTGGCGCCAAAATAGCCCTCCCTTATCACAAGACAAAAAATGAGATACAGCATTCGAAAGCAAGTCGTTTATGCCGTTTGAATCGAAACGGTTTTGTTTGTACCTTGATAGTTTTCGAGAAATAAGGGATGGCATTTGGGACGGCTGTCTTGGCGCGAAGATAGCCCCCGGAACTCATCACAAGAAATTGAAATACACCATTCGAAAGCAAATCGTTTGTACCGTTTTTACTTTTAAAAAATTTTTGTTTGTATCTTGATAGTTTTTGAGTAATAATGGATGACATTTGGGCGGGTTATCTTGGCGCAAAGATAACTCTCTTATGACAGCACAAAAAATTGAAATACATCTTTGAAACCAAAACTGTTCTACCGTTTGTACCGAAAAAAATTTTTGTACCCTTGTAGTTTTCGAGAAACAGGGGATTACATTTGGGGGAGCTATCTTGGCACCAAGATAGCCCCCCGTTTCACAGCCCAAAAAATCGAAATACACTATCCGAAATCAAATCGTTTGTACCAAAAAAAGTTTTGTTTGTACCTTGATAGTTTTCGAGAAACAGGGGATGACATTTGTTGGAATGTCATGGTGCCAAGATACCCCCCCCCCTTATCACAACACAAAAAATTGTAATACACCATTCGATAGCAAATCGTTTTGTACCATTTGTACCCAGAAGAAGTTTTGTTTGTACCTTGATAGTTTTCGAGAAACAGGGAATGACATTTGAGGGGGATATATTGGCGCCAAGTTAGCCCCACGTATCACAGCACAAAAAGTTGAAATACACTATCCGATAGAAAATCGTTTGTACCGAAAAATTTTTGTTTGTACCTTGATAGTTGTCAAGAAAAAGGGGATGACATTTGGGGGCTATCTTGGCGCCAAAAGATAGCCCTTCAGTATCACAGCACAAAAAATTGAAATACACCTTCGAAGGGAAATCTTTTCTACAGTTTGTACCGAAAAAAGTTTTGGTTGTACCCTGATAGTTTTCGAAAAACAAGGGATGACATTTGGGGGGCTATCTTGAAGCCAAGATAGCCCTACGTATAACAGTACAAGAATTGAAATACACTATTCGAAAGCAAATTGTTTGTACCGAAAAAGTTTTGTTTGCACCTTTATAGTTTTGAAGAAACAGGGGATGATATTTGGAGGGCTATCTTGGCCCCAAGATAGCCCCACGTATCACAGCAAAAAAAATTGAAATACACCATTCGAAAGCAAATCGTTTGTACCGAAAAAGGTTTTTTTTATCTTGATTGTTTTCGTGAAACAAGGGATGAAATTTGCCAGGTGAGTATTCGATATGAGGTTTTCCTATTATCCAAAGTCTGTTGTTTATGCTGGGTCTCGGCTTGCCAACCCTGCAGTTTGGTCAATGTGTGTGCGTAGCGTTAAGGTTGTTAAAATAGGTATATGCCGTTTTGGTTCTTCAACTTCTGAATTTATTTTAGAAAATATTCGATTTTCTTTTAACTAACTGATTCACATAGCTTTGCTTATTTAATAACTTACATTTTCTTTTATATGAACTGCACTATTAACAAAAAAATGAGCAGTAACTTAGTCGAGGTTAATGGATGATTTGGCTGCTAAAACCAGTTAATAATTTACAAGAACCTTTCTAAGACAAAAATGTTCCTTTTACGAGGTCACCTAAAGTCAATACAATAAGGTTACTGGGAAATGCGTAGAAACAATACAGCATTTGGTTGTTACTAACCCATAAAGTGGGTAAGAAGAAGGTAATTAATTCAACAAGGTTAATATAATTTAAAACGTTCTGTTGTTATCAACCGATTTTCATACAAGGTAAATTTAACCCTCAAGAACTTGTTCATTGGTAACACTGCATTGGCATTACTTTAAGAAACCAACGAATAAACTTAAGTTCAATATGGCTCAAGAAAGCTACTGATATTTCCCGGGACCAGCAAAAGAAAAACAAACCGAAAACAAAGAGGCAGTGAACAAGTAAGACGAAGTGAACAGTTTGTTATTAACATGAGGATTAGAAAAATACATATTATTATGTAAAGGTCTGTACACATGAATATTTAGTTGTTGTATAAAGTCAAGTTCATCCTTTGTAAGTAACTTTTAAACCTAAATAACAAAGGGGGATATTAGAGAAACGTGGAAAATTTATCATTATACTTAGTGTCAAGACAAGTATTGTGGTATTCTGTAGGCCTACTATATCCACTAGGGAATATAGGTCTTGTTTTCAAATGGTTTACATCTCAAACCTGGTTGTATCTGTTCTAGTGTGTTATTTTCTTGGAACACGCTCGAATAAGTACAAACAGTTGATAGTATGCCTTCAAACGGATGTGGTTAGTGATCGCCCCTGTTGCAAACCACTACCTTTGAAAGTGTTTCTTAAGGAATTCGTAGCATTAATTGGTTTAGATTGATTTTAACATAAGAACATGTGGCATAAGAACTAGAGTGCACAAATCACGAACTAACTTGTCTTAGGTGGCTACTAAAAAGCACAAATGCTCTCTAACTGAGTCAGGGTAGGAGCACAGTAGGGAGGACCGTGCAGTTGTGTAAGGAGCAAACGATCAGTAAACTCACAAACGAGGTAACCAAAAATGGTCTTATCCTGCTACAGCAGTCATAAACAAATAGAATACAGTGAATAATACGTAAGTTTAGATTCGAAGCAATCTCCATTCGCATCCAACATCTTTTGCCAAAATATTCCTACAGCTGTACAATATTCTGATAATAAAACTCGGCGGTCATGGATGCAAATAAATAAATGAGAGTGTTCCGCATGTCTCCCTTATTTGCGAAGGATCTTCTACAGAGTTGGTTGCTGAAGAATGGAATAGGTGGTAATATGTAGGCGCAACGTCCGGTAAATACAGGGCTATTGTAAATGATCTTCTCGGTTTGAAAGGTTAATAATAATTCACGTTTGTTTAGTCATAATGACATGCAAATTATATTAAATGATAGAAAACTCAAAATTACTTTTTGTTTATAATAAACACATGCGTGTTATGTTCTTTGTCAAAGTTGCTCAAGATGAGTGCCGTTTGCCATTCAACATATATCCGTTTGATAGTCTAATTCTTGGCACACTCTTTTTACATCCCAGAGTCAGGAGATCAATCTGGTTCTTACATGCGTTTTGTAAGTTCAGTTAAATTGTTAGGGAGGAGTGACTGATACACTTGGATTTATTATAGCCGTAACTTCGTTGAAAATTCCGTTTCACATGAAAGAAGAGAATAAAAAAATTGCCCTGTCTTCGTTCAATGCTATCTGGATTTACTGTTACCCTAGTTACGGAAATAGGAATACAAAGTGTAACTGATATATAGAAATAGAAATACAAAGTACAAATTGGATCCAGTTAGCTAAGGATAGAAGTAAGTGGAGAGCCATTATGAACGCGGCCATGAACCTCCGGGTTTCATAGGCCACAGAGTTAGTTTGTTAGTTTGCTAGTTACGGAATGCGTAACAGAACATCTGCTTGCCAGTCAAGTAGTGTCTTCCATTTTTTTTTTCGAAGAACTTGATTATCATGAGTCCCTATGCCTCTCATGACTTGGTTGTCTAAAATTGGCAGTTGATCAAAGTGTAACTGATGTTTCACAACATATGTTTAAACTACGCACCTTTTCTTGGTCTGACAGTAAGCAATTCGATGGTAAAACACAACTAATGCATTACTGATGACGTTAAATTCAATAAGTGCAACTTCATCAATAGCACTTTTACGAAGATGATCCAAAGTGTTTTATATTGTTTGATATTTACCAAGCAAAGTAGGTCAAGTGGTATAACGTTGGCTTCGCATTCGGGAATTCTTGGGTTCGATTTCCGTTGCCAACCATCCTCACTGAGTTTTCCAGAGTTTTCCTCAGTCACACCAGGTACCTACTAAACAGGCCCTGGCCGTTTCCTTCCCATATCCTTTCCATTGTTATTCTTGTTGCTAGATATTCAGTATAAAATTGCATTTAAGCTGTATATGGTGTTTGTTAAACAAATAAATAAATATACTCGGATTTTTAGATAAAACCAGAAAAAGTATTGGCGATAAATCAGGGGAACTGAGAACAAGGGGACCACCCAATCTCTCCTCTTCTGCCAATCTTTATTTAGGAAATTCCGTGTTAAGAAATTGCCACATATTTACACAGTTGTGCGGTCCAGCACATCCTGCTGAAACCATCTGTGAACAAAATTTTCTTCTGCAGTGTCTCTCATTGCTGGAACTACTTGATTTCGAAGCATCTCCTCACACAGTACAGACGTCAAATTGTTAGTAATAAAAATAGGGACCAATTATTGTATATTTAACACTGCCGCCCAGATATTCAACTTTTCAGGATGTGGAGCGTGTTTGAAAAGACCAATGAAATTGCTGACAAATCAAAACCTGCAATTATTTCTGTTCATGTAATCTGTTAGGTAGAACGTGTCTCCATCAGAGAACACAATTATGGTTGGAAAAATAGGATTATCGTTGATTTATTTAATCATATCTTCACAAAATTCTACACGGCAATCAGAGACATCTTTATTCTCAGCTGATGTAGCAGATGAGTTTTGTATAGGTGGACCTTCATTTTCTTCAATATTCTTTTCGCAGACATGTAACTAATGTAATGTTATTCAGCAGCCTTATGAGTGCTAATTTGAGTATTTTCAACAAATGACTGCAACATCAAACTTTTTGTTGCCGATTTCGTTCGACCAGGAATGTGACAATCCTTTATAATTACCGTTTCCTCGACTCGTCTTACGATGCACTCGACATTAGGTCTTGAAATGGGATTGTGAGGAACGTGAATTATTTTCGTTAAATATTACCCTTACTTCAGCACAGGACCTTTGGTGATTGCTCCATCCTTGTATCACCGAGAACGTTAGAACTTTACTTTGAGAGCTCAAATACAAACCAGTTGAAATGCAGCTTGAGTGTTCAGAGGTTCACTGTAATAATGCTTACTGCTACCAATATCTAATGGCTTCTACGTTGCTGGACCGTAATTTGCAATACACCATAAGTATTTACAGAACATGGCATAGGGGTGACAAGTACTTGTCTTCTGGTCAAATGTTATTTGTTCCATTAAACTTATAAGAGCACATTTGCTCTCTTAGAGCTACCGATCTACTTAGAGCTACCGTACATATTCATATTTACATTCACTTCTCAAATGGAATTACATGCAGTTTCAAATCAAATCGTAACTATGCACATCTACATAATCATAACAAGAAAATGATTATGTCCTTTTAAACTTTAATAGATCCACCCATCAACCTTACGTGTTCACTTTCACTTTTACCTCTCAGGTAAAATCACATGGTCTAAATTCATATCAAATCATTATTATACATATATACATAAACATGGCAAAAATGAATAGCTTCACTCTCTTTCTACATTATGTCTGATTATAAACTGAAACTTCAAGTTCCAAGAGAGAGCTAGAGCTAGTCAACTTTCATACTGTCCAGAAGCTCACAGAGAAAATATCAGTTCTTAAAGAATATTATTACAAACGTGTTCTAACTTTATTTGTTTCCAAGTCTTAGCACCAACAACAAACAGCATGTCCAGTTGAACCAGCTTTTCATTTATAGACCTCAGGTGACGACAATGATGCAATTTGTGCGTTTTATGTGTTATCTAAGAGGAAAACGAAAAAAATACTTAAACTAAAAGTTGCGTATCTTCGGTCGCAGTAACCGAATCTGCATTAACGTAGAGGATGTCTATTTCGAATTTTGGGAAGATGAAGGAAACTTCATTTTGTATTAGTTTAATAGATCTTTCAAAATGAATCGACACACTCTTAAATTGGAAGTGTATTTCTCGAGGTATTTAGTTTATCATCAACCTTAGGTCACGTACGTGCCTACGATTATATTCACTTTTTAGCTATTACAGCGACATCTTGTGAAATAACGAAAAGGTGCCACAGGTAAAAGTTCTTTCTTTACAATCAGGGTATCCATATATAACTTTCAAGTTGGCCCCTGCGGCCCTATGATGGGACACCCGGAGTGCACTAGTTGTTTACAGAATTTTATTTACCCCTGACATTTGTACATTGTTACCTAACTAGACTTGTCATATTTTTTTATCATTTTGGGAATATTTTAGGTCGCAAAGTTTGGGAACGTACGTAAGATATTCATTTTTTTTTTTTTTTTGCAATTACAGCGTCATATATTAGAATAACGAAAAAGTGTTTCTAGTAAAAGTTGCTTAGTTTTAATGGACGAATCAGAATCTGGAATAAAAGTAGCGGTTCCTATTTAAAATTTTCAAGTTGGACCCTGGGGTCATACCCCAGGGGGTACTTGCCGTTTACAGAATTTTATAGGCACTTGACATGTGAACATTCTTATGTAAATAGATTTGTCATATTTTTTGTCATTTCGGAAGTATTTCAGGTCGCAAAGTTAGGGGACGTACATAAGATGATATTCATTTTTGCGATTACAGCGCCATCTATTATAATAACGAAAAAGTGATTCAAGCAAAAGCTGTTTAGTTTGGATCGCAAAATCAGAATCTGCAATAAAAATAGGAGGTTTCCATTTGAAATTTTCAAGTTGGCCCCTGGGGCCCTATGATGAACGCCCTGGGGCACTTGTTTACACAATATTTTAGGCCCTTTCATGGGCACATTCTTGCGTAACTAGATTTGTCTTTTTTGTCATTTCGGAAATATTTCAGGTCTCAAAGTTAGGTAAGACACCCTCTGTATATATATATATATATATATATATATATATATATATATATACTGGGTGTATCACACCACCCGTCCCATGCATTTTCTCGGCTCGCAGTGCGCGTAAACACATCAAACAAAAAATTTAATGATCAACTCGAACGTGTAAAATGAAATGGTGATATTTCACATTCAGTGGCGTAGCGGAAATATTTCCACGGGTGTCAACTTCAAAATTTCAAATGGAAGGTGGCATCTATTTTAAATTCTTTGGAAGTATTATTGAAAAAGAAAGAACTTTTACAGGAAACACTTTTCGTTAAATTCTACGCTTTTGCATCTATGTTTTATTTATTTTTTAATTAGAAATGCAGAACAAAAGCTTTACGAAGGGCGCACTGGAAGTCGTAAGCAATATTTTTTCACAACCGAGATCTTTATTTGTAAGTGAAACCAAATAAATCGTCTCAATCTATAGACATTTCCTTTCCTTTTCTACTTAGTGTCCGTTCTTTTGCGCACATTTTTCCCATCGTTCACCAAGTTTTGGAAGTACCATTGCGATAGTATTCTGTTCCAGCTGCCCATAGACACTGCCGCATTGCTTGACGAATATCTTGCAATGTATTTATCGACAGCCAGCCTCGTATCTGTTCCTTCACAACACCAAAAAGATAGTAGTTGGAGGGTGCCATTCCGCGGTGTAGGGAAGATTTCGAAGTGATTTCCACCCAAATCTCCTGATCTGCTCCATAATGGCACGTAAAATATGCGAACGCGCATTATCGAATTTAAGGATGATCTTTTTTCCAGGGCGCTTATCACGGAAGGGGGCCGCGGTGGCTCAGTGGTAGAGCGTTCACCTCTGGTGCTTGGGGTCCCGGTTTCGATCCCAGCCCCCGCCAAGTGAACTTTGTGGTGGACAAACACCGTGTGCGTGGGTTTTCTCGGGGTACTCCCGTTTCCTCCCACTTTCTTCATTCCATCATTTCATTCATAACTCATCATCACCGTCTCCTTTAGCCTAACCGGCATAACCGTGGGACGTAAAACTTAAAGATTTCATTTCATTTTTTATCACGGAAGGCACGATGGAGCTTCAAAAGTGTCTGGATATGGCGGCCAGAATTTATGGTTTGTCCAGGTTCAAGAAAGTGAACCAGATGGCAACCCTATGCGTCCCAGAAGACGCTCCCTATAACTTTTCCTACACTGTAAAAAAATTCTCTAGGTTTCCGGAAAAATGCGGGCAGCTCCGGAGGCAGAGACGTTTCCGGGGAATTTCGGAAACTATATTTTTCTGACTAGCTAAGAAACCTGTAGGTTTCCGAAAACGATCGGAAAACTTTTCTCACTTGGGTCGGAAAAGTTTCCGAACATCTTCCCAATAGTTTTCGGAAACATACGTGTTTCTTAGCGAATTGGAAAAATGAATTTTCCGAAATTCTTCGGAAACGATTCTGCCTCCGGAGCTGCCCGCATTTTCCCGGAAAGGTTCCATAGTAAAGCTTTTCCGATTTCTTTCGGAAACATCCTCATTTTTTTCTGATTTTAAATTCTATACGCAATGGAGACCTTCTGAATATTATATTATGATCCATTAAAGATGCTAATACCATTATATATTTTTCTTAAATTGTCTTCGATGTTGAATTGATTTTGAGTTTAACGTCCCTTCAGCAGCGAGGATATATGAGATGAGATCTACTGATTAACGTGGAATCCGAACCACATAAGCTCCCGCCGGGATTCGAACCCGAGTCTCCCACTCCAAAGGCGCGTACGCTAACCGCTTTGCCACAAAACTGTTGATTGTTTCAATTCTGCAAATCAAACTTATATGTTTCCCTAGGAGAACATTGAAACTTTTGCGTTGATTAAAAGAAGAAAATAGAAATTGTCGGCTATAAGTGCATCTTCAGTTTTTAAATCAGTTTAAATAGTTCATGGTCTCCGAGGGAAACAGCTGGATTTGTGGAATTGAAGACAATAAAAAAAAACGACATGAATTACATTGTATTAGCATCTTTGATGGATCAAACAAAATTCAGAAGGACTACGTGCTGTATAGAATTAAAAATCAGGCATCATATCGTAAGAGAAGATGGTGAGATAATAGAAAATGGGTAAAATACCACAGGAAAGCAAAAGGCAAAGGATTGAACTTAAATAGTTTATTTGCTCCAAAATCACTGTTCTCTTCAATGTAGTCTTATATTCTTGAAAAAATGAAGTTTTATAGTGAAACCTTAAGACAAAAACTGTACCGTATGTTCACTATCATTCAACTATAGCATATACATTACCGTCATTCAACCCATTCTACCTCCAAATTTTAAACTAAAAGAGCGAAGATTGCAAACCACGATCAGGAATTGTTAACTATCATTCTACTTATAGAGTTCAGTTGATTTTGAGTTTAACGTCCCGTTCAGCAGCGAGGCTATATGAGTCGTGGATCTATTAATTTACGTTGAATCCGAACCACATGAGCTTCCGCCGGGAGTCGAACCTGGGTCTCCCACGCCAAAGGCGCGTACGCTAACCGCTTAGCCACGAAGGAGCTCCTTCCTACTTATAGAGGTTTCTAAAATTCCTGAATTTTTAAAATTCCAAGTTTTCCACTCTCCCCTGGAGGCTTGTACACGGAGGTTAAAAAAAGGAAGAAACAGAACAGAAGCATAAAGGAATAAGAAGGAACGGACTTACCAAGAAGAAGAACTGTGTGCAATGCACACACACACACAGAAAAGGACGGTAGTTACGTACCTAGTCCTGGAAGGTTTGTTGGAAGGTTGCCAACTCATGCTATTTTTATTGTCATGTCAATGCTGTGAAAACGTTATGATAACCGCTTCCCATTCGTCACTCAGTTATTCCTTGTCTAGATTTAATTTTTTTTAAATGAATAAATAAATTTTCAAACATCAGTCTCTCTACTTCCTTCTATCCTGTGCTGCGTTTCTTTTAAATGTTTCGATAAACCACACCGGATTTTCCGCTTACGAATCTCTAATGTGTTCCTTTACTCAGACTTTTAAATTTCTTTTCATTTTGCCTATAACTCTCTTAGCAACTGCATTTTATTTCATAAATAGCATATTTTTCATTGAAATCCGTGTAATAACTTAAATTGGGTGATGTTCTTTTCCAAAGTTTTAGGTGGCTTTAAAGCTGTAAGAAAATCATATTGTGTGCAGATTCTATTTACTGTAGTTGTCAATCTGGGAAAAATAGGCAATCTAATCCATTTTTTCATCCTTTATGTCAGTTTCAGGTTTATCGGAATTTAAATTCCTCTTAACCCGATTATACCAATTATCTAATAATGAAGCTGGGTACCCCTTCAGAGTACCCGGTTTCATCAGGAATTCAATGTCTGTCTGTTTTTAAGGAAGTAAGACGTATGGCTTGCAAAAAAGAAATTCTTCCAAATATTTGCTTTGGTACTTGCTGAATGTGCAGATTTATAATAAATGTACTGTGTACCTGCTGTTGGCTTGTGGTGCACACTGGTAACGAATTTGCTCTTTTGTCTTCTTACATTAAGGTTTAGGTACGTGAGACTGCCGTCCTTTTTTGTGTGTGTTGCACATAGCTCTTCCCCTTGGTAAATCCGTTCCCTTTTATTCCTTGATGTTTCTATTCTTTTTCTTCCTGCTTTTAACCTCCGTGACCAAGACTCCAGTGGAGAATCGACAACTTGTTTCATGATTACTAGGGCCCGGATGTTGAAAACCTAAAAATTGCCTAAAAAGAACCTATAAAAAATCTAAAAATTTCTTTAAAAGGATTTAAAAACTGGAAAAAAGGACGTAAAAATTAGACCTAATTTAATTAGAATTACATATTTAATGAATGTAATGCTCAAAAAATACAAACTTCTGGAAGCTTAACGGTCTATCCTTCTTCCACAAACAGAAGTACAAACAAAAATAAGAAAACTTCCCCCTCACCCCCCTTGGTGGAGGACATTGTTACGTCTCCTTATCCGATTTGTGAATGTTGCAGATCTGGTTTTATCAGTCCAGTCATTGAAGAATGTCTTATCATTGGAATTTTCTTAACTAAAGAAAAGATGTTTAAGAGATGGTGGTGATTCGAGTTAATGACCAGTAAATTTATTGTTGAAAGATGAAATAAAAAAAAGAAAAAAAGAATAATGTTAAGAACTATAAAAAGTTTATAAAATATATATATATATTTTAAATATATAAAAAAACAAAACGCCGAAAAAGGCAAAAAGGGAAATTTTCTGACCTATAATGACCCAAAATAAAATATATATCCGTGCATTCACAACTATGTTGTTGCTGTATACTTTAACATGAAAGCATCTAATTCGCCCAAGGAAAGTCCAAAATCTGATAAAAATCACTTTCAATGTGATCACCTTAGTTGTACCAATAATACACTAACTGAAAGCTCAAAAACCCTAGTGAGTTTTCAGGTGGGTCCAACCCGAACCGGTTTTTTTCTGGCTGGGCCCACTTGGGTAAACCCTGTTACGTCCTGGGCACTGGAAAATAAAACTCGAAAAACATTTAAGCACATTAATTTGAACCAAAGAACATTCGTTTGGTAAACATATTCCAAGAAATTGCGGAGCAAAGGGAGAAAAAGTAAAATAAAATCATTGTAGTAAGTCCGATGTATAGTCGCTCTGAATCGAACCTCGTTTGTTAGGTCAAAATATTCCCATATATACCGAAATTGTAGAGAAAAACGCCATTTTCCAAGATGTCGACTAAAGTAAGTCGCTCATAGTGGAACTTTGTTTGTCTTAACCCAGGCAGGTTTTCAGGTGGGTCAAACCCGAAAAAACCCGCTTCTTTTGGGGTGGGCCCACTTGATCATACCATCGATCTACCGCGCTGTATCATAACAATAGGTGATTTAAGATAAGCTAACCTAACCAGCTTGTCAGAATTGCATTACGAACAAGGAGAAAGACTATACCAAAACTTATTTATGATTTGAGGAATGATGTTTAATACAGTTTTGCCTCTTGTACTTAATACAATTAGTTTAAGGTGTATGTGTGCCTACCATTGTTGTGTAGGGCTATGTGTGCCTACTATTGACATCCATAGTGTTAAAACATACGGTACAAAAAGGATCTGTACAAGCCTACAAACACACTTTACGTAACGTTTCCCTGTGCTCAAAAAGTCCTATGTTATCTATACTATACCATTTACCATTTTATGTATGATCAATAAAAAGAGTATACCCACCGCGGGTAATGTGCCGAAGAAGCTCATTACGTAGTAAGTATTGGAAGATCGATCGAATGTTAAGTTGATTTGATTTTGAGTTTAGCGTCCCTTTCAGTAGCGAGACTATATGTGACGGGACCTACTGATTAACGTGGAATCCGAACCACATAAGCACTCGCCGGGAATCGAACCTGGGTCTCCCACGCCAAAGGCGCGTACGGTAACCTCTTAGCCACGGAGAAGCTCACGAGCAAATTTTGTAGAAACGATTAAATATGACTACACTGATGTCCTACGTTGTAATATGGCCCGTTGCAAATAAAAAAAAAGTCAGAAGAAACTGTTTAAAAGAAGAAACTTCAAAATATGTCATAGTCTTACGATCAGTCCGCCAGATTTAGTGACCAGTTGCGTCTCCCACTGACAAAGCAAAACGCGCGAAAATACTGATCGATTGCGTCTCCAGTGACATATGTTAGTTAAACTTAGGTTCTGAACCTTTGAGTTCCCACTGACGTAGGTTAGGTAAACTTAGGCACTCTTGTGTTGATATTATCGGTACCATTGCACCAAGTATCCCTTTCGCCTATATATACAGTCCAAAATTTTCTAAAGTTGAAGAGCTCGTTCGGCACTAAATCCCCCCCCCCGCGACCACAACATTAAGCTTAGAAAGACACTTCTCATTAATTGTAGGGTAATAGTATACGACGTCCACTCCATATACGTGACGTTTGTGAAAAGGAAGGCATTACCCGAGCAGACGAATCTACCAAATTTTAACACATTTGTTACATTTTCAGATTAGGCTCAAGCTTTTTTTTTTTTTTTTTTTTTTTTTTAGCAGCGCATGTACTAAATGAGAAGCTCTATTACCACTTCCAGATTGATTTCAGGTGGTCTTAGTATAAACACAGTGTGGAAGTATGCCATTAAAACCACAGTGCATAAAGCACAACCCAACCTGTGCTAAGTGGCCACTAAAAAGCGAATATGCTATCCAATTCTCTTAGGATTTTATATTTTTGTGGTACATTTTAGATTTTCACTCAAACAGTTACTGCTTCCTTACTATATATCGTAGGTTCATGGCACATATCTCGTTTTTTTTTTTTCACGATAGAGCATACTTTCCAACCGTATTACTCGCATGTCCGTATTAAACAACAGAAACGGGATAAACCGGTAGATTTATCGAAAAAATCTAATTTCTTTCGCCCCTCTGGCCCGGCTTTGTGTTTACGTAGCGATCTGATTTTTTTAAAAAAAGAAAGTTATATAAATAATGTGCGTATATAATACTTCAAAAATTTACTGCGTCATTACTGTTTGGTATAGAGTCATGGTTTAAAACGTAATCTTCTATAGAATAACGAGCGCTTTTCAACGGTATCACTCACATATCTGTACCATACATCTGAACCCAGAAAATCGCGAAATTTTCTGAAAAAATTCATTTCTGGGAACACTGCGTCCCTCGGGCCCGGTCCCAGTTTCACGTAGGGATCTAAAAAAATGATAAATACACAAAGGTACACACAATCAAGTTTCTCAATTTGTTATCTTGAAAACTAAGAGCGCGAAATTTTTTTTTAAATTTGCCTTAGGAAAAAAATAGTCACGCCCCTCCGGGCCACTAAGTTGACCATCCGCTTCCAAGACGCACCTGGAGTGTTCTTTGGTCCATACTTGATTTGATCAATAAAAAATGGCTTAAATATCTGGTATAAAACCTAAATAATAGGCCAAACACGATACTACGTCATGGTATATAAATATACCATAAATCCTAAAAAGCCTAAACGAGTCAGGTCAGGAGCGCAGCAGGGAGGCCAGGTAACGTGGGGTTAGTCCGTAGGGATTAGGCGCTTGAGCGACGGAGGTATACGCATAAACGAGGATAGTGGAAGAGCACATTTACAATACTTTTAATCTCACTCAGAAAATACGATGTGAAACATTTTTCATGAAAGAACAACAGTCTGAATAAAAGTACTTACTGTCAGTGCACAGCATATTGAAATCCAAGCACACACAAAGCCAAGGTAATTTTTACAATACAGAAACGAATAATAAGAATGATGGCGGCTGCTAAACCAAAAGATCATTGCAAACCAATATTTAAAAAATTTCGTATACTCCCAGTACCTTGTTTGTACATTTTAAATCTACTGATATTTGTAAAGAGACATTTAGAAGGTGCTCTTACGCGGATAGAAGAAAAACATGATCATGATACAAGAAACAAAAAAAAAAACTTTTCCATTGTAGAACACAGAACCGTATTATATGAAAAAGGGTGTAAATACGCGGGTATTATGGTATACAATAAACTTCCAAAAGATATAAAGACTCAAAAATCTAATGTAATGGATAAGATGTAAGGTGTAATGTTTAATTATTAACCTAGTGTGCGTAATTTTCATTATTATTGTTCTATTTACTTTTGTGTTTATATATAAATGACGTGTCCACTTCATATGCATTGCAATACAGTGCTAAATGTATGAAAAAAGGATGAAATAAATACAATACAATACAATACAATGAATTTTATTTGGTAGATCCGTCGGCAGTGGTGGATTTAGGCCGGGGGAACCTAGGATCCCACAGTTGTTTTTGTAACAAACATCATTTTAGCTATTATTTATATATTTTTGGAAGCTTGTAGTCATATCATGATATACCTATCATAGTCTGGGATTCTGGCTGTCCCCCATTTTTCAAATTGTAGATCCGCCCCCGACGGTCGGCCTATATTTAGCAGAAGCAGTTCAGCAATTCTTTCTAAAAATATTACAATTTTGGTAATTTGTCTTCACATTAGGTTAGTTTAGTTTATGTTATTTTATGTTAGATTATGATAATGTAGAGGTCTAAGATAATTTTCGAAAAAAATATAGAATTTCGGGTAAGAGTGCACTTTGTGTAGAACAAGTGATTTTGGGTATATTTTAATTTCTCTCCCAATCCTGCAAATATAAGATCTGAAGCGTTACTTACTTCACAAAACATAGCTGAGCGAGCGAACAAAGTTAGAAGCCCCGTGGAGCTGTTTAGGTATAGTTCCAATGAGCGTTATGCACAAAGTGCACTCTTACCGAATTTTGCTTACTTCTACTAACGTTATGTTAGTTTCGTTTAGTTCAGGTTAGCTTAGATTAGATTTGAGGCATTACTCAAGCAGACGGTTCTACCAAATTTTGAAACATTTGCTACATTTTCAGTTTAGGTCAAATCTTTATATTTATTTTAGCAGTGCATGCAGGAAATGAGGAAGTCCATTACCACTTACAAATTGACTTCAGGAGCACTTAGTGTAAATACAGTTTGGACATGTAGCATAAAGACTACAGTGCAGAAAACATGTACAAATATGTGCTAGCTGGCCATTAAAAAGCACGAATGCTATCTAACCGAGTCAGGGCAGGAGCGCAGTAGAGAGGCACGAGCGTTAGCGAGAGGGTGCATTCGCAGGGAGCAGCCGTGTCAGCGATGGATGGTATACGCATGAGTTTAGTGGAGTAGTATACTTTTCATTTCAGTATGCTGTGCACTGACACCAACTACTTATATTCACACTCTCATTTATTCACAAAAAGTGTTTCAGATTATATTTTACCTATAGATTTTCTATCTGCTAAAACCGTCTGCTCGAGTGAACCCAAATGTGCAGATTTGGTTACGTTATTTTGGTCTAAATACTTACATCATCCATTTCTCCTGTAAATGTTTTTTTTTTTTCGTGCTTCTGCATCCTTCTGCTAAACCTAACCCGATCTGTCTGTTCGAGTGAACCCAAAACTGTTAATATTATGAGTGTTTACGCGAATTATGCTGAAAACATCCATTATGTACAAGAACGCATTACTGTTGACGCTCATTCATTATGCTAAAAACATGCATTGAATAATCACAACTGCTACCACAAATAATAAAAACAATAAAACTTTTAAATAAAATATAGCCTACGCTCTCATTACTTATTACTCAAACCACAGAGAAAATATTTTATTGTTATCTTCTCTATGCTACTAGATAGCTCTCTCATTTCTTTCACAATTTATTCATACCGAAAGTTATTGATTGGAATTACAGATTCTAATGATTACGAAATAAATATAATATTTTTATTTACACACGAAATAGCACTACTCAAACAAACATGGCTGGTACTATTCCCATGAGGCATCACCAAAAAGTTTCCGAATATCATGGTAAAGCTAGTTTACCGTCAAATAAAGGAAAAGTAACATCAGATTACGGGAAATATATGAGTAAATTCCTTAAATATAAAGAAAACTTGTTTCCGATGATAAAAGGATCCTACATATTTCTAAACACACCGAATCCTTTCTGATTTCTTACGGAAAGTGTATTATTTTCGTTAAAATAGAGAAACGTTCTGTTAATTTATCCGGAAACCTAGACTTTCCTTTGCAAAAACGTTCCCCGAAGGTGAGAAACCTTCCTGATATTTTTTACAGTGTACCGATTGCACTCTCTTGGCTTTCTTCGGTGGTGAAATCAAGTGGTGCCATTCCATACTCTGTCGTTTTGTTTCAGGTTCATAATAATGGAACCAGCTTTTATCTCCAGTCACAATACCCGTCAATTTGTCATCGCCTTCATATCATAATCTCTGAAGAATTATTTGGGCAATGGTTAATCCCTTACGTCTGTGGTCCTCGGTTAATAATCGAGGGACCCAATGGGCAAAAACCTTCCGATAACCTACCCTGTGAATCTTTATTGCACCACACTATATTCAACACCAAATTTTGCAGCGATATCATTCACAGTGATAAGTTTTAACCCTATCTCCTCTTATCAGCTCATCAAATTTTACCTTGTTGCGTTTCGTTTAGGCACTTCGAGAGTGCGCGCTGCGTGTCTGATGTTCGATAATCGTGTTTCCATCCTTAAAATGTTTCACTCATCTCCTAACACGGCTGGCACCCATGCACACATTTCCATAGGCACGCTGCAGTCTACGGTGAATTTCAGAAGCACATTGGTCCTCTTTAACAAGGAATTCAAACACAACACGTTGTGGAAACGAAATATCTCTGCAGGCCATTTTGGAAATCCTGCCTGTGGTTACGTGCTATCAAAAAACAGCGTCAACGTCTGGAAAGAAAGAAAGAAACGTCTGTAGATTGAGATGATATACTTGGTTTTACTTACAACTAAAGATTACAGTTGTGAAAATATGTTGCTCTTAGAGTAATTATATAGTATAAGAAGTTTCAGCTTGTCTTCCGCTGAAACTCTGGAGACCGTGGCACCACCACTCAAGGAAGTTGGGTACTACGAACTAGTAAAAACAAGAACGAATCAAAACATTCAGAGCACCTGAGTCCGATAGAGTTAGCCAATGATGCACTTAGCTACTGCCAGTAGCAGACGGTACAGTTAGTTACAACTCTAGCCGATAGTGTCACAGAATCACTTTCGTTGCAATGTTGGAAAAAGTTAATTCCCATTAGTTATATAGGAAGTAGTTCATTAGGGTAATCAATGATGTAGCTCACGACTTTCAGTATGCTCCTCGTAATTGGTAGTTACTTTAAAAGAACACCAGATAACACATGTTCTATCAAATAGCATTGTTGTTGAAAACTCTTTGTATCATTCAGTGTCAAACGTTATGACATATCTGTTGTACGTATCAACAAATCAAAACAATATTTCAGGACAGTATACTTTAAATTGCGGGGTCGGAAACAATTCCAAATAGAAAAGCAAAGAAAACACTCGTGTGTTTTAAGTTAAACTACATATGAAACAAATTTGATCTAAAGTATCAGCAATAAAACATAAAACAAAAATTTAAATTTAAAACTTATGAAATTATTGAAACTCTCCCGGGCTTCTTAAAGGGTTACCTAACTTATGAAAACGTTTCAATAAAAATCACTTTTCAAAATAATTGCACAAATAATTGCTCAAGAATAGTACAAATAAAGTGAAGATAATAAATACAATAAATAACATGAACTGCAAGTTTCGTACATTCTTCCCAAAATATCATACTTGGACAAAATAAACTCACAATAAATGTCCAAAGGATCATCCAGCACTTGCGATGCACATGCAAATGCGTACCGAGACACTGTTGACTGTTCTTAACACTTTATTTGGACTTTGTTCGCGGCAGACATTACGGATCCTTTCCATCGTGTCCTCTCTTGCAGTAGGACGCTCTTGGTAAACAGCTCCTTGACACGTCCGCAAAAGAAAAAAAATCAAGTGGAGCCATGTCGGGAGAACGAGCTGGCCAGGAAACCGGGCCTTCTCTTCCGATCGACCTGTTTGAAAATAAACGTTCAACAGTTTGTCTGGCAACTCTTAAAAATGAGCAGGGCAACCGTCTTGTTGTAGCCACATCATTTCACGAGTTGCTAATGGGACATCTTCCAAGAACTCACAAAGAACATGTAACAAAAAATTGGTGTACTCTACCCCTGTCAAAGTACCTTGGAAGAAATAGAAACCGATTATTTTTCCTCCCACTACACCATACCAGACATTAAGTATCCACATATGTTGGTTATCAACTTCACGTACCCAGTGAGGATTCACGCTGGACCAGTAGTGAGCGTTGTGTATGTTGACATCTCCATTACTTTTGAAGGTTGTCTCATACGTCGACAGAATGTTCTGGTGAAAAATGGGTTCCTGGCGTTCATACACTGACAAGAGTCCAGACGGTTATGGAAATCTTGTTCTTGGAGTTCCTGATGCAGGTGAACATGGTAAGGATGCAACGTGTTATTATGGAGAACCCTCCAAACAGTCATGTGGCTTACATCAGCATCCGTGGCTAATTGTCTTGTGAATTTTTGGGGATCCATATGGATTGCAGTAAGGGTGTCGGGAGACCGATTGTCTTGAACAATGCGTTTGATCTGTTGACGTTTGTTGTGATGAGATTGAACATGCCCAGTCCTCTACACATGAAGTGCCAAGCGCCGAAATACTTTTCTCGACTGCCGAGCACATTCGGGAAACCGTTTACCATATTTTTTTTTGTTTGATTTGTTTACGTGCACTACGAACCGAGAAAAATGCCTGGGACGGCTGGTCTTGATAGTAGCAATTCAACAACAAATAACATTCGTAGATGCCAAACCGCAGACTTTAGCTAAAATTATTTCCTATAAAAGTTATTTCTTTTTCAATAATATTTCCAAAGAAATTGAAATTGATACCACTTTATATTTGAAATTTTGAAGTTGACATCCCGTGGAAATATTTACACTACGCCACTGGATATGAAACTATCATCATTTGATTCTGCACATACGATTTGGTTATTTTTTTGTTTGAAGTATCTACGTGCACTACGAGCCGAGAAAAATGCCAAATACAAATACACACACATATACACACATTATATATATATATATATATATATATATATATATATATATATATATATATATATATATATATATATATATATATATATAAAGTTTGGTGGTGACACGTTTTAAACTCCTGCGCATGCGCAAACTGTTCCGATTCCTGTTCCGAATTCTCTTCCGACTCAAGTTGCACTACCTGTTCCGGTTCGCGGAGCACACTACGTAACTATTAGCCTGTTCCGACCCTTTTTTCAACCATTATAAAAGACTATGACCTATTTTTCATTCTCTAAATATCATAGTACACAGACATTTGGTTGCGCATTTGCAGATAAATTACAGTTCCAACTCCCACTTCCGGTTCCGATTGAACACAGCAGCAGCAGACTACAACATAGAAGTCTATGACCACAGACTACAAAGGCTACAACATAGGAGTATGTTCACATACTTCATTTCCTATTGAACATAGCAGAAATTACACGCAATTTAGAAAGACTGGCGTTTCTATAGTCTTTTATTCCCTAAAACACATACAATGTCTATCCGTATTACTCGATTTTGTTATGAACATAGTAGAGCAGTAATTCGCTCCTCGCTTACGTGCGGTCTCCTTTAGCCTTGCCGGCATAACATTCCAGCTCTCTCTCTCTCACGCACACACACACACACACACACAGCACACACTTGGTTAACGGAGCACTTGGTAGCACACGCACAAACTGTTCCGGTTCCTGTTCCTTCAGATTCCTGTTCCTTCCGATTCCTGTTCCGGCTCAAGTCCGTGTTCTGGCTTCAGAGCAGACTATGCAATCAGGAACCTGTTACGACCACTTTTTCAAACTATTATAAAAGACTATGACCTATTTTCATTCCCTAAATAACATAGCACACAAACTTGATTTCGATGCGCAGTAAAATTAAATTTCCATTTTAGTAGAAATTATACACAATTTAGAAATTCTGGTGTTTCTATAGCCTTTAACGACCACTGTTTCCATTCCCTAAAAAACATACATTTTCTATCCGTATTACTCGATTTTGGTGTGAACATAGTAGAACAATAGTTCGTTCCTCGCTTGTGTGCGGTCTCCTTTAGCATAGCCAGCAAAAGATTCCATCTCTCTCTCTTTCTCTCTCTCTTTCTCTCTCACTCTGTCTCTCTCTCACACATACACACATACATACATACATACAAACATACATACATACATGCATACATACATACATACATACACTCTTGGTTTACGGAGTACTTGGTGGCGCATATGTAAAATGTTCCGGTTCCGAATAATGTTCCAACTCAAGTTCGAGTACCTCTTCCGGTTCTGAATACACAACATAGAAGAAGCTACTGTCGGCAATAGCAAAGTTTTCAAGATTACACAAGAAAGGCTACGGCACAGCAGCAACAGACTACGCAACACATATTCCAACTCCCAGTCTAGAAAGGATATGACCACATGAAGAAATGAAGAAGTGGCGGCATTTTTTTCAATCCCTAAAAAACAAACGAAGTCTTTCAGTTTTAATCGTTTACTCTTTTTACGATGAAAATGGTGAAGCAAAGAATAAAGCACACACACACACACACAAACACATGGTTCACCGAGCACTTGGAAGCATATGCCCAGTAAAATTACAGTTCCAATTTCGATTCCAATGTAGTAGAAATTACACGTATGCACAGAAAAATGCATACCCGATTTCTGTCCCAGTTCCGGTTCCAATTACACACAACAGCAGACTACGAACATAGAAGAACGAGTATGACATTGTCGGCGGAGTTTATGTGACCTTTATGAAAGACTATGACCTTTTTCATTTCCTAAGTAACATACGTCAACGCGTATTTCTCGTTTTTGGTGTTAAAAGAGATTGTGGCACCATAGTAGCGCAGAGATTTAAAAAATAACAGATGTGGTGGTTCGGTGGATCGCTCTCACTTTATATATATATATATATATAACTTATAACCAGTGTTGGGTAAGTTACTTGTAAAAATGTAACGCGTTACAAGTTACTTTACTTTCTCTTAAAATGTAACGCGTTAGTAACGCGTTACTTGCCCCCAAAAAGTAACTGTTACTTTACTTCGAAAGTAACGCGTTACTTTTAGGTCCGAAACTTTAAAAATGTGAAAAAAATATGACTTCAATTTTACTACCGCTATTATTATTATTATTATTATTATTATTATTATTATTATTATTATTATTATTATTATTATTATTATTATTGCACGTTCTGAATCGCTTTATGTGAATGCAAGGACAATTTTTTACTTGATATATGAACATTTTCATATAATGTAACATTGATAAAATGCCATGAATACTGCGTTACTCGCAGGAATGGACACGAGCGAGTTCGAGCGAGTTTTCTTTGATACTCGATTCGACTAGAAACAGACATCTTTGAGCTCGACCCGAGAACTCGACTCGAAAAATTTCCTCCAACTCGACTCGAATTGGGGTCGAGTTTCGAGTCGACTCGAGCCAAATTCAGGAGATGCGGTGGCTCAGTGGTAGAGTGTTCACCCCCGGTGCTTGGGGTACCTCGTTCGATCCCAGCTCGCGCCGTGTGAACTTTGTGGTGGACAAACACCGTGCTCGTGGGTTTTCTCGGGGTTCTTCTTCTGTTTCCTCCCACTTTCTTCATTCCACCATTTCACTCATTTCTCATTATCACCGTCTCCTTTAGCCTAACTGGCATAAGCGTGGGACATTAAACTTAAAGATTTCATTTCATTTCGAGCCAAATCCGGTGTGTAGTTCCTAGCACATTCTTCAAGTATATTACATAGTATAATTATTATCAATGATACTACTACTACTACAACTTATTATTATTATTATTATTATTATTATTATTATTATTATTATTATTATTATTATTATTATTATTATTAATTATAACAACACTGTATATAAACATGAAAGGTAGGCAGTTTGTATTTGAGTGCTAAAAAACTAGTTGATTGCAACCTCGGTAGTCGTGAAGTCTAGGAGTCAAGGACATTGTTCACGAGCTTCTGAATTTGGGTTGAGGGTCTAGGTTGAATATTCGAGCTTGAGCCAAACACTGTTAAAAGTTATAGGGCACTAGCCAAATATCTTCAAAACTGCTCGGCCCGGGTTTAGAATTGTCAACGACTCGAACAGCTCGGCTCACAGCTCATTCACTATCGACCCGAACCGAGAAGTAAGCCGAGCCAACAGCTCACCCAACCGACTCGGCTAGAGCCCTCGGCTCAGTTGAGCCGAACCGAGCAAATGGTTCATCCCTACCAAGCCAGCTCGAGCCGATGGTTCACCCCAAGTGAGCCGGCTCGAGCCATCTTCTCAGTTGAGCCGAGCCGAACTGAACTTGTTATAAAAAACCTCTTGTGGTCTCGCTATCGAGACGAGACGAGATGCAAGCCGTGTCCCTTCTCGTAAGCAACACTAAAAGTATTCCATATTACTGTTTAGCTTACATTTCTCATGGCTTTCGTTTTCCAGTGTAATCAGGCCATGATTTCAAGACGACTTAAAACGAACGAGTTATTTATAAACTCCGGTATCACGAAAAATTGAATCGGCTCGGAACTCGACTCAAGGATATTACCCTTAA
The DNA here is from genome assembly GCF_964235325.1 of Thermobia domestica. Lineage (NCBI taxonomy): Eukaryota > Metazoa > Arthropoda > Insecta > Zygentoma > Lepismatidae > Thermobia > Thermobia domestica. The sequence goes on from NC_137470.1 coordinate 39,533,512, forward strand.
CTTGACTCGAAACTCGACTTGAATTCGAGTCGAGTTTTAGCTTGACTCGTGCTCATCCCTATAAGTTAGAAAAAATGGTTGATTATTATTATTCTGTTAAACTAATTATATAATAATAACAATGTTGTTATGTAAAATTAAAAATAAAGAATATAGAGAAACATTACACTACTCTCTAATCAACGGGACTCTAGGATAAGCAAACTGATCTGAAAGAACTCCAATATTACATACCATCAGCAAAGTATTTTCTAGTAATAAAGTAGGCGTGCTCATCAGAACACAGTTTATTCATATTAACACCTTACTGTAAATCGTTAATTATGGCACCCTAGTTGTTGATAAATATTTTCCGCCGGGTCACTTCAGACACTTTACTTTTAAATTCTGTCCATCATCATCCTCAGATCTTAAGAAAAAAGTATTCTTTCAAATGTTCGAACGGTAAAATATTTTCGTTCTCCATCTTTATAAAAACAACACCAATCAAAGTAAAATAGACTACCGGTATCATTGCACTCCTAGTTCACTCACTGAATGTATTGATTTGGAGCTGTCAAAATCTACGACAAAATCTTCCAGGTGCTTGCAATCAGTACACGTGATTTCCCTAAGGCTGTCATCATCTTCAAAAAACAGCAAGTGGCACTACGAACTTATCTGTTTCTGTGTGTCTGTGACTGTCGGTCACTGACATACGTAGTTCATGCTCGATTGTTTCATTCTGAGAAATTCACTTACAGGAAAGAAACATTTGTTTCCGAAAAAAATATACATATATTGTAGTTACTCATCCGAAATGTAGCGCGAAAAAAGTAACGCAAACTAGGTACGTTACTTAAAAATTTGTAACGCGTTACCGTTACAGTTACTTTGGGGAAAATGTAACGCGTTACTAGGAAACGTTACTTAAAAAGTAACGCGTTACAAGTAACGCGTTACTTGCGTTACGTTACTTCCCAACACTGCTTATAACTTTCATAACTTGTAACTTTATATATATATATATATATATATATATATATATATATATATATATATATATATATATATGTATATATATATACACATGGTTTACCTAGTACTTGGAGACGTATGTGCAGTTCTGATTTCGGTTCCAGTGGCAGTTCCGGTTCCAATCACACATGAGCAGACTGCGAACATATTTAACATAACAAAAATTATAAAAGACTGTTACTAAAAGCTACTAGCGCACATTTTAACCCTATGTAAGATTGCAGAGCTAATAAAAGAAAATGACTTATTTTTTACACTTTTGAACCCCTATGTAACATAGCAAAAATTACAACCTTTTAACCCCTTACATGTAGAGATTTTTATAAGGTATTTCATATTTTTGGAATTAATATTTATATAATAGAGATTACATAGCCGTGGCAGCAAACTCTTTCCAGCTAGAGGCGGGTTTTCTGGCACTACTTCTGCTACAGCGCTTACCTTTGTGGAATCCTTCGTTCGACTCTTTACCAACGGGACAACATTGTGTCCTCCAGTTTCGTACCATTTTCCCAATGAACTAATTATTCTATTATTGTGCCTCCTTTAGCCTAAAAGGCATAAGTATGAGATGTTAAACTGAAAAATTAAAATGAGGTGTCAGAGAGTCAATTATTATGAGTAGTTTTCGAGAATTTTAATGCTGCTAAAAATATGTTATTTTGGTTACAAAAATAACAGTCTCTTTTGCTCCTCCCTGTTTTACCTACCACCCTATATTTCTTACAATAGAAGAAAGTTTTCCCCTGTGTTTTGTTCACTGTTTGCAGCATTGTGCATTGGAAACTGCTATCAGCTGGTTAAAGCAGTAATAAATAAACTCTAGAACCAGTCTTCCTGTTGTGGGATAACGCTAAGCCACACGTGGAAACAAAATAGTATCTGATTTACTCCCCGGACATTGTACCTGTTCCATTCCTTTGAAACGTCAGTTCAATACTTTTTTCGCGATTTAATTTATGGCTTCCAGAACGGCGACAGAAGGTTTTCGATGCTGATGGGAACTGTTTTTGATGTCTTAGGTGATATAACGATGTTCAAAGTGGTCAACTTGAGGTCAAACCAAAGTCAAATGTTTGATTGCATATAATTCGATGTCCGAATATTTTGTGAACCGTTCCATATATTTAAGATTTAATTCTAGTTTTAATAATATGTCAGCACATAGATTGTACACAAAAATTGAACTTCAAAATTATTTAGTCGCGTCTCATTACGAAACCGACGTTTTCTTTGCAGGCCCTTAATAGGTCCAGGCGGTGGCTCTGAGGGTCCCTGCTGCATGTACAAGCTACCTGAACACACTTCGACCGTATGTATTTTCAGTCATTAATAGGAAAGGCTAGTCACTACTTTGCTATGAAATCGTTTGTCAATGGTTGTAAACAATGAACAGTATCTAATAATTAGAAAAGTACATACTTCAATAGAAGATTCAGAGAACCCTTGGGCCTATATGTTAGTATAAAAAATAACGCTATTTTTCTGAGGTAAAGTGAAAATCGATTAGGAAACGGAATCAGAGGGTGCATTTCAAAGAGAGAGAAGAATTCCAGGGCACAGAATACGGGACTAAATAAATATTAAGAATAATAGCATTAAAATTTGACCAGGGTGCCTCCGAGGCACCCCTTGGGCCTTTACGTCAATATAAAAAATAATCCTTTTCTCTGAAGTCAAATAAGAAAACGTATGAACAACTCAATCAGTGGGAATATTCCAAATAAATAGGATAATTCTTGTGCGGAAGACACGCGACAAAACATCCATTGAGAATAATTGCATTAAAAGTAGACCAGGGTGCCTCTGAGGCACCCCCTGAGCTTTCTCGGGTTAATGTTGTATTTTAGAAGTTTAATCCTATGCCTAAACGGAGGCTACTTGGATTATATATTGATTGATTAGAATGATAGCATTGTAAGCTACCTATGGGGTCTATGTCGAAGGCGAGTGGCGTCGAATAGACGTTGGTAATTGGTTTCGTCCTAGTGATAGAGGAACTTTTATTTGAATCTGAATACATTCGGAAATAAAATGAAATCTTTGAGTTTTACGTACCACGATTATGCCGGTTAGGATAAAGGAGACGGTGATGATGAGTAATGAATGAAATAGTGGAATGAAGAAAGTGGGAGGAAACGGGAGAGCCCCGAGGAAACCCACGCACACGGTGTTTGTCCTCCACAAAGTTCACTTGGCGGGAGCTGGAATCGAACCCGGGACCCCAAACACCAGAGGTGAACGCTCTACCACTGCTGAATACACTCGGGTTTGATCCTCTGCGCGTGTATTCATAAGCACAATTAGGTGTTGTGAATGATTACATTTTTCTCACTGTAACTTTCATGCAGGAAAGTGTTAACCTTCATTTCTTGAATGCAAGAAATTTAGTCATAGCCGTGGAGTGAAGGCTGACAACCTAACCCAAAGACCAAACTATCCTATATATTTTAGATAGATTCCTTATGGTAGATTTATTTTGGAGTCTCAGATTCAGGATTAGGCCAGACTGTGACCTATGGGTCAAGGTACAGTCTTTGAAATATAAGTAGTACTGGCCAGAGTTGAGTGTTTGCTGTAACCCGTATACATGTCCCTATATACCCGTATATACGTACCTTTGATTAGAGAGAAATTGAATAACTAAGGAAATTAGGAAATTTAGAAGTTGGATTGATTTCTTTTAATCTTCAATATTTATTGTGGAAATGCAAGCAGGAGATTTGGATGTGTATAGGAAGGGAGTGCCGTCCTAAGAGTCTAGCATATTCTACCAAGTTCTAATTTAGAGTATGAACTAGAAATACATTTATTTAATCCCCAACTTAATTCCTCAAATTTTTCATTTAATTTCTTTGATATGAACAGATCCCAGACATAATGAGCATGTGCCGCGTGCCTTGTGCCATTTTTCATACTGTGGCCTTGAAATACAGTCATCCTTGAAGGCCTTTTGAAGCATCTGGAATGTTTCGATTGCATCGTTTCCAATTTTCAAGCAAAAATTGATGGCGTATCGCTGTTGTAGCGAAAGCTTCATCGTGCCTCGTTGAAAAGTCGCAAGCAACAATCCACGCAGAGGCTCGTCTTTCCGCTCGCACTTCTTGGAGTAAACTGGCGACCGGCTGGTTTGAAAAGGCAGATCCCCCACCACAATGCCCAACCAGTTTTATCGCTTCCATGAACAGTTGAGTCACAATAAAATCATGGTGGACCTTGTATATATGCCTGAGTACATTGACTGTGTTTCTTTAATCGTATTGTTAGACTGGCCTTTGTCTTTCACGTTGCCAGGTGAGTATTCGATATGAGGTTTTCCTATTATCCAAAGTCTGTTGTTTGTGCTGGGTCTCGGCTTGCCAACCCTGCAGTTTGGTCAATGTGTGTGCGTAGCCTTAAGGTTGTAAAAATAGGTATATGTCGTTTTGGTTCTTCAACTTCTGAATTTATATTAGAAAATATTCGATTTTCTTTTAACTAACTGATTCACATAGCTTTGCTTATTTAATAACTTACATTTTCTTTTATATGAACTGCACTATTAACAAAAAAATGAGCAGTAACTTAGTCAAGGTTAATGGATGATTTGGCTGCTAAAACCAGTTAATAATTTACAAGAACCTTTCTAAGACAAAAATGTTCCTTTTACGAGGTCACCTAAAGTCAATACAATAAGGTTACTGGGAAATGCGTAGAAACAATACAGCATTTGGTTGTTACTAACCCATAAAGTGGGTAAGAAGAAGGTAATTAATTCAACAAGGTTAATATAATTTAAAACGTTCTGTTGTTATCAACCGATTTTCATACAAGGTAAATTTAACCCTCAAGAACTTGTTCATTGGTAACACTGCATTGGCATTACTTTAAGAAATCAACGAATAAACTTAAGTTCAATATGGCTCAAGAAAGCTACTGATATTTCCCGGGACCAGCAAAAGAAAAACAAACCGAAAACAAAGAGGCAGTGAACAAGTAAGGCGAAGTGAACAGTTTGTTATTAACATGGGGATTAGAAAAATACATATTATTATGTAAAGGTCTGTACACATGAATATTTAGTTGTTGTATAAAGTCAAGTTCATCCTTTGTAAGTAACTTTTAAACCTAAATAACAAAGGGGGATATTAGAGAAACGTGGAAAATTTATCATTATACTTAGCGTCAAGACAAGTATTGTGGTATTCTGTAGGCCTACTATATCCACTAGGGAATATAGGTCTTGTTTTCAAATGGTTTACATCTCAAACCTGGTTTTATCTGTTCTAGTGTGTTATTTTCTTGGAACACGCTCGAATAAGTACAAACAGTTGATAGTATGCCTTCAAACGGATGTGGTTAGTGATCGCCCCTGTTGCAAACCACTACCTTTGAAAGTGCTTCTTAAGGAATTCGTAGCATTAATTGGTTTAGATTGATTTTAACATAAAAACATGTGGCATAAGAACTAGAGTGCACAAAACACGATTTAACTTGCTTTAGGTGGCTACTAAAAAGCACAAATGCTCTCTGAGTCAGGGTAGGAGCACAGTAGGGAGGACCGTGCAGTTGTGTAAGGATCAAACGGTCAGTAAACTCACAAACGAGGTAACCAAAAATGTTCTTATCCTACTACAGCAGTCATAAACAAATAGAATACAGTGAATAATACGTAAGTTTAGATTCGAAGCAATCTCCATTCGAATCCAACATCTTTTGCCAAAATATTCCTACAGCTGTACAATATTCTGATAATAAAACTCGGCGGTCATGGATGCAAATAAATAAATGAGAGTGTTCCGCATGTCTCCCTCATTTGCGAAGGATCTTCCACAGAGTTGGTTGCTGAAGAATGGAATAGGTGGTAATATGTAAGCGCAACGTCCGGTGAATATGATGCATGATACAATGCCTCCCAGACAAGATACTGACGGCACTCGCGAGTCTTCTTTGCCACATGTTGCGAGTCTTCTTTTGGATTTTCATGCAGGAACCATATACCCTTGCAATTCGCCAATACCACCTCCTTCAGACGGAATACACGATGCACCCTTTGCAACTGTTGAGAGTAGAGATCAGCTGTAATGTTCTGACCAGGTGTAGGGAGCTCGTAATGCACCAATTACCCACATTTCCACCATACAGAAAGCATAACCTTCCGTGGGTGCAGAGGTGGTCTTGAATTGTGGGAAACGGCGTCACTTGGCCAGAACTAATGTCTGGCACGCTCGGAAGTGTCGTAGAGAACCCACGTATCGCCATCAGTGAACAAGCGAAAAAAGATAGATGCCTTGAGATGCCAGTAAGTAAGGACAAACAAGCTGTCATTTCTTGTTACTTGTTGGCTGGCGACAAACGTGGGGTTTCCAAAATCTTAACTTGTATGATTTATGTATTCCATGCAGGTGAAGTCTGACTGTTTTAGCGGAAACATGGAACATTTCTGCACATTTGCTAAACGTTAGACCACTGTCATTTTCGATGGCTGCCTCATCCGGCACGTCTGGTTGTCCACTGAACTTTCATCAGAATGGCTCACATCCCGAACTGAATCTTTGGCAGTGCCTGGCAGGGCGTTTGTTCATGGCATTTTCCCAAAATTTACGGCATATGCAGCAGCTGACAGGCCAAATTTAAAATTATACTACAAGCACACACGAACAAGCTGCTTCTATACCTGCATTTCTCTTCGACACTGGACGAGCTATGACTGCCCTATTTGTGTCTGAATTACTGAATTTCTATGGTCATACCAACTCCTGATCTCTTTGCAGGCAAGTGCGTCATTTCGTTTCCTCTTTGTGAGCATATGATTAATGGTACTTAAAACCTACGAAATATTTTGGTCACCTGGTAATTGAATATGTTACATTAACCAAAGTACTGAGTTATTACAGGTGACGCACCCTGTTTCATTAACCGACCAGTCGGTTGTTCCAACATGCTAACTAGGTTAACGGTTAAATTATTTGATCAGTAGTGGTAACTACGTGATCGATTATCGCACCCCAGTGACTTTTTCAGTGTAACCCAGCAATATTAACCTGTAACGCAATGTTGCAATCACCTCTCACCAACCTTTTTGGCTTGGTTGCGGGGACACAGAACTTTGTTGTCCCTATATTGACAAACTTAAAATTGTTGTCCCTATATTGGTTACTGTTCACCTTTTCTTGTTTATAATTAACCACTTTTTTGAACTTGAAATAATTTAGTTGTGCCATTTTCTTCCTCCACACATAGTTTTCCTCTACTTTTAAAATTGATTTTTATAAGACACGTCGGTGGAGGAAGTGACTGAAATGAAACTGTGATCTAACGTCTTACTCTTATGCTCTATAGGCTATGAGAAATGAATCATACACAAAAGTGAATGATTGTGAAATAGTTGGTGGAATGGGAATGGGGGAAACGGGAATATTCCAAGAAAACCCACGAGCCTGATCTTGTTCACTATAAACGTGGTTGGCCAAACCCCTCATGGTTGCATAGTTAGAGTATGCTCCTTTCACGCAGGAAGCCCGAGTTCAATTTCTGGTGATAGCACATGTGGTTGAAATCTCACGTGAAGCTGTAACCCTACGTATCATATGGCATTGGTTCTGAACGGAAGTCTCAACTCCAGTCAGGCAACCACTTAAGCTCCATTGACCTGCGACCGAAAACCACTCACATCAGAGGTGAGCGCCACTGAGTTACTTCGGTATTTCGAAATGAAATAAACAACTGTGTGTGTCCACTATGTCTGCTTTGTTACTTGCATAAATAAAATAAAATACGTTTTACTGATCTTAAAAAAAACAAAAAACACTGGCCAAGTAAGTTTGTGGTAAACAAAATCGTTCTGTGGGTTTTCTTGAGGTACACCCGTTTACTCTCATATTATCATTCCACCAATTCTTCCATTATCATTCTTTAGTTTTAATAATCCTTCTCCCTTAGCTTATCGGGCATAATCATGGTACGTTAAACTGAAAGTGAACATATTAAATTGTCAAACAACATTCACTGTTTGGTTTTCTTATTCTGTTGAATCAGAATATACGTTTTTAAAAAGCAAGGTGGCTTTAAAGTGTTTCTCTTTTTTTCTAATTTCTTTCATTCAATTCCTCTTCACTTTTCTGACAAGAGTGTACTTTCATTTGAAAGGACAAATTTATATAGTACACAATGTTGCTTTAATTATGTTTATTTGTAACACTAAAATATATATAATGATATTTGAATTTGGCCAAGTGGAAGACGTTCTTTTCATCAAAGGAAGACTACTCAATGCATCATAAATAGTTCTAATAGTTGGCAGTCATGCCAATAATTCTCGCAAGATGCACTGTTTCCAACCTGATAGGCAGTATGCAGGTAATTTGTTTAAATAAAGTTAAAGAGAAAACTAGTAAAATCAAATGGTTCCGAACTAATTCATAAACAGGATAAAATCCAAGGTGAAACATTCGACATTCGTAATTAGCAGCAAAAGCGTGCAGTTTCTAGTTACATTGTTATTTTATCACCCGTAATCTACAGAGCATTTATACTCAAGTCTCCCTTCCTTGCATGTTTGTGACATTTACTTTGTTTTAGCCGCTAAAGTAAGCCAAAACAAACTGCAAAGCGGCCGGGTGGTAGTAAACAGGAAATGCCACCGTTCGTGAAACAGCCTGGCCAAGAAAACAACTGCCGTTGAAAGTGCACATGCTTTGAGTACTAACAGTGTTACCAGTTTGAGTGATAATTCCACACCATAGGCAATTTTCATGTAGAGATTGGTTGAGAAAATATTCCATCCCAATGTCGGATTTCTTCAGGTCCTGCACCTGCAGCATAAATTGACTCGAAAGCTCCTGGGAAGAGAACATATACTTATTCTAACTCTTCATTACCGAGCAGATAGTTTTAGTAATTTGGCTGCTCTCAGTGGCGGCTCTTCAGGCAAGTAACATGGATAAAAATGTGAGTATTATCCTTAAAATCAGTAGGGATAAAATGTTACAAAGGATTTTCAAAGAGTCGGATTTCAACACACAGGGAACTGAATAAAAGCATTAGCACATAACATGAAACGATATCACTTAATTTTACAGATGTTACTTACCTGAAAATCTGCCAGTGTCTCCTCGTGTTTTTTTTCGTTGGCTTCATTCCGTGCGTGTTAGCGTCGACGCAACGCAAGATTTGCGTTTTAGTTGGTACAGCAGTTATACCAATAATAGCTAGTTGCAGATTTGCGTTGTGTTGCTACCTAAAATAGAAAAAGGTAATAGCCATGCTAGAAATAAAATTGCAAACGCCTGGATGATTTTTTTAAGTTCACTTTCTATACAAATTTGAGAATATTGAATCCAATGGAAGTACTTTAAATATTATTCGTGCATGGGGTCACAATGTTGTAGTCTTTCCGGTAGGCACTGCTTATGATCAACGGTAAAATTGAACTATCGACGTATATATTTTGAAACAATTTAATTGGGTTCAGCAGCCTCAAGCCAGTTTGAAAAGTTAATTATAAATGCATGGAAATATGGACACCTTTACTATTGGCATAAGTGGTACCAAATTTGAGGCCACTTTAATCATTTCCAGATTGACAGATAATCATAAAACTAATTCCATTGGTTTCAACATTCTCAAATTAATTAAAAAAATCACACTTACAAATTAATCCACGCGTGGGTAATTTTACTTTGGCATTGTAATTAGTCACTTTCAAAGACCAACATGGAATGAAGTCCCGTTAGGCGTGCAAAATGAAACATCATTTTCTTAACTCTATTGAACTTTCCCTAACAACATAAGACAGCATAATTTGGCTCATCAATGGCGTACTCACAGGAGGGTTCCAGGTCTAACCCCTTTGTTCACCAAATACTTCGGGAAAATAAACATGTATCTTAAACGTATTTAAAAATCACGCTTCGGTCCCTGCCCCCGCCAAGCGAATTTTGTGGTCGAAAAACAACGTGTGCGTGGGTTTTCTCGAGATTCTCCCGTTTCCTCCCACTTCCTTCATTCCACCCTTTCATTCATTATTCATCATCACCGTTTCCTTTAACCTAACCGGCATAACCATGGGACGAAAATTCAAAGATTTTTAAAAATCACGCATATTCTGAAACGATACGAGTTGGTGCACTTAAAAAACCCCGATCAAAATATGTGCACGCCACTATGCTCTGCTAACGTTAGACGTCTCCGAATAAACAAATCAACAGCAGTATTTGGCGCAATGGCAAACAAAAAATAGTGTGAGTTTAGAAGTCACATAGCATTACCTTTTCTTCTTTCTTATGAACAAAACAGTTGCTCCAGTTTAGAGCATGGCTCATTACTCGACGATTCATAATTCAATGTCACATTGAGATTTTAACAGAACAACGTTACCGTAATAGAAGGTAAAATTCTATATAACATCATTTCATAAAGGCGTAGGGTTTGAAATTGAAAAAATAAACTTAAAACAAATACACAAAGTAGATGGGAGGCACCTGACACCCGGTAGCTGAAAAATCGCCTTTTTTCCATGGTCTCCTGAGAGCAAGGACTCAATTTTCCACTGTCTCACGATACGCTATGACCCACGCACCGTCAACCCATGATCTTTTACGACCTCCATGTTAGGGGTGAATTTGTTCCCTTTTATGAGCACTTTTAAGGGGGTGTATTCGTTCTCTTTTACGAGCACATTTTAAGGGTGAACTCGTTCCCTTTTATGATCACTTTTCCACCCCCTACGAACACATAGAAGAGCAGAGATAACACATAAGAGTACGTAACACAACAAGGGTGTACTCGTTCTCTTTTACGAGCATATTTTTCAACCCTTACGAACACATAGAAGAGCAGATAACACATAAGATTACGAACACACAGCAGAACATAAGACTACCTAATATAACAAGGGTGTATTCATTCCCTTTTATGAGCATATTTTCCAACCCCTATTTTAACATAGCAGAAATTACACTGAGACTATGAACACACAGCAGAACAGATAATACATAGTACAGCTAATAAAAGAGCATGGCATATTTTCCAACCCCTATCTTAACATAGCAGAAATTACACTGAGACTATGAACACACAGCATTTTAGGGGTGTACTCGTTCTCTTTTATGAGCATATTATAACATAGCACAGATTACATAGCAGATCTAATACAAGAGTATGGCTTATTTTCCAACACTTATTTTACCATAACAGAGATACGAAACATAGCGGACATAGCACAGGGGGTGTATTCATTTTCTCCACCCCTAATTGAACATAGCAGAAATTACACTGAGACTACGAACACACAGCAGACCAGAGAATACATAAAATTCATTCCCTTTTATGAGTACATTTTAAGGTGTGTACTCGTTCTCTTTTACGATTACTTTTCCAACCCCTATTTTAACATAGCAGAAATTACATAAGATTTTTTTCAACTCCTATTTTAAGACAATGAATACCTATGTAACATAGCGATTCGATACGCTCTTTGAACCGATTTGGATGAAACTCGGCATATGGGGGTTTTCGACCATGCTGAGTACGAATATCATACTTCTTTTTACCTGGGTCCTATAGTTTATGTGGCATACGCCCTTTCTATGACAATTTTAACCGATTTGGATGAAACTCGGTATATGGAGGTTTCCGGACATGCTGATCACGAATGTAATATTTATTTTTACCTGGGTCTTATAGTTTATGTGGGATACGCCCTTTCTATGACAATTTTAACCGATTTGGATGAAACTCGGAATATAGGTGTTTTCTGACATGCTGATTACGAATATCATATTTATTTTTACCTGGGTCTTATAGTTTATGTGATATACGCCCTTTGTATGACAATTTTAACCGATTTGGATGAAACTCGGTATATGGGGGTTTTCGGACATGCTGATTACAAATATCATACTTATTTTTATCTGGGTCTGATAGTTTATGTGGGATACGCCATTTGTATGACACTTAAAACCTAATAACTCAAAAACGAAGCAACGTATTGAGATGGTGTTTCCAAATCTAGTAATTGGTCATCAGGTACTACAAGTTCCAAAATAATGACCATCGAGGTCAAAGGTCAACATACTTAAAACCTAATCACTCGAAAACGGATCCACTTATTGAGATGGTGTTTCCAAATCTAGTAATTGGTCATCAGGTACTACAAGTTCCAAAATAATGACCATCGAGGTCAAAGGTCAACATACTTAAAACCTAATCACTCGAAAACGGATCCACTTATTGAGATGGTGTTTCCAAATCTAGTAATTGGTCATCAGGTACTACAAGTTCCAAAATAATGACCATTGAGGTCAAAGGTCAACATACTTAAAACCTAATAACTCGTAAACGGACCCACATATTGAGATGGTGTTTCCAAATCTAGTAATTGGTCATCAGGTACTACAAGTTCCAAAATAATGATCATCGAGGTCAAAGGTCAACATACTTAAAACCTAATAACTCGTAAACGGATCCACATATTGAGATGGTGTTTCCAAATCTAGTAATTGGTCATCAGGTACTACAAGTTCCAAAATATTCATCATCGAGGTCAAAGGTCAACATACTTAAAACCTAATAACTCGTAAACGGATCCACATATTGAGATGGTGTTTCCAAATCTAGTAATTGGTCATCAGGTACTACAAGTTCCAAAATAATCATCATCGAGGTCAAAGGTCAACCTACTTAAAACCTAATCACTCGAAAACGGATCCACATATTGAGATGGTGTTTCCAAATCTAGTAATTGGTCATCAGGTACTACAAGTTCCAAAATACTGATCATCGAGGTCAAAGGTCAACATACTTAAAACCTAATAACTCGAAAACTGAGCCACATATTGAGGTCGTGTTTCCAAATCTAGTAATTCGTCATCAGGTACTACAAGTTCCAAAATAATGATCATCGAGGTCAAAGGTCAACATACTTAAAACTTAATAACTCAAAACCAGAGCCACATATTGAGGTGGTGTTTCCAAATCTAGTAATTGGTCATCAGGTACTACAAGTTCCAAAATAATGACCACCGAGGTCAAAGGTCAACATACTTAAAACCTAATAACTCGAAAACGGAGCCACATATTGAGGTGCTGTTGCCACATTTAGTAATTGGTCATCAACTACTACAAGTTCCAAAATAATGACCATCGGGGTCAAAGGTCAAAATACTTAAAACCTAATGACTCGAAAATGGATTCACATATTGAGGTGCGGTTTCCAAATCTAGTAATAGGTCATCAACTAGTACATGTTAAAAAAAGTACTGACTTTCGAGGTCAAAGGTCAAATATTTAAACCTTAATAACTCGTAAACGTAGCCAGCAAGAGTTTTCTGTGACCTATTCAATTTTTTGTTCCAAGCAGAAAAAGTGAAGAATGAATAAATTTTAGTGACTTATTTGCTATTGCACTAACGAGAAAAAGATCAAAACAACGCCATTTTTAACTAGCTCAGAATTTCTGTACATTTTTGGGGTTATTCAAAATAAAACGAAAAAAATAATTTGGATGGACTAACGAAAAATAAAGCAAAGATATGCCATTTTAGCTAGCTGAGAATTTAAAGAAACAAAGGGAACCTACTCAATTTTCTATCAACGAGAAATGCCATTTCAACTACCTCAGAATTTATGTGCCTTTTTGTGCTAAGGTCTGTTTTAACTCTTCTTGACTAACTAAATAAACGATGGAATATTGTACCAATGAGAAATGCCATTTTTTCTAGACTATGTTCTAATATTTAAACAAAGAAAGGGGTGAATTTGAGTGACCTATTCAATTTTGCACCAGTGAGAAATAACGGCGTATTTTAAATCATTTTGTACTATTTAAATAAACAAAAAATCGGATAAATTTAACCGGCTCAGAAGTGTACTTTTTAAACAAACGAAGGTCTCTTGAGTGAGATTTCCAATTTTGTAGCAAGAAGGACTATTTTCTAACTTACTCAGAATTTCATTTCATTTTGTAATACTCAAAATTGGATGGAGTATTTATCTTTGTATGAATCAGAAAAATGAAGAAGATACGTTTTAACTAGTTCAATATTTCTGTATAATTTTGTACTACCCAAATAAACGAAATTTTATTTTTGTACCAATCACAAGAAAATCAAAGAAGGGTCATTTTATACCTTTTTTGTGCTATTCAAATAATAGAGGGAACAAATTTCAGTGGTCTATTTTATTTTTGTACCAATCAAAAGCAAAGCAAAGATATACAATTTTAACTATTTAAACAAACGAAAAGATAAATTTGAATGACCTATTCAATTTTGTACCAACGAGAAATGCCACTTTGTACTACTCAAATAAACAAAAAACCGAAGAAGGATCATTTTAACTAACTCAGACTTTTATACCATTTTGTACTACTCCAATAAACGGAGGAATACCAGAAAAAAGAAGTGAAGATTAGCTGGATTATTTTCTTTTGTACCAACTAGAAAAGAGAAGAAGAGCCACTTCAACTATCTCATTAGGTACTGTTTAAACAAACGAAAATTGACCATTATGTAACTTTTGAACTACTAAAATGTTCTATTTTTGTATCAATCAGAAAAAACGAAGAAGGATCTATTTAACAAGTTCATAATTTCGATGTTCTACTTTTTATACCAACGAGAAAAAAATGAACTAGCTGAATATACGAAAGAATAAATTTAAGTGACCTATTCAATTTTGTACTACTCAAATAAACAATGGAGTATTAAGTTTTATACCACCGAGAAAAAAGAAATTGCACCATTTTGGAGTATTCAAATAAACAAAGGAATTATAATTTGTGGCAACTCTAAAATCAATTAAACGAAGTAATGCATTTGAGTGAGCTATTTAATTTGAAAAAACGAAGTTGAGTATTTTATACCATTTTGTATTATTTCAACAAACAAAGGAATAAGCAAAAAAAATTATCATTTTATATCATTTTAAACTAGTCTAGTAAACGAAGGCATAAATATGAGTGAGCTATTTAATTTTGTAGCTGAGTATTTTCACGAAAGAACAAAATTGTACTAATCAGAAAAGGCGAAGAAGACCCATTTTAACTAACTGAGAATTTCCGTACCTTTTTGTACTATTTAAACAAACGATGAGATAAATTTGAGTGGCCTGTTTTTTGTACTAACCAGAAAATTCGAAGAAGGTACCTTTATACTAGCCCAATGAACGAAAGAACAAATTTGAGTGTTCTACTTTTTATACCAAACAAAGAAGAACCATTTTGTACTACGCAAATAAACGAAAGAAAAATGAAAAAAGACCAATTTAACTAGCTCAGAATATATATACGTTTTGTTTAGGTGTCCTACTTTTTGTAGCAGCGTGAAATGCCTTTTTAACCAGCTCAGTAGTATTCAAATAAACAAAAAAACCGAAGAAGGATCATTTTAACTAGCTCAGAATTTCTGTACTTTTGTGCCATTCAAACAAATGAAAAAAATAAATTTGGATGGAGTATTATTTTTTGTGCCAAGCAAAAAAGGAAAGAATTTGTACTGAGCAGAAAAGGCGAAGAAGGATCATTTTATACCTTTATGTGCTATTTAAATAAACGAAGGAATATATTTGAGTGATCTCTTCAATTTTATACCAATCAGAAGAAAAGCAAAGAAGGGCCATTTTAACTAGTTGAGTATTTTTGTGCTACACAAATCAACAAATGAATAAATTTGAGTGACCTATTCAATTTGGTATCAACAAGAAATACCATTTTAAATAACTCAGCATCTTATACCTTTTTGTGCTATTTAAATAAACGAAGAAAGCGAAGGAGGTCCAATTTAGCTAACTCAGAATTTTATACCATTTTGTACTAATCAAATAAACGAAGGAATAAATTTTTGTGACCTATTCAGTTTTGAAAACAAGCAGGAAAAGAAAAGAATTAACATTTTGTACTAATCAAATAAACCAAGGAATAAATTTAGATGGCCTATTTAGTTTTGTACCAACCACGAAAAAAAGAAGCGAAGAAGTTCCATTTTAACTAACTCAAAGAAACTCAATAATAAATTTTGAGTGGCTTAATCAAAGAAGGTCAATTTGTACCTTTTGTGCTATTAAAACTGAGTGACCTATTCAATTTTATACCAAGTAGAAAAAAATTTGTTTGCAATTAAAAAAACGGAGAAGGTCTACTTTCTGTACCAACCAGAGAAAAACAAAGAAATACCATATTCTGCTACTCAAACAAACGACGAAATAAGCTCAGAATTTCTATACCTTTTTGTGTTATTCAAATAAACGATGGAATAAATTTGTGTGACCTATACACTTTTATAGCAAGTCTCTTTTAGTTTTATACCAACCATGAAGGTCCATTATAACAAGCTCGGTATTTTTATACCATTTTGTATTACTCTATTTCATTTTTGTAACAATCAGAAGAAAACAGCTCAGAATTTTATACCTTTGTGGTGTTACACTGAAGTCTCAATTATTCCGGTCATTAACCATATATTTGAACGTAAGATTTAACCAACCAGAGTTGCGTTATACATTGAATTTTAACTTAATTCTCTAGAGCAGACTCCATAGCAATTAGCGTACTAAAGAAAACTGATGAAGGACGACAATCGTGACAGCATCCTTGGTCAATTTGAATCACAGCAGAAGAAGAGATCATATCAAAGTGAGAAAAGCAGATATTTAAGCAAATGCGTTACCTAACATTTGTATTGCTAAGGTACTGCCTATTGCTCAACGATTCAATTATGTTTTGTAACTTTCTTTCCTCGTCTAAGTCCAAAAACACAAATATATATTTTTGCATTTATGTGTTTTATTGTAATGGAATATAAGTTTATGGAGTATATTTGGAAATAATAGAACATACATCATGATGTTGTATTGATTGAAGCATATTATTAAACACGGAGAATGCATAGAATGGTTTTATTCTAGGTATATAAATAGATGTCTCACACTTGATTTGTTTTTGCTGAAGAGTAGAAAAATGACTAGCATGGAAGTTGCTTATATTTCACCTAGAGAAAAAGAAATTCAGCGTGAAAACGAAAAACCTATATTGTTAATCCAGCCGTCTGACCCCGATTTGCCAGATGAATTACATGATAAAATGAGAATCATATATCCAACACAAGAAATAGAAGAAGTGTATTATTTTAGACGCTATAAAAATATAATGATAAAATACTCCCGGAAAGTGATGATGACAGTGTTTCAAATATTACCTGTTTTGAACTGGAAGCTAATGAGTGCGACTGTACTAGTGAAACTATTAGTGATACATGTGTTATACAATTATTTAATGAGTATACACCAAATTCAGTATTATTATGTGAAGCATGTTCTAAACATAATGAAAATGAAAAAGATCACAACTGTTTGCTGCAGCATGATTACGAATTATTGCAAAAGGTGTGGACGATCTTAATTAAACGTGAAATGAGAGAAAAAATCTATAAACTTTATATAAAGAAGCATTTTAAAAGTTGTAATATTAAGAACACTTATACTTTGGAGAAAAAAATTAATCTGGTATATGAATACATTACAGAGTGTGATTATTATATCAACAAAATAGTAGAAATGTTTTTAGAGAAAGATAAACAATTATTTAATTCTGTAAATGAACACTGAGCCCACTGTAGCATATGCATTTGATTGTGTAAGAATAGAAGAACTTGAACTGTTAACTGGATCAATTTGTAGTACTGTACAAACATTGGACTCTGGCAACTGAATTGTCAATGAGAGTCAATTTAAATTGTTCTCTGGATGACACAAAAATATACAAAATGTAACACCACAAAGGTATAAAATTCTGAGCTGTTTTCTTCTGATTGTTACAAAAATGAAATAGAGTAATACAAAATGGTATAAAAATACCGAGCTTGTTATAATGGACCTTCTTGGTTGGTATAAAACTAAAAGGGGCTTGCTATAAAAGTGTATAGGTCACACAAATTTATTCCATCGTTTATTTGAATAACACAAAAAGGTATAGAAATTCTGAGCTTATTCCGTCGTTTGTTTGAGTAGCAGAATATGGTATTTCTTTGTTTTTCTCTGGTTGGTACAGAAAGTAGACCTTCTCCGTTTTTTTAATTGCAAACACATTTTTTTCTACTTGGTATAAAATTGAATAGGTCACTCAGTTTTAATAGCACAAAAGGTACAAATTGACCTTCTTTGCTTAAGCCACTCAAAATTTATTATTGAGTTTCTTTGAGTTAGTTAAAATGGAACTTCTTCGCTTCTTTTTTTCGTGGTTGGTACAAAACTAAATAGGTCATCTAAATTTATTCCTTGGTTTATTTGATTAGTACAAAATGTTAATTCTTTTCTTTTCCTGCTTGTTTTCAAAACTGAATAGGTCACAAAAATTTATTCCTTCGTTTATTTGATTAGTACAAAATGGTATAAAATTCTGAGTTAGCTAAATTGGACCTCCCTCGCTTTCTTCGTTTATTTAAATAGCACAAAAAGGTATAAGATGCTGAGTTATTTAAAATGGTATTTCTTGTTGATACCAAATTGAATAGGTCACTCAAATTTATTCATTTGTTGATTTGTGTAGCACAAAAATACTCAACTAGTTAAAATGGCCCTTCTTTGCTTTTCTTCTGATTGGTATAAAATTGAAGAGATCACTCAAATTTATTCCTTCGCTTATTTAAATAGCACATAAAGGTATAAAATGATCCTTCTTCGCCTTTTCTGCTCAGTACAAATTCTTTCCTTTTTCTGCTTGGCACAAAAATAATACTCCATCCAAATTTATTTTTTTCATTTGTTTGAATGGAACAAAAGTACAGAAATTCTGAGCTAGTTAAAATGATCCTTCTTCGGTTTTTTTGTTTATTTGAATACTACTGAGCTAGTTAAAAAGGCATTTCACGCTGCTACAAAAAGTAGGACACCTAAACAAAACGTATATATATTCTGAGCTAGTTAAATTGGTCTTTTTTTCATTTTTCTTTCGTTTATTTGCGTAGTTCAAAATGGTTCTTCTTTGTTTGGTATAAAAAGTTGAACACTCAAATTTGTTCTTTCGTTCATTGGGCTAGTATAAAGGTACCTTCTTCGAATTTTCTGGTTAGTACAAAAAACAGGCCACTCAAATTTATCTCATCGTTTGTTTAAATAGTACAAAAAGGTACGGAAATTCTCAGTTAGTTAAAATGGGTCTTCTTCGCTTTTTCTGATTAGTACAATTTTGTTCTTTCGTGAAAATACTCAGCTACAAAATTAAATAGCTCACTCATATTTATGCCTTCGTTTACTAGACTAGTTTAAAATGATATAAAATGATAATTTTTTTTGCTTATTCCTTTGTTTGTTGAAATAATACAAAATGGTATAAAATACTCAACTTCGTTTTTTCAAATTAAATAGCTCACTCAAATGCATTACTTCGTTTAATTGATTTTAGAGTTGCCACAAATTATAATTCCTTTGTTTATTTGAATACTCCAAAATGGTGCAATTTCTTTTTTCTCGGTGGTATAAAACTTAATACTCCATTGTTTATTTGAGTAGTACAAAATTGAATAGGTCACTTAAATTTATTCTTTCGTATATTCAGCTAGTTCATTTTTTTCTCGTTGGTATAAAAAGTAGAACATCGAAATTATGAACTTGTTAAATAGATCCTTCTTCGTTTTTTCTGATTGATACAAAAATAGAACATTTTAGTAGTTCAAAAGTTACATAATGGTCAATTTTCGTTTGTTTAAACAGTACCTAATGAGATAGTTGAAGTGGCTCTTCTTCTCTTTTCTAGTTGGTACAAAAGAAAATAATCCAGCTAATCTTCACTTCTTTTTTCTGGTATTCCTCCGTTTATTGGAGTAGTACAAAATGGTATAAAAGTCTGAGTTAGTTAAAATGATCCTTCTTCGGTTTTTTGTTTATTTGAGTAGTACAAAGTGGCATTTCTCGTTGGTACAAAATTGAATAGGTCATTCAAATTTATCTTTTCGTTTGTTTAAATAGTTAAAATTGTATATCTTTGCTTTGCTTTTGATTGGTACAAAAATAAAATAGACCACTGAAATTTGTTCCCTCTATTATTTGAATAGCACAAAAAAGGTATAAAATGACCCTTCTTTGATTTTCTTGTGATTGGTACAAAAATAAAATTTCGTTTATTTGGGTAGTACAAAATTATACAGAAATATTGAACTAGTTAAAACGTATCTTCTTCATTTTTCTGGTTCATACAAAGATAAATACTCCATCCAATTTTGAGTATTACAAAATGAAATGAAATTCTGAGTAAGTTAGAAAATAGTCCTTCTTGCTACAAAATTGGAAATCTCACTCAAGAGACCTTCGTTTGTTTAAAAAGTACACTTCTGAACCGGTTAAATTTATCCGATTGTTTGTTTATTTAAATAGTACAAAATGATTTAAAATACGCCGTTATTTCTCACTGGTGCAAAATTGAATAGGTCACTCAAATTCACCCCTTTCTTTGTTTAAATATTAGAACATAGTCTAGAAAAAATGGCATTTCTCATTGGTACAATATTCCATCGTTTATTTAGTTAGTCAAGAAGAGTTAAAACAGACCTTAGCACAAAAAGGCACATAAATTCTGAGGTAGTTGAAATGGCATTTCTCGTTGATAGAAAATTGAGTAGGTTCCTTTTGTTTCTTTAAATTCTCAGCTAGCTAAAATGGCATATCTTTGCTTTATTTTTCGTTAGTCCATCCAAATTATTTTTTTCGTTTTATTTTGAATAACCCCAAAAATGTACATAAATTCTGAGCTAGTTAAAAATGGCGTTGTTTTGATCTTTTTCTCGTTAGTGCAATAGCAAATAAGTCACTAAAATTTATTCATTCTTCACTTTTTCTGCTTGGAACAAAAAATTGAATAGGTCACAGAAAACTCTTGCTGGCTACGTTTACGAGTTATTAAGGTTTAAATATTTGACCTTTGACCTCGAAAGTCAGTACTTTTTTTAACATGTACTAGTTGATGACCTATTACTAGATTTGGAAACCGCACCTCAATATGTGAA
The DNA here is from genome assembly GCF_964235325.1 of Thermobia domestica. Lineage (NCBI taxonomy): Eukaryota > Metazoa > Arthropoda > Insecta > Zygentoma > Lepismatidae > Thermobia > Thermobia domestica. The sequence continues at coordinate 39,554,502 of NC_137470.1, forward strand.
TCCATTTTCGAGTCATTAGGTTTTAAGTATTTTGACCTTTGACCCCGATGGTCATTATTTTGGAACTTGTAGTAGTTGATGACCAATTACTAAATGTGGCAACAGCACCTCAATATGTGGCTCCGTTTTCGAGTTATTAGGTTTTAAGTATGTTGACCTTTGACCTCGGTGGTCATTATTTTGGAACTTGTAGTACCTGATGACCAATTACTAGATTTGGAAACACCACCTCAATATGTGGCTCTGGTTTTGAGTTATTAAGTTTTAAGTATGTTGACCTTTGACCTCGATGATCATTATTTTGGAACTTGTAGTACCTGATGACGAATTACTAGATTTGGAAACACGACCTCAATATGTGGCTCAGTTTTCGAGTTATTAGGTTTTAAGTATGTTGACCTTTGACCTCGATGATCAGTATTTTGGAACTTGTAGTACCTGATGACCAATTACTAGATTTGGAAACACCATCTCAATATGTGGATCCGTTTTCGAGTGATTAGATTTTAAGTAGGTTGACCTTTGACCTCGATGATGATTATTTTGGAACTTGTAGTACCTGATGACCAATTACTAGATTTGGAAACACCATCTCAATATGTGGATCCGTTTACGAGTTATTAGGTTTTAAGTATGTTGACCTTTGACCTCGATGATGATTATTTTGGAACTTGTAGTACCTGATGACCAATTACTAGATTTGGAAACACCATCTCAATATGTGGATCCGTTTACGAGTTATTAGGTTTTAAGTATGTTGACCTTTGACCTCGATGATGATTATTTTGGAACTTGTAGTACCTGATGACCAATAACTAGATTTGGAAACACCATCTCAATATGTGGGTCCGTTTACGAGTTATTAGGTTTTAAGTATGTTGACCTTTGACCTCAATGGTCATTATTTTGGAACTTGTAGTACCTGATGACCAATTACTAGATTTGGAAACACCATCTCAATAAGTGGATCCGTTTTCGAGTGATTAGGTTTTAAGTATGTTGACCTTTGACCTCGATGGTCATTATTTTGGAACTTGTAGTACCTGATGACCAATTACTAGATTTGGAAACACCATCTCAATAAGTGGATCCGTTTTCGAGTGATTAGGTTTTAAGTATGTTGACCTTTGACCTCGATGGTCATTATTTTGGAACTTGTAGTACCTGATGACCAATTACTAGATTTGGAAACACCATCTCAATACGTTGCTTCGTTTTTGAGTTATTAGGTTTTAAGTGTCATACAAATGGCGTATCCCACATAAACTATCAGACCCAGATAAAAATAAGTATGATATTTGTAATCAGCATGTCCGAAAACCCCCATATACCGAGTTTCATCCAAATCGGTTAAAATTGTCATACAAAGGGCGTATACCACATAAACTATCAGACCCAGATAAAAATAAGTATGATATTTGTAATCAGCATGTCCGAAAACCCCCATATACCGAGTTTCATCCAAATCGGTTAAAATTGTCATACAAAGGGCGTATCCCACACTAACTATAAGACCCAGGTAAAAATAAATATTACATTCGTGATCAGCATGTCCGAAAACCCCCATATACCGAGTTTCATCCAAATCGGGTAAAATTGTCATAGAAAGAGCGTATCCCCCATAAACTATCAGACCCAGGTAAAAATAAGTATGATATTTGTAATCAGCATGTCCGAAAACCCTCATATACCGAGTTTCATCCAAAACGGTTAAATTGTCATAGAAAGGGCGTATGCCACATAAACTATAGGACCCGGGTAAAAAGAAGTATGATATTCGTACTCAGCATGGTCGAAAACCCCCATATGCCGAGTTTCATCCAAATCGGTTCAAAGAGCGTATCGAATCGCTATGTTACATAGGTATTCATTGTCTTAAAATAGGGGTTGAAAAAAATCTTATGTAATTTCTGCTATGTTAAAATAGGGGTTGGAAAAGTAATCGTAAAAGAGAACGAGTACACCCCTTAAAATGTACTCATAAAAGGGAATGAATTTTATGTATTCTCTGGTCTGCTGTGTGTTCGTAGTCTCAGTGTAATTTCTGCTATGTTCAATTAGGGGTGGAGAAAATGAATACACCCCCTGTGCTATGTCCGCTATGTTTCGTATCTCTGTTATGGTAAAATAATTGTTGGAAAATAAGCCATACTCTTGTATTAGATCTGCTATGTAATCTGTGCTATGTTATAATATGCTCATAAAAGAGAACGAGTACACCCCTAAAATGCTGTGTGTTCATAGTCTCAGTGTAATTTCTGCTATGTTAAGATAGGGGTTGGAAAATATGCCATGCTCTTTTATTAGCTGTACTATGTATTATCTGTTCTGCTGTGTGTTCATAGTCTCAGTGTAATTTCTGCTATGTTAAAATAGGGGTTGGAAAATATGCTCATAAAAGGGAATGAATACACCCTTGTTATATTAGGTAGTCTTATGTTCTGCTGTGTGTTCGTAATCTTATGTGTTATCTGCTCTTCTATGTGTTCGTAAGGGTTGAAAAATATGCTCGTAAAAGAGAACGAGTACACCCTTGTTGTGTTACGTACTCTTATGTGTTATCTCTGCTCTTCTATGTGTTCGTAGGGGGTGGAAAAGTGATCATAAAAGGGAACGAGTTCACCCTTAAAATGTGCTCGTAAAAAAGAACGAATACACCCCCTTAAAAGTGCTCATAAAAGGGAACAAATTCACCCCTAACATGGAGGTCGTAAAAGATCATGGGTTGACGGTGCGTGGGTCATAGCGTATCGTGAGACAGTGGAAAATTGAGTCCTTGCTCTCAAGAGACCATGGAAAAAAGGCGATTTTTCAGCTACCGGGTGTCAGGTGCCTCCCATCTACTCACAATCAGCATCTATTTTTTCGATATATTTAAACTTAGATTGTTGTCAGTTGCAACTTTGTTTGGCGGAACCATTCAATTCATTGTTATTTTATCTTCAACCTTTGAGAAAAAAAACTTTAATCTTACAGGAATAGCACATGACTCCTATTCTTTAAATGCACTCAGTGAGGGAAATTTTTCGAGAAAGCATCTTTTCCTGGGAGAAGATGGTATGAAATTTTGTAAAAGTGAAAATCAGTGTATGAATAGCGAAAAGAAGAAATATAGTAAGTTCATGAGATTCTGACTTTTGGTTTGTCCTGAAATAGTTGTAAGAATTCCACCCGTACTTGGTACATTTTTTTTAAAGGTTTAACGCACTTTCTATATCTTGCGTTGCAAAGAATTTTCGCACAATTACACATTGACGTGACTTAGCGCGGTATCTAAACAATCTGGTGCTATTTGCTAAGAAAGTGTTCTTTATTTTGAGAGAGCATAAAAAACATGACATAGATTCTAATTTTACTTTATTGAATGGCTCATTGTAATCGATCGAGATTCTTCAAATTATGCTAATTTGTTAGTCTTTGAATAATGCTAATTCCTAGTGATTAACAACCACTGCTTCACTACATTTGCTACCTACTTTCAATCCCTTAATGGGCAAGCATTGATAGCATTACCGTTAAAATATTTACTTTGCTTTTATGGTTGAACCGTGTCTTCCTGATCATAATTTCGTATTTTGTATTTTGGTTTCAAAATTCAGGGTGTTTATTTGAAAGCAACATTGTATAAAATAGGTCTTATGTGTAGCTACTGAGCAGCATTACCCTATTACGGTAAAATATCATAACAACCACCTCAATTACCAACAGTTGCGTCGAAATATTTTCCTCGAGAGCAAGAAACCACAAATAAAAATAAATAAGAAAAGAACTTTAGGGAAACGTAGGATATAAAGCTTCTACAGTACTAAATTTGACTGTCACCTGTTGACAAAAATTAGAAGTATCTAAAGAAGCAACCCGCAGATCATGTATATGAATATTGTATGAAAGCAATAATGCCAGTTAAATGATTACTGGGGCTACAATTCCTGTTGATAACGCAACAGAATGCGATGTTTCTTGAGAGCTACACTACCCACTAAAGGGTTAATTGAGAATGAATTTTTAATACGAACGTGCTTTGTCGTTTATTATTAAGACAACGGTCAAATTAAATGATAACAGGTTTATAATTACTTAAATAAAATCTTCCAAGTACTTGTTGATATCAAACACAATAGTTTAGTAACTAGCAAAACGAACACAATATATAAACTACAGACAGTTGTTAAAGTTTACCTTTAGGACAGTAGAATATTTTACAAAAATTTACTGTCAACCCTAGCATAGTCATTAATAGACCGAAACGAATGAGAATATTCAGTCACGCTTTGCGTCAACGCAACACAAAATCTGGGAATTTGTTTCCGATATTTATAACGAATTTTTGTGTTTTTGCTTGTTGTACACACAATTTTGCACACAAGTTGTTGTACACACAATTTTGCAAAAATGATACAGAATGACCACCATATTTATATTTTTCGAGTTATATGTTTTCAAAGATGGATGACTACTATCGACTAGCATAGAACACGACCAGAATCGTTAGTGGTAGACGTGCGGCCTTCTACAAAGTGCTTGCACAAATCAAATGTCTTACGAGGGAACCTATCCAAGTGTAACTCTGACTTCGAGTCGAGACTATGGCCGTTGGATACCTTGTTCCTAAAGAACATAACACGAAAAAGGATACATCCTCGATCGCAACCGTTGCGGAGATATAAGCTTAAAAATTTAGAAATTGAGCTCCATACTATACATTCCAAAGTCAGATTCCGGGTCAGATTTTTCGTAAACGGTCGGGTAAGGAAACTCAGCGAATACATATCAAATTTGTGTGGGGAGCCCAGGACCTTTTGAATGAAACATGTGTGTTCCTGGGGCACTCGCAGGGTCCCAGGCGTGGTCCAACTCAAAATTTGCAAATGGAACCGGGGTCAAGTAGCATATTGTATTGTTAAATAAAAGTAAAGTAAAGCTATTGTTAAATAAAAGAAGATAGAACAAATCTCAACTCTCTACGATAACCCTGAGCAAACGGGAAAATGGTCAAAATGTCAATACAAAATTATGGAATGAAATGAAATATTTGAGTTTTACGTCACACGTTTATGCCGGTTAGGCTAAAGGGGACAGTGATGATGAGTAATGAATGAAGTGGTGGAATGAAGAAAGTGGGAGAAACGGGAGAACCCCGAGGAAACTCACGCACATGGTGTTTGTCCACGACAAAATTCACTTGGCGGCGGCTGGGATCGAACCCAGGACCCTAAGCACCAGAGATGAACAATCACCCACTGAGCCACCGCGGCCCCCAAAATGTCAATCAGAAAATATGTGGCCACGCTTCTAAATCCGTTAAGTTACGACAATAACAAAACAGAAAAGCACGTTAAAAGTGCAAGGTATTGAAGTAAAGCAAATTGCTGTAGAGTTTCTCTCTCAAAACCACCCTCCGATATATTTTATTTCTGCATCATTATTCCAGTTTTCTCCAACCCCAGTCCTCTCCAAGTTGCCTCACAGTTTCAAGATCACTCCTTTACCATCATGTTTCTCGTTCAGCAAATCCCCCCACAAACATTCCACAGTGCAATCTGTGAATTTGGGGCCCCGATGCCCGAAGCACATACCGTTCCCTTTGACCTTCTCACCCTCCACGACGCTTGCAATTGACAATGTATCCTTTCTCTTGTAGGAAGGACATGAAATCCAATGGTTATGGTTATTCTATGGTCCTTTGGTCCTTCGAAGCCACACTTATACTTGGATAAGATCCGTTGTGCGACTCTGTGGGAGACTGCATCAATTTGCTTTACTTCATTACCTTGCACTTTTAAAAGTGATGTTCTGTTTTCCTATTGTCGCAACTTAACGGATTTAGAAGCGGGCCATAGATTTTCTGATGTAGGTTGTATTGACATTTTGAGCAGTTGCCCGTTTGCACAGGGTTATCGTAGAGAGTTGAGATTTGTCATATCTTCTTTTATTTAACAATAGCTTTCATACAGTATGCTACTTGACCCCCGGTTCTATTTGCAGATTTTGAGTTGGACCCGGCGTCAGAAATTTCTCATTCAAAAGATGCTCGGCTTCCCACATAAAATTTGATATGTATTCGCTGAGTTTCCTTACCCGACCGTTTACGAAAAATCTGACCCGGAACCTGACTTTGTAATGTATAGAATGGAGCTCAATTTCTAAATTTTTACGCTTATATCTCCGCAACGGTAGCGATCGAGGATGTATCCTTTTTCGTGTTATGTTCTTTTGGGACAAGGTATCCAACCGATTCGAAGTCAGAGTTACACTTGGATCCGTTCCCTCGTTAGTGACTCTCTCATCACTCTATCATGACTGAAATATTTTATAAATTTTAGCTAATGTTATGCCTTTATTCTTCTTTTATCTTTTAAGTCACACAGGTACTGTTTGTCAGGAATGTAAGTGTACATCGGTTTTGTGAGTCTCATCCCTGTGCTACACTCATGGAGAATATGATAATCAAATCAATTTAAATGTGCAGTGAGGGGCAAGAAGAAAACCATAATCTAAATAAACACAGAAGAGGGGCACAAGCTATGAATAAGAATAGTGCATAGTGTAAATAACGGACAACACCGAAAGAGAAAGCCAGAAACAGCTGCTAAATGGAGAAAAAGAGTAGAAGTAGTCGAAGTACTGACGTATAGTACAAATGCGAAAAAATATACCACTATCTACCAATATCCACTTCAAAGAGTATACTTCTTTCTTTTCTAAAATAATGCATACAGCACATGAGATGTGGTGAAAAATAGCGAATTAACCGTTTAATATGTTAAGTGAAAACGAGTTGAAAATTACGGTGAAATTTAATAGACAAGTGAAACAATGAAAACCAGGAAGCAGCAATAATTAATCAGGGGTATGTATCAGAGGGCGGTGATCGAAAAAAAACTGGAAATTTTCCTGAATTTCGCACATATGAGTCTCTACTATAGGTAAGTTTCTTCTGAAATATGCCTATTGCAGAGACCATCATGTCAGACATGCAGTAAAATTTCTATGCACTTTTTCCGATCATCACGCTCTGAGACCAAAACCAACCTCAGTTCTAAAGTTTATCTCTCTGTATATATATATATATATATATATATATATATATATATATATATATATATATATATATATATATATATATATGGAGAGAGTGTGCGAGAGAGAGAGATGCTTCCGAAACTGAGAGTGGGATGCTTCCCTTCAAATCAACATGACAAATAGAAGCTTGAATAATAAGAATTCTTAATACAAACAGCTATAAAACATCAAAGTAATAATTGCAGGCATTATCACCTACGGATCCAAGGTCTGAACATACCACTAATATCCCCAATGCCAAAACATTGTAATTTACACAACTCTCCCTCTCTCCAAAAGTGTTCACTGAAAACAATCACAAGTTTTCGGATGAGGGGCCATATTGAGACCACAATGTTAAACTACATAAATAGACTATTAGTAGATTCGTATTAAGTTAATTTTTTACCACAATCAGTTTTATTCATATTGAAGACAGCAGAAGCGCTATATTCGTTAACGACAAAACGAAGTTATTACTGCGTTAGACGTGAATCATGCAGATTATACTCGTGACTTCTGCTATGCACAGACTAACCACCGAGGAACTATGAGTCACGCCTGAAGGAAGCAGTAAGGGCAGATAGCGATACGGTGGACGGAACAAGCAACACATTACAGACATTTCAAAAGAAAGAAACATAAAAAAAAAGAAAAGATACCTCTTTCACACACTTCGTGCTGTAATTCTAACTTCCATTTACCCATCAAAGTTACGCGCCTAGACTATTACTGTATATAATTAGGGTGGCCAGATGTCCTTCTTTTGACCGAGCAGTAAGTCTTTTGGAGGTCCTGTCCCATGTCCAGCTTAGTAGTCGAGCCGGACGCCCATTTGTCCTCTTTTTCAGCTGTGTCGTTATAAATGTTAAATTTTTCATTTTCCTGATGGCTCGATGGCTACAGCCTCAGACATTTCAGAATTTTTAAAGTATTTCAATAATTACATTTTTAAAAGTTGTAAAGTAAGAAAAGATTCGAGTTCCATAATTTGGTAGGAAACTCATTATATTGCCATTGCAATTTAACATGTGAATGCAGCTATTTTTAAACGTAGTTTTCTCAGCTTGCTTGAACCAAAGATACTTAAAAGCAATGAATTGAGTTGTGATATATGAGTAAAAGGTTTACAAATTTATAAAGTCCGGCTTTCTAAGTCAGTATATCCGGGTTTTTAATCACTGCCTTCTGGCCACCCTATGTACATACAATCCACCATCACACTTAACCCTTATCCGGGCAACCGGGACCTCCCAGGCCCAGTAGCTTCATTTTTCTAAAATTTCTCAATAACCATACATATTTCGAAGACATAAAATACTGAATTATTCTATCTTTCGTCGAAGTTAAAATCATGAACGTATCGAGTTGGTAAAGCTAATGTTATTTTTTTTTTAATTTGAAAATCTTTTCCTGACGTAACCGGGCAACCCGGGGCCTAGGAGGCCCCGTATAACTTTAGCGAAATTCCTGTCAAATATTAGATCAAAATGTCACATAATTATATATTGAACACGTGACTATTGTAACCTTTAGTCGGAACAGTATGCGGCAACAGACATTGAATTTTGAGTGTTCTGCACTTAAAATATATACTGGGCCTGATAGATCCCGGTTGCCCGTTTACGTTACAAAATGTCTGGACCGGATTTGCTATTCTGCTTGGCTTACAAAAGCGTGACACGAAGTTTCGCTACTTGACAAAAATATATACCGGTACATTCTAGACTACATTCTAGACTAGTCTAAAAAGTAAGTGACAATAGGCATTGATTTTGTGTATTCTGCACTTAAAATATATACTGGGCCTCACAGGCCCCGGTTGCCCGTTTACGTTACAAAAATGTCTTGCCCGGATAAGGGTTAATCGAGAGCCTTCAAATAACTTTGTTATACGAAGGTAAACGTAGATCACTACACTTATAGATATACCATACATAGACAGTTAAGTAGTAATAGATGAATGCAATAAACCCAATGAAATATCGATTGTCTAAATATACACTAGTTTCAAATAATAAGGCACATAACAAACATTAACAACAACATTATAACATATCATGTGTGAATTCCACTACACAAGTGGTAGAATGAAAACCATAGACTGACCAGTTCACAGAATTTTCTTTTTAATAAATTACAATTATGAACACAAGTTAGTGAATGAAACAATGACGGTCAATGAAAAAAAATGATCCGATGTCGGACTTAGAGAAATAGGTTGGTAATGAGATTAAAAGAGACCCTTATAAAATAAATGGTTATGATGTGGTAGACACAACATGATTGCCTGTTTCGTCTCGTCATGTGAAAATGTCTCGTTTTAGCGAGGCGAGACAAAGCCTGTGTCTCGTCTCGTGCCCGTTCCTGTGTCATATCGTGTTTCCGAAACATGACAAATTGTTATCTCGTCTCCTTTCGTCTATTTTTTTCGTAAACCTCATGATAATAGAAGTAAAATTGGAGGCCATGCAGCTTCGAAATGTAATGAAATTTCCAAGTAGAAATTGCTAATCGGACAATAGATGGCTATGGAATGCTTTCGATACATATAAAATGCAACTAGTCGAGACAAGGACCTGTCTGGTCTCGTCTCGAATTTAACAAAGTCTATCTTGTCCCGGTCATCCTGAATTGGAAGCCTCTCACCAGAAACGAAGAAGGTCGTGGGCCAAGTGGGTCATATGGGTCAAGATTTGTAAGTGGATCAGTGGGTCGTGGCTCAACAAGACGTGACCAACTGCAACCCACCACCCATTTTGACCCACCATAACCTACAGACCCACTACGTCCCACTGACATACTCTGCTCAGTGCATTGGTTATAGCATTCTCTGAACAGTAGTGAATTTTTCTACAGTTTATTTTTATTGTCTCAATTTTCCTTTTTCTTTCTTTCTTCCTTTTTTCATTTGTTTCTATTTACTTGCCTGAGATGAGTGTATCTAACAAAGAAAAAGCAGACTTTTGTAAATGATCTTCGGGGCCATCTTTCGCGAGGTAGTAGTGCACATTTAAAGTGTTAATATTACAAACCGGGAGAGAGCTATAGCCAGAAATAACCTAGAGAAAGCATCTTACAATTTCGACTCGTCGTATATACATATGATAAGACGCCTTAAATTACCAAGTGACTGTGTGGGCGATTGCAGAGCATCCATGACTCACATGTGAAGGCTCTCAGGTTCGATTCTCGCTCATGTTATTTTTTGCATTTTAAACATAATGTAGTCATTTGTAGATACAAGTAAAATATTAAATAGTAATATTATATTCACCATATGTTTACAAAGCATAAAATAATAGAAATTTTCAAAACAGTTGTATAACTTTTCAATGTTTCATGTTAACTAGCTATGTTAACAAAATGTAACATATTTCGTAAATATATTGATATAACTAGCTATATTACGGTTAGCACAGTCGTTATGTAAATGGAAATTTCTTGTCGTTTCGTGTCTATATCTGGGACTGTGTGCGAATTCCAAGGAGAATGATGGGGAAATCTCCTTTGGTAATACTGGATGTATGCTGTAGCCAAAGTTGATTTCCGAATTATCACCACTACACCAAGATCGTTGCTTGATAACCGCTTAGTTGTTGATATATTTGTTCGCATTTGTATTTTTTTGTTCCCACAATTTCTACTCTTTTTCTCCATTTATTACCTGTTTCTGGCTTTCTTTTTCGGTGTCGTCCTTTATTTACACTATTCGTATTCGCAGTTTCTGCCTCTTTTCAATGTCTTATTCAGGTTAGGATTTTCTCCTTACCCTTCACTACACTTTAATTGTCATATTCTCCATGGTTAGAGTGCTTGAGATGTACATTTACTTTCTTGACAGACGGTACACACTATGGTCCACCATGTTCAATAATAGTTTCCAGAGCGGCACAAGAATTTAGTGTCATCTGCCGGTAAAAGGACAAATTTACCAGTTCCTACTGCATACACTGACTTAACCACTGGGCTCGATTTAAAAAAATCGGATTGACTTAATTGCACCGCCTATAATTATTAAAGAACAAATATCCATAACTGCGTACAAAAGCTTTAAAAATATCTATGAACGACTTCAGATAAAGCAGTTATAGACAGTATTTGAAGTAAGCGCTTAAAAGCAGACAGTAATAATAATAAAGCGCATAATAACAATAATAATAATAATAATAATAATAATAATAATAATAATAAAGCACATAATAATAATAAAGTCAGAAAATAATTTATTACTTTTGTTTTCTTTTCTTTTTGAAGTCGTGTTAACTTGAACAAATTATTGCCTGACATGAAACTATTTTGATGGTAAATAAATAAGGCATTAATATGTTTGGCTCGGCAGACTTCAAAAAAGTATAGAAAATTGTAGGGTTAGTTGAATTGATTTGAATTTTATTGCGTTCAATGATCATTTAAATTGGCTGATTGACATACGGTACAAAAAATGTTAATGATGTGATTATACAAATATATATTAATATTGTATTAATAACATAACTACTTTTACAATAATTACTAGATGATGCAAGAACACGATAAAATATTGGAGTTTCCTTGTACGCAAGATAGAGATTTTTTTACAAAATTGAAAAATAAATTATGCACAAAAATTTCATTTACGACTTAGCAGAACCTAGATCAGTTTGCAAGTATTCCTCCACACTATAAAACCCCTGATTTAGCAACAGAGTACGGACTGATTTGTTTTTTAATTTTGATGCTTGAAAAGATGCTTAAGTTCATTAGGCAATGAGTTAAAGAGTTGTATACATTTGTATGCAGTTGTTTTCGAAAACAAAGATGTATTATGTAGAAGAACTTGGAGATGTGACATCTTTCTTGTGTTGTATCCATGTTTATCTGAGTTATTTTTGTACAGTTCTTTTTTCTTATGGATCAAAAGAAATGTTTTATATATACAATGCATGAAGTGGAAGAATATTTAGGTCTTTGAATAGCGATCTGCAAGAAATATGATATGAAATATTGGTTATTACTTTTATAACTTTGTTTCGGAGTATAAAACTTTCTTAAATTCAGTGGTTGAACCCCAAAAGACTATTCTATATCTTATTTTGCTCTGGAACAGTACATGGCAAACTGTTAGTACCTCTTTTCTGCTTACAATGGAAAGAAGTGACCTTATTAGGAAAATTACATAGGATAATTCATAAGATAATTTTGCAATATGTTGAGACGGAAAACAATTATTATCTATCAGAAGACCAATAAACTTAATTGTTTATTCTAGTTACGTTATTTTGTCGTCTAATCGAAGTACCGGATATTAATTTAGCGTGGTTAGAATGAAATTGTAATAGGATGTTTTGTCGAAGTATAGAAATACAGTATGTGTCAAAATAAACTGTACTGAAATTTGCGTGCAAATGGCGCGCGGACACAATATGGTATGAGCTGTGCGAATACTACAACTAAATGGCACTACTCTCTGAGGACCCCTTTTGGTGAAAACAATTCATCGCAGCACCAGTGAAAGAAGAATAGTGGTCATCTCTTCAAGAAATATACTGATTTTTTGGTAAACTATCGAAATCAAAATATTCGTGAGTGTTTCGTAGTGTCGTTTTCGTGCGCGTCCGAATCGATTTCTAAGGACCATTATCGTTAAATTTTATTTGATCAATATATATTGTGTGAGTATGGTATCAGTATGTTCCTAGTCTCTTAAAAGTCGATGTATTTATATATATATATATATATATATATATATATACAAAAAATATTTAGTGCGTATGATATTTTTTAATCATGAGATGGTACGTAATAGTGCTTTTGTACATCGTTTCTAGTGTTGTTGTTGTTTTAGTATGTGAAAAATAAGTATCGTACTGTACTGTGTGCATAATTTAATATTTTATTAGGTTACAGGTTAAGTACATTGAAAGGAGCGCAGTGCAAAGGTATATTTTTGTTTCTCTGCAAACATCCGGTGTCAGCAATGCTAGTTGTTCTCACCTCAAGTGTTCTTTTGATATTATCAACGTAACCGTTATGTGTTCAACTCGCCAGTGACGGTGGGCACACGACTCAGTCTTCTTGTAGTTATTGATTGCACCTGAATCTGATGACCGTGAGTGTGGATTCTTCCTTACATTAACTGGTGTTCAATTTCATTATTACTTGATCATTCCTTATCGGAAGTTAGGAGCGAACCCAGGATAATGATTTATAGCTTTTCCCAAAAAGGGATATACAAAGTTATAATCCCACAACTGTCATAATATATAACTTCTGTTCAGAAAGTAACTATGCAGTGCCATGTTGTAGGCTATAACGTCTTCAAGAACATGCAGAAACGTGTGCAACTGTGCCTTCAAGTGCAAGGGGATCATTTCCAGCACGTCTTATAACTTCCATTACATTGCAGTTTAGCTTCGAGTTAATTTCAGCTGTTTAACCCCGCATCGGTAGTTTCTGTTTTGTAACGCAATCGGTATCGCAATACTTACTAACACTGTAACAGTCCTTACATCGCTGAACAAATTCATTTAATACTTTTCAGGGGCCAGTTTTTATACAGTCCTTCTTATCTGCCTTGTATTCACGTCATCGAGCCACAGAACCCTCAACAAGAGTAATAATCGATTGTAGCTCATAACGAGGCGTAAGTATCTGGTGCTGTACCATCTATATTCCAAAGATATTGTACTATTTGATGATAAGATCTGGTTATTCCAACCAAATACAACAGTCCTAAGAGAGCGTAATTGTGTCACCTGTATAGATTTTCCTGCTGTAGCTGCTGCTTATTTTGCGAAGATAGTCGTTCGTATAGATAGGCTGTTATTTCTTCAATTGTCCCATCGGTAAAAAACAGCTTCCAGGCTTCAAGAACATTTTGGACGTTTTTAGCACCTTCATCTTTAATACCAGGAGGGTGAAGAATAATATTCCTTCGTCTTCTTCGTGTTGATTGTCGTGGTGGGTGAGCATTCCACACAGTGAACTTGTCTCTTCCCGGATAATGCCCACCGGAAGTAGGATACATCCCTTCGCCTTCATCAGCAGACTGTTCACTATCGCTGACATGTTCCATAATAATATTTTCACCTCTATTAGAATCTCCAGAATCATCAAAATCAGACAGCATTTCAGAACCAACATCATTTTCATTATCTTCCTCCATTAACTATTGCCGTATCTGGTCTATCTTTGGATTTATTTTAGCTCGAAATCACTTAAACCCACCAACAGAAAGTCGAGAAAACACAAACACGATAGGCAACTTGTGAGACATTCCCTCACAAACAGAATAATGCCTTTCACTATGAAGGCTCTCATTCACACTGCATACGTAATAGGTCGCTGACAGTTTTTCTTGATCACCCACAGTATTTCAATCTCCAGCTAGGCGGCAGCACAAGTCAATAGAAAAGTTTTTAAAATACAGAAATAAAATAAAATCAAAAGTGAGGGATCCCCTCACAAGTTACCGATGGTGTGTTAAATGCTTTATGGAAAATAAAATGCGGCAAGTTATGAACTGCATAGTTACTTTCTGAACATCATATATCTATATATCTATATCTATCTATCTATTTATCTATCTATCTATCTATAGCTGCTTGAAAGTGGTTTATTTGCGGACTCACAATTTATAGGTCTAAAAATAGTACGACGGCATAATAAATTATAGCAGGTACAGTGAATTGCGTAGAATTAACCAAAAAATTAAAAGCCGACTACTGTTTCTTTGCAAACTTGTGCTATCAACTGAGAAAAACATGTTCCAAAGTGGTCTATTTGCCGACTATGAAAATCACAAAGAAAAGTGTTTTATTTTTAGAATATTGATATTTGATAGGCATTAGAGAGCTGAAAGGAACAATTTAATCTTTATCAACTATATTATCAACCTTCAAATAAAAAAGTTTGCATTTTTGGGACAAAAAAAATCAATGTGTTAGTCAAGAATGATGTTCGGTCATCAGAGGGAAAAGTGAAAAAAAATGAATTTTTAAAATTTCTGATATTAACTATTGTGAGTGTCTGTAATTGTTTAATGTGGTATTATTAGCCATTAAAATAGGTTTTCCATCTTAATTGAGCGTTTAATATGCAAATATTTATTATAAACCGAAAAAAGTGGTCTATATGCGGAAAAAAACAGATTTCGCGAAAAAACGGAATAATATAATTTTCTGTAAACGTTTAAGGAAAATAAGTTTTGAAACATATTTCCCTTTAGGGTGAGATTGTACAATTTTTACTTCAATATTTTCATTAAAATGCTTAATAATGCACATATAATAATTAAAGCTGCTTGTGGTCTATTTACAGAATTCAGTGTCACCATCTCCTATCTGAAAACTTCAATGTCATTTGACCGGTGTTTTAAATCAAATACTTAAAACCGAGTGTAAGTTAATGGTGATATTCAATTTATGAACATGAATTCCTAATTAACATTAGAAAATGCACCATGCAGTTCCTTTAAATCGTCACATGATTAATGTTCTTGCCCAATTAATGTTTTATTACGTGCTACTTAATTTGCAACATTGTGTTTTTGTGGTCTAAATGCGGAGTAAGGCTGCCAACCTTGCACAGTAGATTAACTACAATATAACGATACACAATAGATAAAATTTTCTGATGTCGAAAATGAATTTTACTTGCCATACAATGTTTTTTTCACGAAATTAAAACTAGATTTCAATCGTTTAAATATGGAAAAATACAATTATATTGGCAAAAAAGCAAAAATTATTTACGGACATTAGGGAGGAGATGCAGAAAATTACACAGACAGAGACAGAGTTTTCTTATCTTACAAGTTAGTCATACTTGATAGTTGTGAGACTACTTTCACATACATCTATAAAGTTGCCTGGTCCCCTCCTCCCCTGGACTTTCAAATTTCGACTTGAAACTAAAATCAACCGTTTGTTTTTTTGTGTTGTTGACTCTTTGGAAGAAATAATCGTTTGTTTCGATAAACATTAAGAGATATATACAAAACAAAGTTGGGGCAAATTCACACTAACTCACTCACTTTCAAATTTCGATTCAAAACCAAAATCAAGCTTTTCTTTTTGATTGTTTTGAAGAAAAAATAGTTTGTTTCGAAAAGCTTCAGGAGATATTTGCAAAATAAAGTTTGGGGCTTTTTTACATTGCCCTTCAGTTTCAAAATCCGATTCGAAACCAAAATCAATCGTTTTTTTCATTTTTTATTGATTGTTTTGAATAAAGAAAAAATAATTTATTTCGAAAAACTTTAAGAGATATTAAAAAAAAATAAAGCTGGGACTAACTTCACACTGACCCCACTTTCAAATTTTGATTCGAAACCGAAGCCAATCGTTTGTTTTTCAGTTGTTACTGATTCTATTGAAAGAAATAGTTTCTTTCGAAAACAAAACTATAACAAAAACAATATTAGTCCGCTTCCAACGTTGATAGTCATAAAGTGAAAACGGTATTATCAGATGACCGGCATTAGCAAGACGCGGTCATCTCTAATCAATTAAGCATCCCAAGAATATATTTGGTCTCCACTCTAATATCTCTACTAAAACTTTGAAGTGATATAAATTTTAACCACTTATGATTTCAATAATATTTGAAAAAATGTCATGCCATTAAAACTAAACAGCATCACGTGGTGTATATGTGACACTTGTTTAATGTATAAAGGGAGAATGAAGCACTATTTTTATTCAGTCTTTGTTCCATCAAATAGTATTACTTTCTTTCTTTTCAATTTGTAGTAAATAAAGCACGTTGTGTTTCACTTCTTACTATCAAAGTATAAAATAAAGTAATGAAATACCGTACTGGTTTCTTATGGAATCTGTATCGGATCGGGTATTATTATTTGGCCTTTTCCTTTTTAAAGTTTATCATAAAATATGTTCTACTTTCAATTGATATTAATTATTCTGTCATACATATAAACACACTGAGAAAAATCCATTATCCGGACAGCGGTATATTGTACAAATACAAGGATTCGTTATGTTTACTAAGGAACTCTGTACGGAGCGTACTTTATCCATATGCTACACAGGTATTGCCTTTTACCCGCTTAGATATTACATCATGTCGCTGCAGGATCTCTGACATCTAAAAATCTTCTGTATTTTACATACGTATACGTATGTTAAATACTTCAGCTATATGTTATATACGTCCATCTGTGTGTGAGGTCCTGACCGCCTATAGACACCTCTTTCTTGCACCATAGATGACGTCATGAAACAACGGTCGTTTGCTTGCGAGTTGGTTTATAAACGAGGTTGTTTACAAACGGAAAAGAAGAGCGGAAGGAAACAAAAGCCTGGGTAAGTGCAATAGTAAACTATCACTTTAGTTAAATATTCCATTAATTATATATTCCTTTAGTATAACTTGCTTTAATATAGTACTAAACAAGTAATGTGATTTATGACTAAAATTCTTACTATTGTAACTCGTTAATGGTTGAGGAGAAAGGAATGGGTTAATTTAAATTTTGAGAAATCTTTGAATATTAATGTTTCGTAACTTTTTACATTTTAAGGTACGCAAAATGAATGTTATGTGTTTATTCATTCCTTTTTATATGTGACGGTTTATTACTTGATGGAGATTTACCCACAGGACTGCTTAACATAATTGCTAAGAAACCGTTTTCAGCGCGAACATTTTCTTGTGTAGTGAAGATTTAGGATTTAGATTTCTGGGCTGTCGGCATCAATGACCTTGTTAGCCCGTCACATGTGAGTTATGACGTCCCTCGGTGAGCACACTATCCGGGGAAAGGGAAGGAAGCAAACGGCCTGGGACTTATATGTTGGGTACCACCCGGCATTTGCCTGGTGTGAAATGAGGAAAACCCAGGAAAGCCTCATTCAGGATGGCTGGACTTAAAAGCTTTTGATACTTTTACGACGGAGTGCCCCTACCGGAATCGAACCAGGGTCCGCTCGTACCGAAGGCGAGAGCGTTAGCAACTACGCCACGCGGAGCCACTTGTGTCTAGAAAACCTATTTTTACTAGGATATTTGCAACAAAATTTATTTCATTTCTTTCTTTATTTTTCTTTTTCTTTTTGTTTTTTAACAATAGAACAAATCATATTTTACAGCCTCACTGAAATTTAAAAACAGCAGTCAGGGAGAGCTCACCTTTAAGGTTCTTTTTGTTTTGTTTTGTTTTGATTGTTATGTTCTCTAGTTAACTAATGTTTGAGTTACTGAGAATTAAAACATTATTATTATTGTTTCATAATTTTGGAACCAAAAATTAGATGTTTTTCTTTTTTTCCTTATGTTGACGTTATTGTGGCAAGTTGGGGTGTTTGTATCGTACACTTGTGTCCAAAATTGTTGTCGCATGTCTTTAGAAATTACATAAATAGAAATAACTCTCTTTCTTGTGACAGAAAATGTCATATTTCTTCTTGGAAATAAGCAGAAAAACAAAACACATATTTCCAAAAAAAATATTTCAATAAAAAAATTAAGAAATAAGCAAGTTATAATTAAAAAAAGAAATCTCCGAAACTTTCATCGAAAAATTCTAAGTTCCATTTTCGTAAACGCGCAGCGAAATTTACAAAGAGGGAGGGAATTTTATGCCTTGTTAGAAATACAACGCAAATCTGTCATAAGGTTAGTTACTATACATGTGGCACAGCTCTAACAATCATTGCTATTAAGCATTTTACATTTAAACAAAGGACTAAATAGAAATAAGCTACAAAATGTGCGAAGCGATCAGGCATTTTGTGTTAGTGATTTAGTTACATTCATCTGCCAAGGTGCAACCCTTACCGTGCCTTCGTAGAGTAGTCGGTTTAATCTTCTTCTTTACATACTTTATTTTTCCACGATCATCACTTCGAATCCCATACCCTATAGTAACTTTTTTTTTTAAAGGAAAGCTTGATTCTGTGAATTCCTTAAGAAACAATGTTTTGTTCTAATAATGCTCCTTAGTGTAGCCAAACCCAAACTATCACATAACTCAGTGTAATCTGCTTATTCCGTCGAAAATACGAACACTTGATTTAGGGTCCATTCAAAAAAAAAATTGCCCTTGATTCAGAAATTAATTCTTGGCCAAGATCGCAATCTTTTGATTCATTTTTTGGATCATTCCTAAAATTCTTTTATTTTTACGTTTCGACGATATAGTCAATGTTGATTTCATTTACGCAATATACTAGTTGAAATGCCGGTTCTTGTCACGGGAAGATTACATGTATGGAACCTATTTGAAAGGTATATTTGGGGACTCTCTCCCTTCTAGGATGCCTCTATGAATTAAAGTGAGATGATAAAAACTCAGGTAGACGCAAGTCACAAATTCATTTTAAACGATGTAACCATTTTCACATTTTGGTTATTTTATGAACAAACTATGGGAAAATAGAATAATATGGAAATTGATATCCTTATACCCATAAATAGAAATGTTCGAAAGCGCTGGGACTCATACTAGCTTAGATTTAAAAAGGAACTTATATACTGAGTTTGATCTGTTGAACTTGAGTGATTTCCAAGATATATTTTTGGCATACATTTTGAATATCTCTAATCTTTTAGCAAACATACTTTAATGAAGGTAACATGATAATAGCTACGCATAGTTAGCACTGTCTTCCACCTCAATGTTTTATTCATTTATTTATTTATTTTACTTTAATAAGGACGGACACATATACTAAGGAGGGCAACATGATCCAAAGTATACATAAAAATAAAGTATCTTACGAGATCTTTAAGTTAAGAATATGAAAGTCATCGTATATATTCCTAATTTAAATTATATAGGCACTCGTTCTATTATTTTGAACAATTCCGTTTTCACGTAGGGAAGGAGCAATTTCTACCATGACTTTTTTCGCATTCGAATACAATACAGTCTCATCATGATAGGAACATTTCTTAAGTGTTTAAATTGAAATTACGAACAGTTAACTCGACATTGCTTTTGTCATGTCAATTTCATTAAAATGCTCTAGGGGAATAGTCGGTTTAAAAATTATGCAATATATATATATATATATATATATATATATATATATATATATATATATATATATATATAGTATATCACGAACCCCAAATGATTGGAATGTGGAATCTGGTATATAAACTGCTTGTTAAAACTCGATGGACACAAGAGCCAAAGTTTCCGAAAATTTCGCTTTTAGGAGGAAGCGCAATTATTCCTCTATGTTTTCTCAATAAACAGTATAAAATTGCATCGATATTTTCTGTTTCACCACGAAAAACGACTCAACCATTTGAAATGAATTTGTGCACATAGTAAGCACTTGAGTCGAGCTTAGTTTTCATCAGTTCACTTTAATTCAAATATGCATTCTGAGAGGAGGAAGAAGGCTCAAACAACCTTCAAAATATTTTTCAAATAAAACTACTTTTCCCGTACAATGAACGGACATCTTTGCTATTAAAGAAATAAATGTAGAAATTTTACGTTTTTCTTTGAAGCAATCAGATGCAGGTTAAAACGCAATGCACCCTTGATAAATAGATTACAGCCTACTATTTCCTAGCGAAGGCCAAAATTTATCGCGATCCGGAATCCAGATTTTTTTTTCCGGAATCGGTAAGTTTACTTTCCGGATTTCGGAAAAATTTCGATGTCTGAACAATTCCGGAATTTAGAAATATTCCGGACTTCGGAAAAAATACGAAACTTTTCCGACATCGGAATTTTACTGAAATCCGGAATTTTTCCGAATTCCGATTTTTTTCCAAAATCGGAATTTTCCGAAATCTAGAATGTTTCCGATTTTACTTTCCGGATTCCGGGAGGTAAAAATTCTGGAATTGGCCATCGCTATTTCCTATTTCAGTTGTACTTATTTTACCGGTAAGTTGTATACATACATTAAATAGGATTTATTGTTACGAAGAAAATTAAAATGAATCAAATAGGGTCTATATGTGATTTAAAGTGGTTCAGGTATATATAATTTGAAGGAATGTTGCGTTCACTTGCGGCTAAGGGGTATCCTTATGAAAGGAATGGGGGCTCTTTGGATTCGATTCAGGGCGGTAGCCAGCCCAAAAATGTAAAGGGGGTCCAGTTGAAGTTAGGGGAGGCCCGATTAAACTATATTATAGTTCATCACCATATTATAGTTCATTTGCAAACCTACCGTGAAACTTTTAGGGGGCAGCTAAAATTTACGGGGTGGCGGCCCCCTAGACCCCCTGGAAACGGGTCTGATTCGATTATCGGTGAATGTGCATTTGTTCAAATTAAACGCTAGTCTGTAAGTCTAAGTCTTATATAACCTCGGTGCTGTAAGAAGTATTCTAGATGTCATTGAATGAAACTGAGGGATATACATATATACTGTTTCTAGTTCTGAAGGTAAGTGTGTTTGGTTATTGAAACGCCTAGAGAATACAAGTTACATTATGCACATTCAAAGGTAAAGCTGAAAGAAAACGCCTCTGGCTGTGTTTCGTGTGATACTGTAGGGCTATTAAGTAAGGACTCAATTCACTCTACCAAATATCTGATATTGACAACCAATCAAAATTCGATAAAAGGGAGTTCGTGTCTAGTAAATGCCACGTAATACATGGGACTTCTTTTAGATAGACATTCGCTTACATTTGAGTGGTAGGCGTCATGGAGGAAGCAAGAATTCGTTTCATAACGCTTCTTGACGAAGGTTACAGCACTAAGCAAGCCGCGGAACATGTAGGCATTCACCCTAGAACAGGTCAGCGGTGGGCACACAGATATCGTGTTACCGGGGAAACAATTCGTCGTCGTAGTAATGGGAGACGGCGAGTTACGACAAACGAGCAAGACCGTCGTCTGGTTGAACAAGCCAAGGAAACTTCCCATTCAAATTCGCGTCAACTGCGACAAGCCGCTGACTTTCCTGGATCACGTCAAACAGCTATTAGGCAACTCAGGGAGGCTAATCTCTTCGCTCGGCGTGCAGCCATTAAGGGATTTCTTTCTGCGGAACACATGAGACGACGATGTCAATTTGCAGAGGAAAATATGCATCGGAACTGGACAAGTGCCATTTTCAGCGATGAATGTATATTTTCTTCTGCAAATGATGGACCGGTCTGGGTCTTTCGTGAGAGAGGTTCCAGGTTCGATCCTCGATACATATGGCACAAGCGTTCCAGCGGACGCATATCAGTGGCTGTCTGGGGCTGGATCTCTGCAGATGGATTTGGATATCTTCACAGGATTGATGGGCTTCTTACAGGTGCGCAGTATAAGTTCATCTTGGAGAATATTATGCTGCCATCTGTTCGCGAACGTTATCCTGAGCAATCCACTTTCAACACGATCGGTCACCTGTTCATATGTCACGAGTTGTCCAAGAGTGGCTGGCAGAGCAAAATGATGTAGAGGTAATCAATCCACGCGGAGCCGATCTTAACCCAATAGAAAATGTCTGGGCAGAGGTAAAGAGGTGTTTGAGGGAGAAATGGGCTAATGAAGTTCCTAGAACTTCCAATGAGCTCTGGGATTCGGTCGTTAATGCTTGGGAAGATCTTGCTACGAATGGCACGGGCTATGTCCGTCGAATGATAGAAGGAATGCCTCGTCGAATGTTAGCGGTTGTTGAAGCAGGTGGTCACTGGACATCATATTAAGAACGTGTTTAGTTTCAAACAGCCCTTTTAAGGGCTACATTTCATCCATAAAATGTTATGTGAATATGTGATTAAGCATGCAGAAACAATTGTGATGCAATCATCGAAATATATTTTAAAAAAATATTTTTTCTCTCAGTGGGTTTCGATCTCGCAACCCTCAGTACGTAAAGCCGAAATGCTACCTCTGCTCTAGCCTCTCACTAGCGGTTACGTCCACCAATTCCTTGCACAATTGCTGCCAAACCGCCAAAATTTCATACGTAACATTCCTTAAATTATATACAAGAGAGATACCTAATTACTACCATTGTTCGGCATTATTAAGAAGACGTCTCTTGCATTGAAAACACATGACTTCATTATTGACTGATAAAAAAGAAAATGCAATAGTCGAAAATTGTATTTTCTTTGCAAGTGATTTAAAGCAAATTCGTATTCATAATCAAACTTGAAATGAAGTTGGGTTGAGTTGACTTTGAGTTCAAAGTCCCGTTCAGCAGCGAGGCTATATTAGACGTGGACCTACTAACTCACGTGGAAAAAAATGAAATTTTTGAGTTTTACGTTCCACGGTTATGCCGGTTAGGCTAATGGAGACGGTGATGATGAGTAATGAATGAAATGGTGGAATGAAGAAAGTGGGAGGAAACGGGAGAACCCCGAGAAAACCCACGCACATGTAACTCACGTGGAATCCGAACCACGTGAGCTCCCACCGGGAATCGAATCCGAGTCCTCTACGCCATTAAAATAAAGTGGATTCGTATCTCTAAATTGGGATAAATTTCTTAAAGTACCTTTGAAATTCTTAACTAGATTTTCGCGTGTTTCCAAAGCAAATTTGATAAACCTTACTGAATTTTGATTATTATCTTTTTATACTTCTGAACCATACCTATTATTTGGTATCAAATATACAGAATGTTTCAAAACAACACCGATAACGTTTGGGAGGTGATTCCTGAACCAAGACAAGACAAAAAATATGGACCAACCTGGATTCAGAAATGTTTCCTTTCAAAGTTATAGGCTACCTTAAACATGAAAAAAAAAAAGAGAAAGAATTTTAAAGATCCATAGGTCCAAAACTATGGGACCTACCGTAGTCGCGTCAAGATTTCACTTAGAAACTAATATGTGCGTTATCCAAAAATGCATGTTTCAGAATCTTAAGGTACTCACGCAACAATTTCTATAGAGGGAGTTTGGCTAAAAGCATATACGTAATTTGAAGTACTCACCAACTACCTCTATAAAAATTGTTGCGGAAGTACCACAGGATTGTGAAAGTTGGATATTTGGAGAGAGCACATATAGTTCCTAAGTGAAGTCTTGACCCGACCACGGTAGGTGCCATAGGTTTGGACCTATGGACCTTTGAAGTTCATTTTTCATATTTTTGACATACTATAACTCCGAAAGGGAGCATTTGTGCACCCAGACTGGTCTATACTTTTTGTATTACCTTGGTGTCATTAATCACATCCCAAATATTTTGTCGGTGTTGTTTTGAAACACCCTGTATAAAACCACTAACTAGAAGGATTGCACATGCTAGTATTCAATCTTATCTGAATAACTGAATCTCTGAAATTAGGGAAATTATTTGATTATCAGTATACATACAATATGGTATTCACATTTATTTTAAACGTTCATTTAGAATAAATAATTTATATTTACTGTCTTCATTGAGCTGTATAATGTTTTGTAAGAGTATGTTTTGACTTCACTCTTGTATTCAATGTGGGATCAAATTATGGTGATTGCGTTATGTGTTTTATTTATTTAAAAGATTTTAGACAAAATTGATAGCCCAAAAGACCCAGGAGCACTGAAACATTAACAAAAAATGAACAGAATATTTATTAATTCAGCCATTGCCTATATATTAAAAATATGTATCCCTGCCTCCGCGTAATGGGATGGAGAATCTCTAGCCAAGAAGGCATATATTTAATTGAAACACGGAGATCCCTGATTTTGAAGCGCCAGTGCTAACTGCACACCTACATTCATTAGTTACCATTCATGTGATAAAGTTTTTGGAACAATTGTTTTTGTAAAATATTTATTATTTTCTGCGAGAGTTAATTTAATTATGTTTCCTCTTTAAAATAGTGTTAAGTAATAAATAATAATTTAACAATAGAACAATGCTTAATCCCACACCCCTTAGCAGTTAATACACTCTAGAGCAGCCTAATCATCAGATAGCTAAGGACTCTCTTCCTATAACTTTTACAGTATATACACTCTCAAGCTGGTATAACATCTATAACAAGAGTTATACATCATATTAACTTAGAAATAAGTGTGGTTATAATAATTGCTTGTTACGTCAGAAAGAAGTTTCTTTGATTAATATCATAGGTATTAATCTATGTATTTTCGTGTACAGAAAAGAAATAAAGAATTACGCTAGGAAGCCAATTTACTCGTTAGACAAGAAACTGGTATTTTCGTCACTTAGAATATAGACGTCCTCAGATTTCTGAATTAAGAATTACAATTAGGAATCCATCAAACTATTTTGAATTTGTTTAAAATTGTCTCAATGCTCAACGAATTTTTTTTTTCAATTGAAAGTTTTGAATAAAAATCTAAAGATGACACTGCTTTTTTACTTTCTTGTGCACTCTCCTTACGAACAATTGTTCGGCATACCTTACATAGTACGGCAAAGTACTAGGTATCCCCTGTAATCCATAATGTGTACGAAGTATAGATTTGAAGTCATCCTTTGTCTGAACGAAATTCTATTCAGAAATATTTCGCTAAAACGTAAATTATGACTACCACCTCAGCAGATATGTCTACAAGATTAGAAACAAAAATCAGTATTCGGTGAAAGCACTGTTTCTTTCAGAATTTATGTTCCGGGGGGGGCACACTAACAAGGAGAAGGCAGACTTTGGTAAGTGAACTTCGGGGCCACTTTTTGCGAGTTGTTAGTGCATATTTAAAGAATTAATATTGCAAACTGGGAGAGCGCAATGTCCAAAAATAACGGAGATAAACCATCTTAAAGTTTTCTATTCTCGCTGCATATATTGTACGACACACACATTTACCAAGTGTAGGCGTGGCAAAGTGAAAAAATCTTTGACTCATGCGTAAAGGGTTCCGAACTCAACTCCTGTTCGAGTCATACTTTTTTTTTTGCTTCAACCAATAAAGTAGCCATAAGTAAAATATTAATTCATTATATGTTTATAATGTATAAAACATTAGAAATTTTCAAATCCCTTGTAAAATCTTTCAATGTTCCATTTTAACTACGGTAGAAACAAAATTTAATCTATTCCGTAAATATTATTGTTACCGCAGTCGTTGTGTAAAAAATGTTCTTGATGCTTCGTGTTTACATCTGTAGACAGTGTGCGAATTACAAGGGGAACGAGGAGGAAATCTCCTTTGGTTGTAGCAACAGGGGATTTTCCCCTCAACTCCTTTGTAATTCGTACATTGTCAACAGATGTAGACACGAAGCGTCAAGAACATTTATTACACAACGATTGTCGTAACCAGTGGCGTATTTAAGGGAGCGCTTCCGGGCTTAAGCCCCCTGAACTGTTATTTACTATATATAAGTAAATTAAATATCTTGAAGAATTTTCACATTTCCAGGACTAAAGTTGGCAAAGCCCCCCCCCCGAAATAAAATCGCAAATACGCCACTGGTCGTAACCATAATATAACTCGTGATATCAGTATATTTACGGAAGAGATTAAATTTCGTTTGCCAGTTAACATGGAACATTGAAAGATTTTACAAGTGATTTGAAAATTTATATTGTTTTATTCATTATAAACTTACGATGAATTAATATTTTACTTATAGTTACAAATGCCTACTTTATTGGTTGAAGAAAAAAAAAGAGATATGTGACTCGAACAGGAATCGAACCCGGGAGACTTTATACACGAGTTACAGTTTTTACTCACTCTGCCACACCGTCAATTGGTAAATTCGTACGTCGCACGATAGATGCGGCGAGTACAAAACTTTAAGACGGTTTTTCTCCGTTATTTTTGGCCATTGCGCTCTCCCAGTTTGTAATATTAACTCTTCAAATGTGCACTACCACCTCCCCCCCAAAAAAATGGCTCCGAAGTTCACTTACCAAGCTCTGCCTTCTCCTTGTCAGTATTACGGAAGGGGGGGGGGACTGTCAGAGCTTGTCCGGAAGAAGCACTGGGTGAAAGATAACGTGTTAAGTATGAAGCGTTTAAGATCAATCCTTCAAACACTACTGAAGGGGGATTTCTAACTTAATTTCATATATATACGGTACCTTAAAATAAAAAATTTCGACTAAAATTGCCACTTTAAAAACTTCATTTCAGAGAATGGCTATGAGAAACAATAAGGTCACTGTAAAATACATTATGAAACACACACTCAAGACTCTATCTACCGGTACCTTCAAAATGACATTTCCAAAAGTTCAAACGCAACTAAATTAGTTTTTCAGACCTGAAAAAGTTAACCATTCTGAAGTTCATGCAAATATTTAATCTTTCTTCCGAAATAAACTCTTTCAAGTCACCTCCGATTGGGATTTCTCCTTGAAGTGAAAACTGTTCCTTCGTGATTATAAGGTTCACGTACGCCTTTTCGACGCAAAAGATCCAGTTCGGATTCCCGGTGAGAGCGCATGTGTTTCGGAACCCACATTAAGCTGTAGATCTACATCTCATATAGCCTCAGTGCTCAAAGAGACGACAAACTCAAGAACAGCCATCAAACCGAAAACTTATTTACGTCACCTTTTCACTCTCATCAAAGAGTATTAAGCGCTTTTTTTTTTAATATTACATTTACAATCAAACAAATTAACTTGGAGTACTGTCTTTAAAAATATTTAATTTTAATTTCACATATATATTAGACAACTTCGCATAAAATGATACTTGTAGATTTTCATATTGAACAACACTTTTTTAAATCGCCAATTGATATATATTTTTATATTATATTAATTATTTCAACTACATTTACGTATAACTAGCAGTGCATATGTAGAGTAAACAAAAAAAGCAATCCTATTATGGTCATTTTTATGCAACAAAACATTGAATGATGATTTTAAAATATTCTGCATTGAATTAGAAGAAATTTTCGATAAAATAATTTTGATACTTTCATACTTGTTTATGTAGTAATGTAACGATTTATCACAGCATTGTGTACAAAAGGAATTAACAAATGTAGTTACTTTTCCTAGAATATTTAAATTAATTTGTATTGCAAAATTATACAACAAATATAGTTAGCACTACATGATGCATAATAAATAGGAAAGTAATGTTTTATTAAAGTTGCGGGTATGTTGACTAAACTTTTATTAAAGTTTCATTTTCAGGTTGTGACAATCAAGTTCCTTCTTTTTATTGAAATCTTGATAATTGTAATATTTGATAAATATAGAAGTTTGAATTATACTTTATGCACATATTCAATTGAATAGCATTAAATTAGTAATATTGAGAAATATTTTTTTTGATTAAAAGAGATTGTTGAGTTGAGTTTAACGTCCCATTCAGCAGCGAGACCATATAAGACGTGGACCTACTGATTAACGTGAAATCCGAACCACATGAGCTCCCAAAGGGAATCGAACCCGGGCCTTCCACGCTGGATTAAAAGAGAGTTGTTTAACAAAATATCACTAACAAAGTGCGAACATAATAATAAATAAAAAAACAACTAGTATGCCGGATTTGAACTGCTGATCATCACCAAACGTGAACATTTAGTGAGAGCACACTAATTGATTGCTCCACGATTGCTAGTTTATTAAATACATCTCGATAACACATATAAACAAATTATACGAAAAGGGGTGGTTGCTTCATTTTTTAGTTTATTTAAATGGTTTTCTCAACATAATTAGTAATGTCGTCTTGTCAATGTTTTGTTAAAATTTGCATCCTACGGGGGAAATGGAATTTTAAAATTTAGCCTATAAATAAAGTATCTCCAAAGTCCCTCATGTTATATAGATGAAGTTTGATATATAAACTCCTCACTAAAATAAATGGTTCGGTGTAATCGAGTTTTCGAATATTCAGCATCTACAGGAAAAGGTATAAAGGTAATTTATATAATACTTTCTCAACATATAAATATGAATCGAAGTTTTCTGTCTCCTGATCACAGGTAAACGCGGAACTATGTAAAACGAATTTTTGAAAATCAGAATCACTTGGCTAGAGTTGAGTTGATTTTGAGTTTAAAGTCCCTTTCAACAGCGAGGCTGTATGAGACGCGATCTACTGATTAATGTGGAATCCGAACCACATGAGCTCCCTCCGGGAATCGAACCCAGGTCTCCCACGCCAAATCATTTGGCTAGAGTCGTGATTTCACCACCTCACTGTCGCCAAAATATATATCCTAAAGCGGAAGGAGATTCACAATACATGATAAAATAGTGTATCCTGCAAGTCCGTCATTAGGGACTTGAATCTACTGATATAAATTCGTCAATGAAGTAAGTGAAGACTTATTCCAGCGTTTAGGATAGCTTGGCTTCTAAAAGGAGAAATGGCAATTTGTAAAAAATAAGTTGATGTTGATTGCCTCATTACCACGTACTGATGATTTCAGGGGGTAGCACAGGGGCACATTTTCTCCTGGGACCAATAAAATTCTTACCACCCTCGTCCAAACTTCCGAAAAAACCAGTACTTTTGGAGTGCTACTTTTACCCTGTGTATTGAAATTCTCCCCCGGGAGAAATAGTTTGTGCTCATCACTTTCATCACTGATAATGGCTTCGAAGATAGTCGAATCAGTTTTCTTTTTTATCATATTGCTTTCATTAGAATCGGTATCCTAAGGGAGAAATCGGCTCCAAATTTGTGATACAAATATAGTATATTCCGAAACTCTTAAAATAGGCAGATTAAATTTTGTTTATAAACTCCTTTTGAAAAGTAAGATGACATTTGTCCCAATAAAGGAGTATGACCCACATACGAAATTCTTGGCAATTCTTTGTATAGCCATGGTTTAGCCCTTTCGTGATAAAAAAAACGAAAGTATTGTTTTATTAAAATTAATGATATGTTGATTAAGTTTTATTAAAGTTTCATTTTCGCGTTATGACAATGAAGCTGCGACTTTTTGTAAAACTCTTGATAATTTTAACACGTTTAAAGGCAAAAATTTGAATTGTTTGCCCATATTTAAATTACTAACATAAGAATAATAATATCAAACACCTTTTATTAATAGAAGAGAGCTGTATAACGAAATCTCACGAACAAAATTTTAAAAATACTGTAGGTACGGAGCTGGAACTAATGATCATCGAAAAAAATGGGGGGCACTAAATCATGCTTTAACAAACCACCCTACTACTTGTTGGAAAACACTATAACGAATAGAGAGAACAAGCGTTTCTTAAAAAAAAAAGGAAAAAAAGACTGTAGGGTATGTGATTTGTACTGATGGTTATGGAAAAATAAAGTATAAAGAGCAAGCGCTAAGTAACTATTCTACAAAGGTAAGTTAAGAGCGGACTACTTTGCAGACGCATATAAGAAAGCCACTAACACAAAATGCATGATCTTTTCGCATATTTTGTAGCTTATTTCTATTTATTCTTTGTTTAAGTGTAAAATGCTTAATATCATTATTAGAGCTATTCCATATGTATAGTAACTAACATTATGACAGACATACTTTGCATTTTTAACAATTTCTGAACATGAATCTTTGAACTTTATGCGCTCTGAAAGGAGATTCAAGTAGAGATCTTAAAGATAAAACATGTCTAAAATATCAAAAGTGAACATGACTCCCTCGTGCACTGAATGTGCCAGTTTTAAGTTAAAGATCAATTCACACATAGTGTATCATGCCCATGTCATTCCCATGCCATGATCCGTCCGTGTCACTGCCGTGATCATTCACACATATCATGCCGTTCTGTAGCGTGCCACTATTTCTTTCTACGCCCTTTCCCTTGGTTCGGATCAACTTGGTGTCCCTTCGTGTGCTACGAAGAAAACCGAAGGATCGCGGCCGACACAGTTTCTCTTCAAGCTATCGAGTAAAAGTGGTTGAATTATATAATTGTATTTTATTTATTTATTTATTTACTAAACAAATTTCCGATGTAGTAAAAATACCATTATTTTTGTAAAATGTTCATTATTTTCATGAAACAGAGATAATTTTCTACTTGGCTTTAGAACTATCCCTACTAATTTTTAATCGACATCTAATAGTAGTTTACGTTCATTATTTCTGTCTATTACCTGCATATTACTTGCAGAAACTATGCGGAGTAAATGTTTTATTTAATTACTGTATTATGAAATTTTAGTCATATATTAATTAAAATTCCACTATTTGTAAGTTTCTCATTTCGGTTATGAAAATGATTATAAATGAAGCTTCCGCTTTTTATAAAATTCTTGACAGTTTTAATGTTTTTAAAGATATAATTTTAAATTATTTGGAAATATTCAAATAAACTAGAATGAAGAGAATAATACTAACGAGCATTATTAGAACAAAACCTTGTTCCTTAAGGAATTCACAGAATCAAGCTTTCCTAAAAAAAAGTTACTATAGGGTATGGGATTCGAAGTGATGATCGTGGAAAAATAAAGTATGTAAAGAAGAAGCTTTAACCGACTACTCTACGAAGGCACGGTAAGGATTGCACCTTGGCAGATGAATGTAACTAAATCACTAACACAAAATGCCTGATCGCTTCGCACATTTTGTAGCTTATTTCTATCTAGTCCTTTGTTTAAATGTAAAATGCTTAATAGCAATGATTGTTAGAGCTGTGCCACATGTATAGTAACTAACCTTATGACAGATTTACGTTGTATTTCTAACAAAGCATAAAATTCCCTCCCTCTTTGTAAATTTCGCTGCGTGTTTGCCACGTTTACGAAAATGGAACTTAGAATTTTTCGATGAAAGTTTCGGAGATTTCTTTTTTTAATTATAACTTGCTTATTTCTTAATTTTTTATTGAAATATTTTTTTGGAAATATGTGTTTTGTTTTTCTGCTTATTTCCAAGAAGAAATGTGACATTTTCTATCACAAGGAAGAGAGTTATTTCTATTTATGTAATTTCTAAAGACATGCGACAACAATTTTGGACATAAGTGTACCTTGGCATTAATTTGGTTACTAACACTTAGTTTCAAGGTCATAAGTTGCAGGAAGCTTCAAAAAGCTACTACACAGCTTGAAGAGTTAGGAGTGTCAGGCGTTTGACTTGCAGCTTTAGTTACAGCGTCTAAATTGCAGTATTGGATTGCGTCCAGCTTTTCTAGCTGGTAACAAAGTTATATCGCTTTCGTAATATGGTAAGAAATACAATGTAACAGTTAGGTATAGTATATATCACTAGTTTAATCAGTCTGAAATTACTCTGTTTCCTTGTCTTATTCTTTCGATTATGTTTAAGTACTGCGACTTCATAGTATTGTTTCACTATTTCTAGAAGGAATTAAGTATTAACGAAGTAAAGAATAAGCAGAAGCCCACTTTGATTGACGTTTACTATTTCTCATACTTCATTGAGAATGTTTTGATCCCCAATTGCGCAAACTTCTAGCATATATATATATATGTGTGTGTGTGGAGGGGGGGTAGGTGTGTTTTATTCTTGTTTGTTGTTGTTTCTTACACCGCTTTAGAGATGAGCTCTTTCATGGCTAAGCGGTTAGCGTACGCGCCTTTAGTGTGAGAGACCCGCGTTCGATTCCCGGCGGGAGTGGTTCGGAGTCCATGTTAATCAGTAAGTCCACGTCTCATACAGCCTCGTTGCAGAAAAGGATATTAAAATCAACTCAGCACTGCTTTACAGATGGAGTTGTTTGATTCAGGGTTCGAATGAAGCTTTTTACGGGAAGCAGGCACGTAGGCAAGGGGTGGGTCCAGACACCCCCTTCGGATCCAGAAATGAAAAATATTAAGGAAAGATGAAACAGATAAATCAGCCTCAAAAATATAAAGCTACAATAAGCGTTTGGTTACTCTTTCTTACGAGGAGCTTTCGTAAGGAGGAAACGGGGGGAGGATCAAGTTGAAATTGGATATTATTGTAACGGAACATTCTGAATTCCATCTAGCTCCATGTTAACCCTATGCAGCGGCGCAATTCTGTCTTCAACATTGGGAGGGACGGGTAAGACAGTTCTCATAATTTTTTTAAGGATGTTCAAAATATTTATGAAGTTGAAAAACAATGCTGCGGAGGATCAGGGGAGCAGAGTTGTCTTCAAAATTGTGAGGCGGGCAGATTTAAGGCTTATTCTGGGGTGGGACATCATTTCATCTTACTTTCCTTTGTGGCAATCGGACACAAATCATCACATTTCTCCCCAAAAAACGAATTTCAAATCGGATTATGGAGGGGAAAGTCCCCCCAGTTCTAAGATTGGACGGGACATGTCCTCATCCCCCGGGATTTGCGCCAGTAACCCTATGGACTAAAATGACGATCGATAAACCGGTTCTTTCAGATAGCCTGTCAGTTAGAACTTAAGCAATGCCCAGAATTATCAATAATATGAACCATTTTGAATTTCGTGGCAACACTAATCCATTTTATAGGATGTCTTTACTCCCGAAAGAGATCTCGTTGCTATCCTTGACGGCATTAAACTAAGATAAGAGAAATAGAAAGAAGACGAGAAGAATCGAGTTCGAATGACCTCGGAAGACTATGTCTTTGTTAATACTTTTTTCTATTCTTTTACGCAAGATTTCTTCATAATTCTTTAATTAAAATACTTACTAACATAGCCTCATTTTATTGTCCTAACAAATCAATATGGATATGTTGTCTGTAAAATAGTTTAGATTGATCGATCCCCTGGTGTTGTAACCACAGTATTTCAAGTCACGCACTCCCCTTCCATTACGAAATCCTGGCTAAACGAACGAATATATGCTACCAGTAAAATAGTTTAGAATGATCGAACCCAAACGAAGCAGGTAATTAACACTAGTACTAGGTATGTATGGACTAAATGAGGTGATTTGTTTCGTGACCCTTCGAACAATGTACAAAGCGGATGCAAGCAGTTAGTACATGGAGTTAGCTTACCTAAATTTAGATTTCGCTTTCCGAAATCTTAATGGATGTATTAAGTGATTTCGTTACTTACACTCTCAATCTCTAAACACAGGGACTCAAAACACATTTTCGATTCCAAACTATGACTCTGCTAGACAAAGAAAGCATATGCCAATGTATGTTTTACTTCATTTTCATATACGTGCTTGTAGGTTTCCTCGGGGACTTGGTTTCCTAACACTTTCTCATTCCACCAAATATTCCATAATCATTAACTTGCTTTAATCACCGTCTCCCTTAATCTAACAGCATAATCGTGGGACATTAAACTCAAAGACTTTTTTTTATTTTCAAGTAATTACTTTTCTCTCCCTTATTTATTTTTAATTTAATTTCTCTTTCTATTTCCCTCTTTTAGGAACATGAACATAATTTGCAATTCTTTCTCGTTATAATAACACTATTAAAAGTCCCATATGCAGCTCACCACGTTGGAACCCAGCGGAAGCAGATGAACAACGAATATTGTCGAAAATATGTATCGCTTACAGCGGCGTAGCGAGCATTACAAGATTGGGAGGGGGATGAAACTTGAAATTGCCAAGTCTTTATTTATTTTTTTTTCAAATGTCAAGTCTTGATAAAAAAAATGCCAAGTGTTTCGAAAATCTTACAAACCCTGTGGAAAACTATTACAGCAACCTTATTTTCATATTCGTTCCATTCCATGCCCCGTCTGAGACACGAATAAGATCAGCCCTTGTTCCGCTCTCGAGTCCAATTTAACATCTAACCTCAGGATCATTATCATCACCCACGATGCACAACTGTTAATTTGATAACTCATGGCTATGTTAGGTAACCTCCGCCAGCTAATCTTCACGAGAACCTTTAAAGTTACAATCAGTTGTGCATTTAAAAACGTAGAATAAGGTAGGTTATATTTACTGTTTGTGATGTAGGAGTGCCTAATTTACATATTAAACATTCAATTGAGGGGTTCAGTGAGAGACCAGGCTAACCTACATCCAGGTCAAGATTGAGATTTTGACGGAACAGCATACCAATGTCATTAATTGACCTTTGCTTCAACCACTTGTCGGTGTGGCTTGTCCTGAGACAGGGGCGGATCCAGGGAGGTCTATCGCCCCCAAGAAGAGGAAACTTTGTGTATTTTAATATAAAATAAAACCCACCCAGAGTTGAATATCTTAAAGTAGCTATAACTTGTAAGTAGTGGCATTACAACCCACCGCCCCCCAGTAGTCCATCCTGGATCCACCCCTGTTGTATACTAAGCCAAACTATGAATATCAGACGTATCCTTTGTAACGTGCTGTTTTCATTTGTTTCTTTTCTTTCAGAAAGTTAAAATTGTCAGTTAGCCTAGTCTCTCGCTAAACTGTCAATTGTGACCAAACACACCAATAATTGTTGATGCCAACTAAAACATACATATCCAAAGCCTACAAAATATATCACATTATTTAAGTTTTTTTTTTTTTTCAAAATTGCTTGCAATGTTTTTCTTCGTGCCAAGCATCCGAATGTCATCTTGAATTTTGACCTTCTCATTTCACTACAATTCTTTGAAGTGTAAAACTGCGCAGCTTTTTTGTTTTTTCCTCTCTCTCGCTCTCTTCAGTCCTTCAGTCTCCCCCACTTTGATTTCATGATTTCGCACTCTGATGAAAAGTATTAAAAACCAAAATGGAAAAGTACTAATATATAACCTCTCTTTTAGTAGTCCCTCCAACCACGCGCCCGGGGCACGTGCCTTGCTTGCTCGCCCATAGCTCTGTGAGCTATATAAGTAACATACAATGCGCGCGCATATGTAAACTTGGTGCCAGCTTTGATTCTCGCTGAGAGAGTATACATATAATGTTGGTTCGAATTCCACCAAAACCATAGGCTCATTTTTGTGTAACATTGGTACTGAAGAAGACAGTAGACTTCAACAAATATTCCTGTCTGGCCTCGATGGCTCAGTGGTAGAGCGTTCACCTCTGGTGTTTGGGGTCTTTGGTTTGATCCCAGCTCGCGCCAAGTAAACTTTGTGGTGGACAAACACCGTGTGAGTTGGTTTTCTTGGGGTTCTCCCGTTTCCTCCCACTTTCTTCATTCCACCATTTCATTCATTATATCATCATCAGCGTCTCCTTTAGCCTAGCCGGTATACCCGTCGCACGTAAAACTCAGATTTCAACAAATATTCCCTTTTCAGCAAGACATTAGGTTAAATTGCAAACAACGAACTAGATCACATATTTCCAACTTCATTATTGATACAACTATTATATACAGGGTGCATCAGAAGTCCCTTGTCATCCTTTCTGAAAACTACAGGGATGTAGTTTCATTGAATGCGAGATAAGAGATACATATTAGGCCCAGAGGGATACTTTCGGATTACATCACGCCGACGGTCGCCATCTTAGATTCGAAATTGTAATATGGATGATAAGTGGGTAGAGTGATACATGGCCATGCATTAAAATGTTCTGAGGATGTCAAATATGCAATCAGATATCATGTAACTTATTCTGGTGAAATGTTATTGGCAGTGAACCAAGTGAGACTATATGTAGTGGTATGTCATACCCTTCTGTTTTTTTTTTTTTTTTTTAAGTGATAGAGACACACCGTTTTTGGCTTTTAGTGATCAAGATATACCTTCAGGGAAGAATAAATGCTAAATACCTTTAATAAATCCATTTTTATACGTATTGACAAAGATTTTATTTCTTATGTAGAAGTAACTTCTAATTTGACAATACTGACATTTGTTTACCTTTTTCTACCTTTTGTTTGTAAAATGAAGTGTTTTCAAAGAAGTTCATTAGTTTATATTTTGATGTGCCATATTGAATTGTTTCTTTCGTATGTTGGTATGTGTCGTCTTGTCTGAATTCTTATAAGCGTCGTGTTTTGAGCATGGGCGGATTTAGGGGATTGCAGTGGGGCGGATCTTACGGAGTTTGAAATACCCCTCATTCGAGTGTGTGGTCCAGGAGTTTTCCCGCTGGAAATTGTTAATATTAAAAGTCGGTTTTTGAGCATTTTCGTGTATAATTCTCTGATACAAGGTAAGGGGCTATTTTTATTTATTTATTTATTTATTTATTTATTTATTTTCAGAAAGTTGTTCACGATGGATGGATCAGTCTCTCCATTTTTTCTCCGTAACTAAAAGAAGCATTCCAGTGGTTTTCAGACATTATGTAAATAGAAATGCAATCTTGTAGGCTTCACACCTCACTGCATTTGAACATTTAGATAGCCGGTATGTCGAGTCAAAATCGTAATAAAACGCACCGCCTCTGATTGTTCCCACTTCGAAAACATTTCCCTGTTATAGTCAGGGGTAAAAGCGAGGGGGAACGCGGGGGACGCAGTTCCTCACCTCGAAAAATATGTACGGCGTCCCCCAGACCCTAAAATGGTACAATGGGCAAAGATAGGCAGGAGGAACGGCGTGGAGTGATGCCGCTACCTACCGTCCCCCACCTTTTCAGGTCCACTTTTACCCCTGGTTATAGTATATGTTCCACATATTCCTACTGAGCAATAAACATTTGCAGAAGTTTCTTCCAATTAATGTGGACACAAAGTAGGATATAGGGTCAAATTTGTGCACAGACGATGGCGATACTTTGTTCTAGATGATAAAAATTATGAATATTTACTGCACAAACCATAGGCTTAATATGTCCACAAAGCTAGAAATTGAACAGCGTTAGGTTCGGTGATCGGGCAGCCATTCAACTGCCTCTCGTCGATCAACCCATGTTCTAGGGAATTGTTCAAGTAGTGACGCACCACGAATCCATAATGAAGAAAGTGCCATGGTGTTGAAAAAACTGCGAGAATGTATCATCCTCGGGCATCGCAGCTCGCAATATCTATCCCTGTACGAGCGTGAGGTATTATTCCGCAGTTAATTTTATGGAATGAAAAAGTGACTGATTAGACGTATTCCTCATTTGTCTGCCAACACCATAATTAATTTTCTTTGCGCTGGTCATGTTGGAGGGGTCTTGCACGCGGGGTTGTCAGGTGACCAATTGTGAATGTTCTGACTATTAACCTTCCCATTTACGTAGAGGTCAGCTTCATCTGAAAAGAGTATTTGCATAAAAATGTTAGAGTTTAACCATAATTACTCGATAACTCGGTCACAAAACTGCACTTGGCGATCAAGATCGTTCTCATGGGGATGTTGATTCATTTGCACCTTGTACGGATGCACTTATACACGCGCAGACCCCATGACTCAACCCACATTGCATTAATAAATGACGTGTGCTCTTCTGGGACCGCATCGAGAAGGAAGTCACACTGCCGTAGGCGTTGCTTCATCTGTAGCTGTCTACGATCGTCCGCTACGACGTATGTCCACGAATGTGCCCGTCTCCTCAAATTTAGTTAATTACTGTGACACTGCAAAATGTAACACAGTCCATTGTGGATGATTCTGTTTGCAATAGATAACCACTGCACAGGCACTCCTCCCGCCCCGCAGTTTGAATATTTCGATACATTCCTCACGTGCTAACGGTATGGTTCTACATCTAGAAGAAAGAAGTAAATACAACGTTCAATTGGCAATAACTTTTCACCAAATTAAGCTCCATGGAATCTGATTGCATATTTGACATACTGAGAAAATTCTAGCCCGTGGCCATATATATATCACATTACCCACCAGTTTATAACAAACAAATTTAATCCAAAATGGCGGCCGTCTGTGTGAGTATTCCCAAACGGCCCTAATGTATCACCCATCTCACATTCAATTAAACTACGCCCGTGTAGAACTTAGAAACTAACTTCGTATGATGTTTACAGTGTGTTTCGAAAGTCCTCTGACATAGGGTAACTCTGTTATCAGAGTTACAACAAAATGTAAGAGGAAAAAACATCTCTAAATATGTTGTTTTCAATCTAAAGTGAACACTTTTTAAGTCGGAGGAGCCGTTTGGGCTGTACTCTTTATGCGCCCAATGTGGAATGAAAATGCAATGTTACCATTTACCTGGACCCATAACATATGTGAATGAAGTTACTGTTTGAAATGGGCCATCGACATGTTAGCGTAAAAGACAGTAACTTCATTCACTTATGTTGTGGGTCCAGGTAAATGGCAACGTTGCATTTTCATTTAACATTGGACGCATAAAGAGTGTACAGCCAAACGGCTCATCCGATTTCGAAAATTCCTTCAACTTACATTGGAAACATCAGATTTGGAGACGGTTTCCCAATTACATTTTGTTGTAACTCTGATAATAACCGAGTTACTTTATGTCAGGGGACTTTTGAGACACCCTATATATCTTATGGAATATATGTTTGATGTCCCTATAACTGTAGTATAATTAAGTTTGTTTAAATTTACAAGTTATTACAAGTAGATTCTGACTTACATGCGTAAGAGTTTGTATGTAACTAACTAATGAATTCTATTTCATTAAATATTTAACACAAAATCTTTTATATTCATGCTTAGTGACTTGGCTTTGGACTGCAACTGATTATTGTACCGCATTATTGCTTGAGAAGAAAACCGATGTCCGAATCTTCATGTGGAGAAACCAAAGTTCTATTGGAATGCTGAGGATTGCAATCATTAATTTCTACACTTCAAGGTGCGTAAATTATATCTAGGTATATTCTGTGTTTATTGTTATAATTACTATTACTATTATTGGGTTTAGAATCAATCAAGTACTTCATGATATTTTAGAGGGATCAAGATGGCTGCCAGATAGAGAAATATTTGAGCGTCAGGCCCTTATTTCTTTTCAATTTTATATTTAATCAATGTCTATTTTTCCCCCTCATTATTCCACCAAATCGTATTCCAAGATCATCAATTTTCAATACTCATTTGTGACTGTCAGCATACATAGCATAACCGTAGGACGTAAAACAAAGATTTCTTGTTATTTTTCGTTTTCATGTCTTTTCTCCATAGCTGTGAAAAATAACGCCTTCAACATCATAAATTTGTATGCTACTTGCCTGCATTCGAGCACAGTAATTAACTATATGGACATTACGAAGCAAAGCAGGTCTACTTTGCAGTTAGCATAGTTTTGAAAGGATGTGACCTAATGATATTGGTGTTGCGATGTTCAGACCGTAGATAATTAAACAGTGCTAGTAAATAAATCTGTAACTATTGTATTGGTGTTTAGCTTACATGACCTCCAGACGAGCCATTTTTTTTACAACATATTGTTACTTGTACTCTATATGAGGGGCCGCGGTGGCACAGTGGTAGAGCGTTCACCTCTGGTGCTTGGGGTCCCGGATTCGATCCCAGTCCCCGCCAAGTGAACTTTGTGGTGGACAAACACCGTGTGCGTGGGTTTTCTCGGTTGTCCCTTTCCCTCCCACTTTCTTCATTCCACCATTTCATTCATTACTCATCATCACCGTCTCCTTTAGCCTAACCGGCATAATCGTGGGACGTAAAACTCAAAGATTTCATTTCATTTCTACTCTATATGAAGTATATTCTGAGGTTGTGTTTTTGGGGACGTGGTAGCTCAGTGATGGAGCGTTCACCTCTCCTGCGTGGAGTTCCTGGATCGATCCCAGCACGTGCCAAATGGACTTTGTGTTGGACAAACACTGTGTGTGGTTTTCTCGGGGTTTTCCCGTTTTCTCTCACAGTTATCATTCTACTATTTCATTCATTCTCATGATTATAGTCTCCTTTAGCATACCCGGCAAAAGCGTGGAACGTAAAACTCAAAGATTTCATTTCATATAAACTTTGGTGCAAACTAACTCCATAGATGAAGATATTTTGCACCACATACAAAAAAGTATGTTCAACATACTAACATAATGTTTGTCTGCAATGTTTTCTTTCCTGTATTTATACATTTCACTTTTTACAATAACCTGCATGCAGTCTACAAATATTGATGTTGGAATTATGGTACCGGTATCAGTACTTAGTATGAATTATCGATATTTGTGAAGAAAATTATGTATTTTGTGGTACCGAAATAGGAGCCACATTCTGATAGTTTAGCATGACCCACAAAAATGGCAACTCAAGAACAGAAAACATCTCCGTGAACTGATTTGCCTTGGTTGCTCTTCATATCCAAGAATATCATTCCAACCGTAATCAGTGGAAGATTTACGGAATTTGGGGCTTTCAGGCTGAAGCCCACCCAAATTGCAGGATTTCTTTTTAAAAAATCTAATGTTTGTCATTCCTATGCGCATGCGCGTCAAGTCCTTCAAAAAGTCTAGTGATTTCTAAATAAACGAAGTCTTTCTGTGTGAAGTCCCTCTCAAACTATTCTTCTGAATCCGCCACTGTTCGTAATTTATTTTCCAACAACAAATCCATTCCGACGTCTACCTAAAGAGGAAATTTTCCTAAAGTTAGACGGCAGGAGGTGCCAGTAGTAAGAATTTCCCATTGAAGAGGTTACTTTGGCCCGGTGCAAAGTAACCACGATTTGAGGCTCAAAACAGCCTTTACCCAGTGTTATTTTTTCTATAACTTTACACTGTTTCACACTTCAGTTTCAACTGTTGCTTGGAAGTCCCATCATACACAGTAGAATTCTACGAAACCGACTTAACTTTGACTGCATTTACAGTGAGTGCTTTCCATACCTCTACAACAACAAACCCTTCAGGTAATTAGAACTGATATTAACCGCCAACATTTTAGCCAAAATCCAGTTAGATGTTCTATCTTACAGTGGCAGTTGAAACTTTCTCTTTACAGTTCATGGGTTTACCAACGGAAGACTGTGCAACATTTTTCGTATTTTGTGCGAAGTTAACCCTGAAGTGCAAAGTAACCCCGTCTTAAGGTACTTACAGATTACCTAGGTCGTTAGCAATTTTCACATTCTTTTTTAAGGTGGTAACAGTTGGAGCCAAGGGATGTGCGATATTTCGATCGAACGATTGATATTTTCAAATATCAAACTATCGATATCAAAATTTTTGACCGATATATCGATATTTTGATCTTTATCATATTTCTATATTTTCGATTTTTGATATTGCTTATATTTTGATATTGCTGTATTTTTCGATATTTCGAAAAAGTTTCAATAGTATGTCAATATCGATTATATATAGCTAAATTTGGATATCACAAAGCCCTATCGAACACCCTCCGAAATGAAGTTTTTGTCTATGAGCCTGATTATTGTTGCGCACGGCATGAGACTAGACAGAATTTTTGTTACGAAATTCGAGACGAGACAGAGCTCTTCCAATAGAAACAGATACAGTTTTCGAGACGAGACAACTTTCGCGACATCTTTGCGAGAGGTGACAGTCTCAAATCATTTCTCGTGCGCACCCCTAGCCCATATCGTGCGTTATCAGAAAGCATGTTAATGAGAAATAACAACATGTAAATACAATATAGGTAGTTAAAAACATTTTTTTTTCATTCTTCACTAACGCATTATTAGTAACCTCAGTATGTTACAGTGCATTCTTAATCTTAAGGTGATGTATAATTAAGTTTTGAATTCAGGTAACTTATTTTGTTTCTCAAATTGTTTTAAAAATGTATGTAGAAACGTTTATTTGCATTGTTGAGAGTTTAAAGTGACGTATAGTTATTAAACATAGTATTTAATATTGTACTCTTAACGTTAAAGTAATATACAGTTAACTTTTGAATTCAGTTAACATTTTTCTTTCTGAAATTGCTTTAAAAAGTATGTAAAAACTTTATTTTCTTTCTTGAGTGCCAAAAGTG
The DNA here is from genome assembly GCF_964235325.1 of Thermobia domestica. NCBI lineage: Eukaryota > Metazoa > Arthropoda > Insecta > Zygentoma > Lepismatidae > Thermobia > Thermobia domestica. Next base: position 39,597,011 of record NC_137470.1, read on the forward strand.
ATGCACAGTTATTAAGATTAGTACTTTATACTCTATTCTTAATTTTAAACTGATAAAGAGTGCGTTTCTGAATAAATTATGTCAAGTTATTTGAGTGACGAACACTGGTGCAAAACCCTAAGTACCACCGGAACTTTTCGATTTTGAGATGACTACTACAAGGGATTTTAAAATATTGTTTTTCCTTCAACGGCTATTCGATTTTGAATTCTGACTACATGGTCATATATAGGAAGTATCAGTGTGTCTTTTCAACTATGGTACAGCTCCGACCGATTCACGGTGCTCACATAAGAGACAAAAGAGTATGTTTTCAACCTTAAAGACCACTGGTGTTTTTGCCCTGGTATGCAAAAGTAAGTGGGTACCCCATTGGGTATAGGGGTACTATGCGGTACCTAATTTCTGCATTTTAGATATATGGAAATACATGTGTCTAAAATGTAAAGAACTGATATTTGTTTACCGAAAACTTCAACTCGGTAAGCCTTACGGATACCGAGATATGGGAAAATAAAGAGCGACACGATATGAATGTGGGTACAATTTGGAAAATGAATTAAAATATGACTAACGACTATCAAGATATTGCCAAATAAAGGGAAAGCCAATACAGGTATGGGATTTTCGTGTTAGATGATAAAATTTCCGAAACCGGTCATGGAAAGTTAATAAGCACCAGTAGCAATTCCATCTTCAAGTAATTAGATATTTCCATGGGGTGTTAGAACATCTTACAGTCTACCAAGATTAAATTTTAAAAGCTTTTGAAAATATAACTTGACATTTATAAAGACTATTAAAAATATGTATTTACCTAAAACTTCCAGCTAGTACATCTAACATATAGAGAAACACCGTGAAATAAAAAAGTATGAGATGCTGAAACTTCGGAAAAAAATATTGGTCCCAACAAAATTAAATAAGATGGTACTTTATGAGTTAAGTGAGTACCTCAGTACAATTTCGATGGAAAGATTAGTTCTAGGTTTTCTTCAGGAAGTTCCAAAGGTTTATCGAGCTGTGTAAAAGAGTGCACTGAGAAAAAAAATTGTAGGTGACGTACTTAAAAAGATAAGTTACATGCGTAATTCCTGTAGTTTTTGGACTTAACGTACAAAAGACGTATAACTGAAAATGCATGTTTTATAATACTTTCTGTATAAGTGTTCCATCTATATGTACTTTCCGCATGAAACAATGTAGGCGGTCAGGATCTCACATACAAATGGACGTATACAACATATAGCTAACGAAGGTAACATAAGTATATGCATGTGATATACGGAAAACTGTTAGATGTCAGACATCCTGCAACGGCATGATGTAACATCTAAGGGCAGTGCCTATGTAGCATACGGATAACGTATGCTCCGTACTGATTTCTATAGTACGCAAGAGGATACCGTATATTTGTGCAATATACCGCTGTCCGGAGAACGGATTTTTCTCTGTGTGAAAATTCCCTGTGAATATGTAATATAGTAACCAAAATATAACGAGTCATATATTTTATGACATAAAAATAGAGATCTTTAAGGATTTGTACTTCTGGGTCTTTGCTATAAGAAAGAAATTCAAAAACCTACTGTATATACCTTAATAGACAATTAAATCAGCGGGAACACAGTAACTTAGTGGTAGGGTGTTTACGTAATATGTTTTGCATAAACTACACTGGAGTATTCTCTTAATCCACAGAGTTACGATCATACTTAATTGCCCATTTAATTTTAAAATGCAATTAAGGCAAGTGAATGTTGATGGAGTGCAAAGGTGGGAGGAAACGGGAGTACCCCGAGAATACCCACGAATACGATGTCGACTACAAACTGACTTGGATCGAACCAGGGACCCAATACACCAAAGGTTCGCACTCTACCATTAAGCCACTGTGCCTCCGCCCATTTAATTGTCTATTAAGGTATATACGGTAGTTTTCTGAAATTTATTCTTCTTACAGCAAAGAATCAACAGAACAAATCCATGTGGGTCTCCATTTTTACGGCGTCATAAAATACATAATTACTTATATCTCGGTTGCTATATTAGATATTGACAAAGAATTTTCATTATTTTTGTACGCTTAGAATTATCACGCTTGGATTTACCCGTAGAAAACTTCGAGCTCAATTAATCTTTCGATCGGAATTGGTCTGACGAGTGTGAGGTACTTACTTAACCCATATAAGTACAGTGAAACCTGTCAACTTGGCCACCTCTCTAAGTTGGCCACCTGCTTACCTTGGCCTAGTTCGTCTTGAACCTGCATTTTCCCATAAGACACTCGTTACTTTCTACTCTATAAGTTGGCCACCTGTTTATCTTGGAAGTTGGCCACACTGAAGTAATGTTTATCCTATGATGATAATGATAAATTTACCTTCGTATCTTGGCCACGAAAAATACAGTTTTGTTATTTTTCTTAACTCTTTCGAATTCCCATATGAAAGGCAGGCAGATGTTCTGTGTTTGTGACTGGACACAAAAAAGCATAGGTTCGCACGGTTTGTTTTTGGAGGTCAATGGCCAGAACACTACCCTCATAAAGGGGTGGTGAAGGAAGATGTGAATAAGAAAAAGCACGTACAGGAATTCAGGAAATTGTTGTACGTATTGTTTACCCTGTCTGTTTTGGTAAAACCATTAGCTATATCAACTCTGTGGGGAGCTTTAGTAATTCCGGAAAATTCTCAAGGTTAAAACGAACCATCTCAATTGTCAACTATTGGCACCTGTCGGCTTGTCAAAAGATAGCGGAGTTTTTCAAACATGAATTCCATCAAGATTTTCTCAAAACATCTTTTACTCTGAGGAAAACACTTCTAGCTCATTAACAAGAGGTAGTTAATTACAATATTAGAATGTGCATATCTGGCAAAAAGAATGAACCACCATTCAGTAACAACTGAAAAGAAGTCATGTAAATTGCATATGAATTACTCAATTTATAACTTAGCTTTTCTTGTTTTCAATCTGAATAAGTCAGTGTGCTATATTATCAATTTCAATAAACTGCGTACATACACTTATATTTCATGGTTGGTTGTGTCATTGTGTTTTCAATCCGAATAATCCAATGTACCAGACTAGTTTTCAGGAAGAGAAAGGTATGCACATATATTAAACATACTATCAAGGGCGCTGATCCTGGGGGTACTGAGGAGGCCCGGGTCCCCCAAGGCTCATGTGGCCCCCTATTTTATTTATGAGTATACAATATTTGGTATTATTTGAGTGCAATTTGTCTTAAAATCTTCATATATATATCTTCTGCATCTGAATGCCCCCCCCCCCAAGTTGACAGAGAAATCGGCGCCCTTGCATACTATAGTAATATTTTCTAGTACTGTATATTTTTATGGTTACTCTATATACATTATTTATAAGTAGTTGTCGTGTTACTGCTTATTAAAATTTTACAATCAAGTAATAATAGAATTCCTATTCTAAAAATACGCAAATCACACTTATTTTCTGTAAGTTAGCCACCTGTCTAAGTTGGCCACTTTTCGATGGAACCGATGGTGGCCAACATAGACAAGTTTCACTGTACAATCTTATTTAACTTTTATTAAGATCAAAAATTGTTTTATGAAATTTCAAGATATAATACTCTTTTATTTCACGGCGTCTCTGTAGCTGTAAGATGTACTGGCTGGAAGTTTTGGGTAACTCTATTAGTAGAGTACATATGTATGTTCTACCCCACTTTTCCCCCTCCACCCCCTAACTACCAAAAAAAATATGAACCCACCCCTGACTATATTGTACTTTAACACAGAAGGATACCCCAAAGTGAGATTGAATATGCTTTTATGACATTTAAAATCATAAAAACTTACATCTAAAAACTTATAACTAACTTACATCTAAAACTTATAACTTATAGCGCTGTCTTTGATTGAAAAAATAGTTTTTGTTTGATCGAAATCGGTTTATTAATAGCTGAGTAATACGAACTTAAAGTTTAGTATGTCGCATATGGTTGTTACATGTATATACACTTTCACCACACACATATACATATATTCAGTTGAAGAGAGCATGAGCATGAGCATATATGTACATGAGATTTATAGTCTCTTTCTTTTTCCTTCTTCCCACACCGACATACATATATACACATTAGCCTCTTCCTTCAACGCAACTTCTAGCTAGCATTCGTGGGATGCAGCTGTATACCGATGACGCAGTCTAATACCTGTTAGACAACGTCATATATACATATTCAAGCACTCTTTTTGTCTTCACCAGAGGGAGCTGTATACCGATGACGTTGTATAATAGCTGTTAGATTACGTCATATAAGGGTTGCCAACTCCATATATTTTTTCGGAACGTTCCAAGATTTTAATTTTTCAAGATATCGCTTTAAAACATATCGGGTTGAATTCACCCCATTACTAATAAATATGATAATTGTTAAAAATGAGTTGGCAACACTGGGGAGTCCCACCCCCAAATAACGTTATTAATTAATTCCTCAGCTCCTAATTAACCGATTTCAAAAATTCAAACGGCAAATGAATACTAATAACATAATTAATTTTCTAAAATGCATAAATGGTTGCATAACCCAAAGGATACTTTTTCCCTTTTTCAATATCTCCACAAAATTTCAACAAATCGAAAAAATAAAAATACTACCATAATTAGAATAGAACTATAAGACTTTTTTAAAGAATAACATTTTCCCGAAAACTCAAAAATAAACCCGTAAAAAATTCCCGAAATTTTGAACTTGCTATAAAATCATCAAATATTAACCGATTTTCAAAATTCAAACGACAATCAATAGAGAAACCAATTGAAATGTTTTTGGATGTATTGTGGGTTGCATACCTCTAAGGATAATATTCCGAATTTCTTATATCTCCGTTGTTTATTAACCGATTTTCAAAATTCAAACGACAATCAATACACAAATAAATTTCCTATCTAATGAATGTCTTATAAATTGCATAACTCTAAGGATATAATTACAAAAAACTCAAATAAATCCCTTATTTATATATGTATCTTTAAAATTTAAATGACATTATGTTCTAGGTCTTAGTTTTTATAGTCTGATACTATAAAAACACTTAAAATTACAAGTTCGGATATTGATAATGAACACTTATACACTTAGAAATTACAAGTTTTATTTTTTGGATTCATTTCTAAAGTAAAACTGATGTATTTTATAACCATTATCTAAATCTTTTAAACCCTCATACTTAACAAACAGCTTATACTTTTTCAAATCATTCAATACTTGCTCAGTTTCATCATTATATCTATGTGGTAATACCGTCTTATATTTCTCATCTAAATGAACTAAAACTCTTTGACCATAACGCTGTGTTTGAATCAATTTCCATAATGTTATCTCGTACGCTTTACCTTTTTCTAACTCATCTATGCGAAGGAATCTCAATGCTTTAACATCATTTTTTTATTCAAATAATTAGCCATAGTTTTTTATTATAAGGAAAATGCTCGTTTTATGAGAAATTCATAAAACCAATCCTCATTTACATACATAAAATTTACATAACATTTACATACATAAAATTTACATAACATTTACATACAGATCTCAACAGTTGGATAATTATCTTTTAAACCAGTGTATTTGATTTTATTCCATCTTTAACGATCTCATCGATCATTTTATCTGTTAAGTGTTTTGTAAATCTAGGTGGAAGAAAAACCTTGAACTCCTCACACTCAATTAATATGCTCTTCCCAAACTTAGTTTTAATCTTTTCCATTTTCACAATCTTATATTCTGTATTTAATTCTAATTCTCTTAATCCAATAACTTCTTTTTGCTCGAGACTTCCAAGCTTATTTAAAAGTTCAATATGACTTGCCATCGTATTTATTATATAGAAAATCAACGAACACTCTTCAATTTTTATCTTCACCAAAAAATATTTAATCATTTTTTTATCAATTTTGTTTATGGAAATACATTTAACTATCTAAAACTCTTCTACTACTTTCTCATTCTTAGGGTCATATGTAAAGTTCTTTTGTCCAATTAAAATCGCATAACATATAGTATTAGCAGCCACAGCTTCTGCAAAATCTACTACAATCTTTATGTTTGTTCTCTCATTTACCGATACATTCTTCCTCTTACTACAATTAATCACATACATTGGTCTGTTATCTATAAACTCTTTAGGATCATAGTACATTTCGATATTGCCACATGTAATTCTCTTAAATGCAGTATAATCTTCGTACATCTTAAAATAATCCTTGTTAGCAATATCTAAGTTTCTTGATTCTTTTGGAAACACCTCATTCCTTCCATTCTTAAGATAGATATTCTTTACCTTACAATGATCATACTTACTTGCATCTGCTGTTTGTTTACCAATTCTATCAGTTTGGAACATTACAACTACGAAATCAGGCATATCAAATTGTCTAGAATTAAATTGAGTAGTAACATCAAACTCCAAGAAAGAACCTACAACAGTCTTTTGAACACATTGATAAGTATGGAATGAAAACATGATTTTAGGTTCTTTAAGAATATTCAACTTTAACTTGTTTTCATAATTAGATTCGTATTCAACAACAGGCATTCTTATCTCCATACTTTTTATTGTTATTTTTCCATCATGAGGAGCTGCTGCACCTGCTCCTGATCCAGTCCATTTATACAAGACATCGTTATTGTTGTTAGCTTTTGTAAATGTTATTCTCAATCCACCTTTCCACATAACCTCTTTATAATCACTTAAAAAGCCAGGAATTAATCTTAATGGATATAAAACACTAAAGTCCTTTCTTAGACCAAGTTTATCATCTGTTTCAAATCCGGCTTGGTTTAGATATTCAACTTCTGGTTTGGAAATCTTTAATGTTCCGATAGCTGTAGATGTTATTCCTGGTAGCTCAATCTTATCTATAACAACTCCATGCTTTCTAACCTCAATTTGAGAAAACAAGAATGGCAAGAAGTTATCTACAAGTTTTATAGTATCAATTGCACCAAATGTTCCTCCAACTGATGCACCAACAACTTCAAAAGTCATATGACAATCTGCTTTGTGTGGATGTATAAAGCCATCCCCCACATCGAAATCAAACTCAATATCTTTGTTAGCTTCATTCAAATTATTAAATGTTCTTGTGTTAGCTTTAAAGCTTTGTAACTCGTAACTCTCAACACTATCCATTTATTATAAAGAAAATCTTGAAACAGCGCTTTTATGGGATATACCCATAAAAGAAGCATACATAATAACAATTAAAAACTTATAATCCCCATCCTAACTTAACCTTAGCATTCATAGCAGTACCAACCCCAAAAGCAGCTAATCGTTCACCAATTGACGCATCACTACTAAATGCTCTTTTCCATGCTTTAGTTTCTAGTTCCTTATCTGCAATATGTCTTGACTCTGTATCTTTATTATCTCTGTAGTATATATCATGTTCTTTACAAGCCTCATCTAATGGGTTAATGCCTTCATCACCTCTCTCTAACCTTTCTTGAAGCTTAGTCCCAGGTCCGCAAAATCTGAAACCTGGAATATGTAATTCAAATGGGAGTTTATTAATCAAATCATTTACTAATCCTTTCCCAAGCTTCTCATCATTCCAGAATCGTGGTGGTAATGTATTTAAGATCTTTATCAAATAACCTATACCTTTTGGATCATTAGGAATAAATTGTGAAAGCTTATTATTAATCATACTCACTATACTTACTTTCTCATTATGAAAGTTATTATTACCAGCCTTTTCTTCTCCATCTATAACTATTAACCGATCAATTAACTTTCTCACATCATCCATCCATATATATTCTTTAGGTATCTCTGTATATTGTTTAATTCCTTCACCAGTCCTTTTAGGAGTTGGAGGTAAAGATGGTTTAATATAATTATCCCAAATAGGCTTGATAATATTAATGTACTTAGAACCTCTATAAGATGTTTCTTTTTTATCTCGATTATATTTTTGGAAGGCAGCATCTGATTCTATTATTATTTCCTTGTACTGTTCAAAATCATCATCATCATAATCTTCAATGGTTTTATTAGTATTCATCGTTAACAATTCCCATAGACCTTCTGTTCCCTTATAAGTTTTACCATTAATTATCAAATCATCACCATTCACTTTAACTTCAGAATTTCCTATCTTATTTATTATTTTTCCATCTTCTTCTACAGTTCTTATTCCAAACACACTATCATTTCTTTTACTATAATATTTCGTTGCAATCTTACCAAATGATTGTGCTGTTGTTAAAGGCTCTACTCCTTCAACTTTGTCTTTAATTTGTTTTCTCATTTGTTTTATTTCTCCTATTATAGGCGTATCACTACTACTTGGGGAACTATCATAAGTTATCTTTTTAGGTGTTTCTAGTAGACTGGGATCTATTGAAACCGTCTTATGTACAACTGGAACAAGTTCAGTTATTAGATTTTTATTTTGTTCTGCTACTTCTTTGATCTCACTTCCCAAGTTTTGAATAGCATCAATTACAGGTTGCTCTTGTGTTTTAAATTTATCATATATACCTGCTCTTTCTTTCTTCCAAGATTTGAAGCCCTTTATCAAGAACTCCTTTAACTTGATATTCTTATTAATATCTTTCTCATCCATTTATTATATAGAAAACGAACAAACGTCAATAAACGTCAAAGAACATAAATAAACGTCAATAAACGTCAACGAACATAAATAAACGGCAATAAACATCAAACGTTTAAGAAGTGTTTTATCTTGTTCCTATACCTACCATTGTTTACCTTCCTTGTCATATCAATTACTATAAAACCATAATCTTCTTGCCAACATTTTGAACATATCTCTTTAAACTTATCATAAGACATATCTCCTCCAACAAATTCATTATACACATGTTTAAGATTAGTATCATCTTGTCTGAATATGCATAGGAAGTTGACGTTATCTCTTATAAGCTGTTTAGGTACTTTTGAATATGTTTGTGCAAGATAGAAACAGTCTAAATGTCTATGCCTACCTCTTGTAAAGTAATTTCTAACAGTATCTTGATTTTCCAAAATGTAATCGTCAAACACTACTACAGAGTATTTTTCACATTCATCAATAGGTACAATAGAATCATTACCGCTTAAGAACGTTGCTATTTGTTTCTTAAACTTTGGTTCTGCCTTTTCAAATCGATCTTTTAAATGCTCATACATTGGCTGATTCATGCTTTTAGAATATATATAGAAGTAATTATTGTTTAACCAACCTGGCTGTAATAAAAAATTAAATAACAAAAACGTCTTAGCACACCCCGATGGACCCACAATAAGGCATCGAATATCATCAGGTATAAGTTCTCCATTTCTTTTCTTAACTGTTGTTTCTTTTATCATCTCTTTTACATCCCAAATAATAGTTTTCTTACTCATTTATTATAGAGAAAATCGACTCTTTTATGATCTTATATCTTTAAGTTGTTCTCTGATCTTAAGCAACGTATCTTTTATATATTCGTTATCCATTTCACCATTTAATGTTATTATCATCTCTAACTGTTCTTTAAATGAGTTAATACAAGTGACAATGGTTTTATATTCATCTTTTCTTTTGATTATGTTTAACTTAGAAGACAAACCTGTTATTATAGCACTTCCAGTTGCAAGAGACGTTGTTAATATCGAGTAAATTGCTACAGGTATAAACATATTAATAAATCCAGTTGTTGCAGAAAGTATGACTGATAACGTGATCAAAGTGTAGTATGCATATTTAACAATTCGTAGTTTTCTCTTTTTCTTCTTTAAACTGTATTCTAACTTCTGAATAACATCTTCTATTAACTTGATTACTTTCTCTCTTGGAATATCTCTAGGTAAATCAAACTCATTCATTTATTATATAATAAATGGCTAAGGTATTTAAGTTAACGAGTGATACTTCTGTTTTAAAGAAGAAACTCCATTACGAATTAGACAACAGTAGCAACTATTTAAGTATATGACTAGTTGGGTTTTACAGTACATATCTAACTCTAAACATAACAACAAAAAAAAAACAGTTTCTCATATGGTAATAGACAAGTTTTTATACCAGAAGGGCAATATAATTTTAAATCACTTAATGAATATTTAAAATCTCAATCCATCAACATAACATTATCAGAAGATCATTTAAGAAATAGAGTTAAAATTGAAACTGATAGTAATGATGTTACAATTGGGAGTATAGGTACTGTCCTCGGGTTTAATGTTTTTGAAGTTTTAGAAAAGAACAAAACACATATTGGAAGTAAGTTGCCAAAGTTTCATCCGTTTGATACTATAAATGTTCACTGTAATATAGCAGATGGCATGTTTGTTAAAGATACAGAATATACACATAGGGAAACAGGAATTTTAGCATCATTCAAAACAGATGCTGAGTTCAAACATAGTATTATTTACGAGCCTACTTTTCCATTATTTTTCCCTATATCCAAAGACAAGGTTGACAATTTTGAGATAAGGATAAAAGATGAGAATGATTCCTTAATTGATTTTGGTGGAGCAACAACAACTGTATTTTTACAAACTAAGATTTTCTCTTAAATAAATAGGAAGATGTGTTCTATTAAAGGTTGTATGTTTAGTGTTCCTTATAACGAACTAAAGGATTTAAATATTGATCATGTATTAACAAAGAAACAACTTAACGATAAATCTAAGAAAATTAAAGAAGGTAAAGGAATGGATTTAACTTTAACTACTGCACAAATGAAAAAGATTAAGAAAGAGCATATGGGTGGTTTTATCTTTACAATTCCAGCCATTTTAGCAGCTTTAGGAGCAGTTGGCTCATTAGCAGGTGGTGCAGCAGCGATTACTAAAACTGTATTGGATGCTAAGAAGAATAAACAAGAACTTGAAGAACAAAAAAAGACACAATATGGCTATGGAAGAAAAGCAAGGAGCAGGTAAACCAAAGAAATCAAAAAACTAAAACCATTGACCAACTTCGATATAGAGAGGTTGGTTAAAGAATTAAAGATAAAACAATTTAGAGGCGTATTTATGAGTGATGAACTTCCACAAAAACCCTATATAAATGAATGTGGTGTAGTTAACTTTGATAAATCAGAAAACATTGGTACTCATTGGATATGCTATTGGAAAGATAACAACATAAAGTACGTGTTCGATTCTTATGGTGGTGTTCCTCCTAAACAACTAGTAAAATATCTTGGTACCGAAAACTTATTTTACAATGACGAACGAATACAAGACTTTAGTTCAGTTATATGTGGTCATCTTTGTGTTAAGGTTTTAAATCTTCTAAATCAAGGGTATTCTTTTAGTGATGTTATGTATATGATTAAAAATGATTAAATATTATTAAGTTTAAGTACTTTTATGGTTTATATTCATAAAAGTTTTGTTTTAAGATAAATATGGAAGCTATACACAATAGATTTTTAGATTATTTTGAGAAGTATGAGGATGAACTAGATGCACTAGATAGATTTAATTTTTATCAGTATTTTAAGTATGTTAGCGAGATAGACTTAAAAGATAAAAACAATGTATATGATGTTATTGATTTTTGGAGAACGTTAATACCTAAATTTTTGTACACGGAAGAAGAGTTGGTAAAGTTACGTCCAATAATTACCTTAAAGGAGTTGTTGAAAAATTATAGTTCTAGACCATTAAAATGCAGTAGTTGTGGTAGTAAGTCATTAACAAAAGGTAGGGGTACATACATTTGTGATGATTGTTCTGTAGCGAATGGTTTTGTTTACAGTACTTGTGAAGGAATGAGAGCTTGCGTAAGAAAACCATGGTATGATACTATAAAAAGATTTAAGTTACAGTTATCTCGTTTACAAGCTTTACAGTATAGAATTATTCCTGACGATGTGTTCAAGGTGTTAAATGATGAATTTAGAGATATATCAAAACATTTAATATCAACAAAAGATGTTCTAGAAGTATTAAAGAAAAAACAAATACACAAAATATTATGATGATGTTTATTTAATACACTATCACCTTACCGATCAAAAACCATTAAACTTACAACATATGGAAGAAACACTTATAGACGACTTCGAAAACTTATACAAAACCTTTAAAGAACTGTATCCGAAAAGAGTATTGTTTATTAACTTAAAATGTGTATTGTACTATGTGTTGAAAAAGCATGATGTTCATGTTGATATTGATTTTAAACATTCATCTAAACATATAGAGATGTTAAAGAAATGTTTTGAAAAATTAGGATGGGCATTTTCTGTATAATAAATGAGTATGGATATATTTGGTAATGTTAAAGATAGAAAAGATAATGTTGATATTAGTGAAGAAAAATTAAAATTGTTGGAGAATTTAAATGATGTTGTTAGCGTAAGTCAACTTAGATCAATAGAAACCCAATTAGAGAACGATAGAAAACCATTTGAAGATGCATTAGAAACGTTACAAGACACATACATAAAGAAAGAAGATTTTCAAAAGATTAGGATGGATACTACTAAATTGCTCATGCAGAAAGAAACTGTACCTCTACTATATCGATTAAGAGCTAAAAACGTTAAGGAGCCAATCTTTAGAATATTTAATCTCTCTAACGGTTACAAATTTCTCTATAATGGGAAAATAATGCACATGGACTTAAGTTTGGATAAATACTTTTTAGACATATATTTAGGTGATACTTTGATTGAAAATATACCTTTTGATTTTAAGAAGAATGATATAATAACGATTAAACCAACTAAAAATTCAGCTATGGAAGAAGGTCAATTATTGTTTGTTGTGATGTACATAGAAAGAGAGCTTTCCTAAAGACGTTTGCTATATAATAAATATGGATATTTTTGGTAATGTATCTAATGCTATTGATAAACAAGATGTTGTAACATTAGAACAGCTTGAATCAGTGAAAAAAGAGTTTAATTTACTTACAAGAAAAGAAATTGTTGAAGTTCCATGTCGACTGGCAGAAGATGATCTTGGGAAACTAGTCTTTTTTGTACATAATTTAGCTGCTGCCTACAAATTTCTTTATAGAGGTAGGTTAATGCATATAGAATCGAGTTTTAATAAACATCTTATAGACTTATTTTTAAATGACGTTTTAGTTGAAAGTTTTCCATTACACTTTAATATAAATGATCAGTTAGCAATTAGACCATCTAAAGATTCTGAATTGAAAGAAGGTAACTTATTATTGATTATTATGTATGTAGAAATAGAAGATGAAAACGAATCAAGTGATGATGATGATGATGATGTTAAAAGTATAGTATTAGGTAACGATAAATTTTAATTTTTTTGTTGATTTTCTATACAATAAATAATGATGATGTATTGTGTTAAGTGTAAGAAAGTGACAGATACGAAGAAAGATACCATTAGAATTGAACAAACAAAGAATGGAAGATATCTAAAGAAAGGTATTTGTTCTGTATGTGGTGTTACTAAAACTCAATTCGTTAAAAAGCCCGATTGACTAGAAGAAGGTAAAGGTGTTAGAGAAGACATTATAGAAGAAATTCACAAACCATCTAGAAAAAACTTTGACAGATTAAGTGTAGTTATAAAAGGTATCGATGATCTTTGGCAAGCTGATCTTGTTGAAATGGATAGTGGAGTATTCAAAGGTGTTTCCAAATTAAATAAAGGTTATAAGTATCTGCTAACGATTATAGATGTGTTCTCTAAATATGCGTTTACTGTTCCTGTTAAAGATAAAAGTGGTAAGAATGTTACAGAAGCATTCGAATCCATATTAAAAACGAGAAAACCTAGTAACTTACAAACAGATCAAGGTAAAGAGTTTTATAATAAAGAGTTTAAGAAGTTAATGGATGAAAATAAGATTAATCATTACTCAACCTATAGTGGTAAGAAAGCTTCTGTTGTTGAGAGATTTAATAGAACACTTAAACAAAACATGTGGAAAAGGTTCACAACACAAGGAAATTATAAATGGATAGAGATATTACCAACATTGGTTAGTGAGTATAATAATAGAGTACATAGAACAATTTGTTTAAAGCCTATAGAAGTTAATAAGAAGAATGAGCGAACAATATTGGAAAAAGTGTATAAAAAAGAATATAAGCGTGTTAAACCCAAATATAAATTAGGTGATCATGTTCGTATAAGTAAGTCGAAAGGGTTATTTGAGAAAGGATATACACCTAATTGGTCAACAGAAGTATTTGTTATTAGTGAAGTTATTCCATCTAATCCACCTACATATAGAATTAAAGATTTAGAAGAAGATGATGTACAAGGTAGATTTTACGAACCAGAACTATTAAAGACTAAACATAAAGATGAATACTTGGTGGAAAAGGTGTTAAGAAAGAAAGGTGATAAAGTATATGTTAAATGGCTAGGTTTTGATGATTCGCACAATAGTTGGATAGATAAAAGTAATGTTTTAGTGTAAATATAAATGTTTGTCTTTTATGGAATAATAACCATAAAAGCTAATCAAAAATGAAATGAATAATTATTTTTAAATAATAAATATGAGTACTATGGATAATTCGTATAGTTTAAATGATATTTGTTATGAGCAGATTAAGAGTAATTATTGGTATGGTGTTTTTGGTGATTTCAAGTTGATTATAGATAAGAGTACAGGATACTTCAATGCTACTAAGTTGTGTCAGAGTGGTGGTAGAAGGCTTGATCACTGGTTAGAAAATAAAGGATCAAAAGAACTAAAAAAAAATTAGAAGAAAAGTATCAGTCTAAAAAAATATATTACATGATTTTAGGAGGAAGACCAAGAATAATCACGGGTACATATGTTCATCCAGACTTGTTCCAAGAAATAAAAAGATGGTCTCAATTGAAAAAAGATAATGATAAGTCAGGTTTTGTTTATATAGCAACTACCAAACAGCACCAAGAGAAGAATATATATAAAGTGGGTTATACAAAAAACCTTGAACAACGCCTAGGTCAGTTTAATGAGTTTAGACTTGACTTCGAATTATTTTATTATGAAGAAACCTATAAGACAAATGATGCTAAAAAGTTAGAGTCATTTGTGCATAAACAATTAGATGAATTTAAATATATAGGTGAATTTTTCAAGTGTGAACTCAACACGATCAAAGAAGTTATAGAAGAAAGTTTAAATAATAAATATGAGTACTATGGATAATTCGTATAGTTTAAATGATATTTGTTATGAGCAGATTAAGAGTAATTATTGGTATGGTGTTTTTGGTGATTTCAAGTTGATTATAGATAAGAGTACAGGATACTTCAATGCTACTAAGTTGTGTCAGAGTGGTGGTAGAAGGCTTGATCACTGGTTAGAAAATAAAGGATCAAAAGAACTAAAAAAAAATTAGAAGAAAAGTATCAGTCTAAAAAAATATATTACATGATTTTAGGAGGAAGACCAAGAATAATCACGGGTACATATGTTCATCCAGACTTGTTCCAAGAAATAAAAAGATGGTCTCAATTGAAAAAAGATAATGATAAGTCAGGTTTTGTTTATATAGCAACTACCAAACAGCACCAAGAGAAGAATATATATAAAGTGGGTTATACAAAAAACCTTGAACAACGCCTAGGTCAGTTTAATGAGTTTAGACTTGACTTCGAATTATTTTATTATGAAGAAACCTATAAGACAAATGATGCTAAAAAGTTAGAGTCATTTGTGCATAAACAATTAGATGAATTTAAATATATAGGTGAATTTTTCAAGTGTGAACTCAACACGATCAAAGAAGTTATAGAAGAAATTCAAGATGATGAAGTAATCGAAAAATTAAAAGGATTGGAGTTAAAAGTTGAATAGTTATGTAAGGGTGTAACAATTTCGAAAATGAAGTTAAAAATAAAAATTTTCTATATAATAAATATGAGTACTATGGATAATTCGTATAGTTTAAATGATATTTGCTATGAACAGATTAAGAACAATTATTGGTATGGTATTTTTGGTGATTTTAAATTGATTATAGATAAGAGTACAGGATACTTCAATGCTACTAAACTGTGTAAAGATGGTGGAAAAGAATTTAAACATTGGTTAGAAAATAAAGAATCGAAAGAAGTCATAACATATATTTCCAGGGTCGGTAATCCGACTGTGGAAATTATTAAAAAAGTAGCAGCTGGCAAAGGAGAAATATGGAATGAATTAAGAGGAATATATGTTTGTAAAGAATTGATTCTAGATATATCACGATGGTTATCTCCAGAGTTTTATCTTAAATGTAATCAAATCATTATCAACTACTTCGTTAAAGACTTTCAACAGCTATACCTTACTAACAGCGATCAACTTCAAACAAGACTACAAGAAATAGAACAACAAATGAATGAATTACGTATAAACAATGAGAAACAAGAAAAGGAAATAAATCATCTTAAAACAATCGCAGCACCATATACAGATGATGTTTCAAAAGATAATTGTCTAATCATATATAAGAAGAACAAACCTAATGATCCTTTCCCTTATTATGCTATTCGTTGTCAAAAGAGAAGTCTATATAAACCTCTTAATGAAGCAGAAGAAAAATATCCGAATCATGTAATAATATGTGAAAAGTTTAGAGATCCTAACAGTATTAAGTTATTCAACCTAATGTAGCAAGAACTAGATATTCGTAAAGGTAAAGGTAATGAGTTTTGGACGCCACTATCAGAAGAAGAATTGGTTAAAGAAATTGATTGTTTATATGATAGGTTATTATCTGATAATTAAGGTTAATATTAAATAATTAAAGTTACAACTTTTATGATATAATAATCATAAAAGATAATTAAGGTTAATATCTAATAATTAAGGTTACGACTTTTATGATATAATAGTCATAAAAGGTAATTAGTTAAACATTAAACAAACCATCTGTTGTAACATCGAATGCTAAATGCAATATACCACCTATGCCAATGAACTCTGTCTTTGAACTCTGCAATAAATCCTTCTGTTAAATTTTGAAACAATGAAATTATTTCCCAATCTACTTTGTCAGCGTAATCTCTTATAAGGTTTTCTGATAATTGTTGAGTTCCAGATAAGCGTCCCCAAGAAACTTTATCTGCATGTTTTCGTATAAAGGCTTCAGAGAGTTTGTTCCTATAAGATATAGCATCAAAATCAACTTTATCTATAAACTCACTAATAAATTCTTCAGATAGCTTTTGGTTATACGATACTTCTTTCCAATCAACTCTATCTGAAAATTCTCTTATAAAGTCTTCTGATAAGTCTTGGCTTCCTGAAATAATCTCCCAATCAACTTTATCAGCTAATTCTCTTATAAACTCTTCCGATAACTTTTTCCATAAACATATTTCACTCAAATTAACTTTCTGCAGATATTTGCGTATAAAATCTGTAATGTGATCATAGTTATATTCCTCCTCATATTCATCATAACCTATAGATAACCATTGTTCATCAGTCAGTGAATCTAATATTTCATCAGACAAATTCATAACGTTTGTATAGAGAATGTTTTGTGTAAGAAATGAGTTGTTTTCTTTAGTGGCTTTCTTGAACAAATGATCTAACATACCTATGGACACGCTAAAATTTATTTTGTCTTCATCATTATAACCACCAATATCTAAATATTTACATACACAATCAAATACAGGTTTGTAAGATAATATTTCCTTAGCAGTAGTCATGTTTGTTTTTTATTCTTAGATTTTAAATTTATTTCATTTTTGTTGGTTTTCTATATAACAAATATGGAGAAAGAATTTGATTTATTACATGATAGACTTAAACTTATTCATCATGATCTTAAACTCTTAGCAGCACTAGTAGAGAAGCAAATACTGTTAAAGGAAAAAGAATTATTAATAATGCAACAAAAACATCTGATTTGAATAGTGATGATGAATATAAATATGGCAGTGATGATTATGATGATGATGATGATGATGGGTAAGTTTACAAAAATGATTTAATTTTAATATGTGTATATGTGACTTTGATGGGTCTTCCCATGAAAGTTCTAGACTAACACAGTTTAAACATATGTAGGCACATGCAGATGTTTGAACGATGTGTTAAAAAAAATGGACGAAAATGAAGTAAAAAATTTTGGTGTAGGTAAAAATTGAAGAGTATAAAGATTTTCTATATATTAAATAAGATGAGTAATTATAATAGATTTACTGTAGTAGAGTTAAGGCGACAATGTAAAGAAAAGGGAATCAAAAGATATTCCCGATTAAGAAAAGCAGAACTAATAAACCTTCTTAAACAATATGATGATGAACAAAGCAGAAGACAGATTAGAGATATATTCCCCTTTAAAGAAGAAGTAATTGAAGAACCGAAACCAACACGTATACCCATCAAAGTAGAATTAGAAGAAACAGCATTCAAGAAGCGTTTACAAACTATTAAAGTTGAAAACATAGGTGGATATAAAGACCCAATAAAATTTTTAGATACAAGTGGAAGAGTTGCTATTAACAAAATCAAAGAGGAATTAAAATTTCACCCTGTTAAAGTTAACCTTGTTTCCATTTGTGACTATATTAAAGATAAAGAAATACAAGAGCGAAATTTCAAAACATCAAACGAGAGAATATTAGAATCAACTGACTTAAGTGAATATATATCTTATGCCAAACAAAAACTTAGATAAGAAATGGAAGAATTTCAAGGCCGAGGATCAGGATGGACATTACATCAAATTAAACACCTAGAAATCAGATTAAATAAGTATGTACCATTAAGAGCTTCTTCCTATATTGAACTTCCAAAGCAGATTAAAGATGAGAAAGCAGTAATGAATATTCAAAATAAAGATAATAAATGTTTCTTATATTCTATTGCAAGTTATTTAAAACCTATTGACCAAACCGTTTCAAAAAATCCTCAAAGGCCCTCTCATTATAAGCAACTTGTTAATGAATTACAAAAGAAATATTGTAATGGTATTGAGTTTCCTGTACAGTTAAAAGATATAGTTAAATTTGAAAAAAGAAGTAATATCTCCATCAATGTTTACAGCTATGACAAGAACTATAATGTATATCCACTTCAAATCACAAAAAATAAGCAGGAAACTCATATCAATTTATTATATGTAAAAGATGAAAAAAACAGTCATTTTTGTTGGATAAAAGACCTATCACGATTAATAAGAAGTCAAGTGACAAAACATACTGAGAAGTTATACTTTTGTGATAGATGTTTAACAAGGCACTTTCGAAATGAGAAGCAGTTGCAAAAACATGAATTAGATTGTAAAGAGCATGAGGCTGTTAGAATAGAACTTCCTAAACCATATGACAATCAAATAAAGTTTCAAAACTATAATCGATCATTAAGAGTTCCATTTACGATAATTGCTGACTTTGAATGCATCTTATGTAAGTTAAAAATAGAGCATAATTGTAGTAAAACAGTAAAATATCAAAAGCATAAACCAATGAGTTTTTGTTACTATGTCAAATATTCAAATGGGGACTATAAAGCTCCTGTTAGTTATATAGGTCCAGATGCTGCGAAAGTATTTATTGAAATGTTACAAAAAGAAGCAATAGAAATTATGGAAATATATAAAAGGGTAGTTGATATGATCCCGCTTAGTGAGGAGGAAATAGAAGTTTATAACAGTTCGGATACTTGTCATATATGTGAGAAAAACTTGAATGACTTACCACCAGCTGTTGAGAAAAAAATAAATATACTGAAGAAGAAAATACAGTTCTATAAGAATAGAGATGATATGAGTGAAAAAATAGAAGAATGGAAGCATGACTTAAAAAAATGTTTGTATAAGATAAATAAAAATAAAGCAAAAGTAAGAGATCATGATCATTTAACTGGAAAGTTTAGAGGTGCAGCTCACAGTTATTGCAATTTAAACTATAAAAATCCCAACTTTGTTCCTGTATTTCTTCACAGTTTAACTGGCTATGATACGCATTTGTTTATTAAGGAGTTAGCCTATGATACGCAGAAAATTAAACTGATTGCAAACAATGAAGAAAGGTACATAACATATGAAAAAATATGTAAAAGCAGGACCAAAAAAAGATGGAATAAATTTAAGATTTGTTGATTCATTTAGATTTATGTCAAAGAGTTTAGCAGAGTTAACAAAGAATTTAAAGCCAGAACAATTTCGAGAAACATTAAAGTTTTTCCCGATTGATAAACTTGATCTAGTTAATACTAAAGGTGATTATCCATTTGATTATGTTGATTCATTTGAAAAATTGAAAGAACCTGTTCCATTATCTCCAGACAAATTTACAAACAGATTAATAGGAGAAAAAATGAGTCCTGAACGTCATAAGCTTCATGTACGAGTTTGTAAAGAATTCAATCTAAAGTTATTGGAGGACTTAACTGAACATTATAACAAAACAGATGTCCTTCAATTAACAGATATATTTGAAAACTTTAGAGATGTGTGTTTAAAGGCAGATGGATTAGATCCTGCTTGGTATTATACGGCACCAGGCCTATCGTGGGATGCAATGCTAAAGATGACTAAAATTAACTTGGAAATGTTGACTGATTATGATAAAATACTAATGTTAGAAAAGGGTATACGAGGGGGAATCTCACAATGCAGTAAAAGATATGTAAAAGCTAACAACAAATATATGCAAGATTATAATAAAGATGAGTGTTCAACATACCTAGCATATCTAGACGCAAACAACTTATGTGGACGGGCTATGAGTCAATACATGCCTTATAAAGATTTTAAGTGGGTTAAACCTTAAATAGATATAATGAACATTTCGGATGACTCAGAAACTGGTTACATATTAGAAGTAGATTTAGAATATCCAAAGCATTTACATAACAAGCATTCTGATTTACCATTAGCTCCAGAGAACATGTGTCCACCCGGCTCAAAACAATCGAAATTATTAACAACGCTTTACGATAAGGAAAGATATGTAATTCACTATAGAAACTTAAAACTTTATATGTCACTTGGAATGAGATTGAAGAAAGTGCATAGGGTATTAGAGTTTAAACAATCAAACTGGCTAAAGAAATACATTGATTTAAATACAGAGATGAGGACGCAAGCTAAAAACAAGTTTGAAGAAGATTTTTATAAGCTCATGAATAACTCGGTATTTGGAAAGACTATGGAAAATATTCGAAAAAGACAGCCCATACAATTAGAATGTGATCCTAAGAGGGTAGAAGCGTTAATTGCTAAACCTAACTTTGATTACAGAACAATATTTAGTGAGAACTTGTGTGCTATACATATGAAAAAAGAGCGATTAACATTTAATAAACCAATATATGTTGGTATGAGTGTATTAGAACTATCGAAGCTATTAATGTATGATTTTCACTATAACACGATGAAGCCGAAATATGGAAACAATATAGATTTATGTTATATGGATACTGATAGCTTTATATATGAGATTGAGAGTGAAGACTTTTACAAAGATATAGCAGAAATAGTTGACCAGTTTGACACGAGTGAATACAAGGAAAATAACATATATGGACTACCACTAATAAACAAAAAAGTAATAGGTAAGATGAAAGATGAGAATAAAGGTAAGATAATGACAGAGTTTATTGGATTGAGATCAAAGATGTATGCTTATAGAGTAGAAAATAAAGAAGAGAAAAAAGCTAAAGGAGTAACTAAATGTGTAGTTGCCAAGGAGTTGCAGTTTAATGATTATAAAGAAAGTTTATTTAAAAATGTTAAAACGTATAAAGATATAAACCTCATTAGAAGTTATAAGCACGATATATATAGCATAACCGTTCATAAGCTAGCATTAGATTCTTCAGATGATAAAAGATATATATTAAGAGATGGTGTAAATACATTAGCTTGGGGTCATTGTAAGATAGAAGAGGAGTAGTTGTAGTTTTAGTTATAAGTTTTAGGTGTAAGTTAGTTATAAGTTTTTAGATGTAAGTTTTTATGATTTTAAATGTCATAAAAGCATATTCAATCTCACTTTGGGGTATCCTTCTGTGTTAAAGTACAATATAGTCAGGGGTGGGTTCATAATTTTTTTGGTAGTTAGGGGGTGGAGGGGGAAAAGTGGGGTAGAACATACATATGTACTCTACTTCTGTTCTCTTTTCTAATACTCTTTACAAATGTCAAATTATATTTTCCAAAGCTTTTAAAACTTAATTTTTTTTTAGACCCATGATGTTTTAAAACCCCATGGAAATATCCAATTACTTTAGGATGAAATTGCTACTGGTGCTTATTCAGATTACATGACCTGTTTCGGAAATTTTACCACCTAATACGAAAACCCCATAACTGTGTGGGTGTTCCCTTTATTTGACAATATCTTGATAACCATTAGTCATATTTTTAGTGTTGTAAATAGAAAAAAAACATCGTATATTTTTTCAGAAATGTACGTTTTTTAAAGAAAAAAACATTGCCTCTCGTTTTTTTCTAAATTTCGTTTTTTTTAAATAGTCATTTGTAACGCATCTTACGTCTATTTAAGTATGAAATATTTTTAGGTAGGTATAATTACCGTAAAATGCAACATAATTTAAACGCTAGATGCTGATACACTACAAATATTTTATAATTTCTATGAATAGCATACCTACTAACAATTCGGGTTTCAGCAGTTTTCATCAGTATCAACTAAGAAATAAAAGTAGAAATGAAATTTTGTTTTTTTCGTGAAAGCAGGTCTTTAATAAGTACGAAATATTGTCACGAATAGTATAAAATTCAAATAACTTGTCTAAAGGTAAAAACTAATACTAATTTGCCTAATAGTATTTTTCTAAATATCATGTATAAATAATTTGTCGACTAGATACATATATGATATGCAGAGCCGGTTCTACCATATATACAACACGTGCATTTGCATGGAGCGGCAAGTTTGGAGGGTCCGGCAATTTCTGTCATAAGTATATTATTTAAATGAAATATTTCTTGTTGGAAACAGACTTCATGATGATGGTAGTTACATTTACTAAGCTGACCTTTTTGAAAAAATGAAATGAAATCTTTGAGTTTTACGTCCCACGGTTATGCCGGTTAGGCTAAAGGAGACGGTGATGATGAGTAATGAATGAAATGGTGGAATGAAGAAAGTGGGAGGAAACGGAAGTACCCCGAGGAAACCCACGCACACGGTGTTTGTCCACCACAAAGTTCACTTGGCGGGGGCTGGGATCGAACCCGGGACCCCAAACACCAGAGGTGAACGCTCTACCACTGAGCCCCCGCGGCCCCCGCTGACCTATTTGAATACTACATTCATAAATTATGTTTAAGTCGCATTGGTTTAAGGTCACATGGACAATACTAAAGCAAATGGTCAAATAAATCCGAGCACAAATTGCTTGATTGTTGTCAAATGCAAGAATTCAGTTCTCGAATAGTAGCGAATATATGTTCCATTTAGTTAGTTATCACAGTTTTGATATGACAATTAGTCTTGTTTTTGTCAGAAACAAGTTCCTTATCATTGAAGAAAAAAACAAATTTTTTAATGTTAACAGATGTAGAAGAAAACTCAAGAAATAAAGATAAAAGAGCTAGTTGCACTGGAATTGCAAACTGATAGGCCTACATTGAGATTGAAGCTGGATATTGAATTCTATAAAAAGGATTACCATCTTTCCTCTGCAGGTGTGTTTGCTTTATCTTTCACTATCATAATAGATTAATATTTAAAGAAAAAAAAAACACAAATATATTGTATTTTTAAGAAGTATTTAAGCCTTTCTGAGTGCGACTGCATTTACCCTCCCCTTCGTTGTTCATGCTGGAGTAGCATACTTAAAATCATGACTTTTCAGATTTGTTCTTTCTGGAGAAAGGGAGAGGCGGCAAATTACGTCATTGCACGGGACGACAAATTGCCTGGGGTCGGCCATGATGATTGTATATATAAGACATGAATATAGGACGACACAATTTGAAGTAATGCAACTTATTTCAAAATTAATATTAAGGTTTTGAAACTTTGTAGTATCTATTACAATTAATTTACAATTATAAATATTATATGAAATAAAGCAACTCAAACAGTTTTGTACGCACGCATGCACATGGATTATTTCTTCTGTCTGCCGTTAGAAAGAGCAAGTAGCAAAGATGGAGACTAGAGAGCAGAAAGCTTTTTGTGTTTTAATAAAGACTGAATCTATAGTTACAGTGCAACCGTTTGTGTGAAGGGTATTAAGAAGACGTTTGCAGTTGCTGCAGGTCTAAAGAACTACAGAGTACGGTTTACGTGCCAATTTCGCAAGTGAAATATTGCTGCATAACAATGAAGATTTTCAGGATCGTGTCTTCAGTGATAAATCGACATTTCACCTAAGAGCTAATGTGAACACTCATCTGGCCGTCAGTAAATCCTCAGGAGATATTACAGATGAAACGAGACCCCTAAATTGAATGTGTTTTGTGCCATTTGGTGGAAAGTTTATGGGCCTTTCTCGCCTATCGACTACATGTGTGCCGTGTGACGAATGAATCTCACATCGAACACTTGTAACAAAGACTGTTTGAGGTGCTCTTTTACTTGATGTATTGTTTATAATTGTACGTAAAGTGTAATAAGTATTACGAAGACTTCAAACCCCGATATTTATTTTGAAACACCCTGCATTTCTCACCAACAGTGTTGGAACTAAGTTGTAAAAAGAAGATAAAATCATCCTATAAAGTTATTGTTTACAACAACGATATTATTATTAGCCGAGACTATAACTACAACAACAACACGGGTTAGTAGTCAAAAAAATGTAATCAAATGTACACTCGTAACCCTTTCGGACCCAGGAGGCCCAAGTGGCACACACTTGTCACTTTTTAAATCTGCTCCTGTGTGGACACTAATTAAGATATCGGGATATTTATTTTTGCCAAATGTGGTTGGACTATACTTTATCATATTAATTTCTTTTTCTTCTGGTGTCGAATTCCCTTCTCAAAGTACACCTCAGTCAAAAATTTGATAATTTTCGAATTTCCTTTACTTCTTTTTTCCTTGTAGCTTCCTTCGTTCTAGAGAGACCTCCTTAAGACTTGTCAGGTAGATACCTCGGATGGATACTTAACTGTTAACATCGATTAGACTGGCCTGCGCGCAGTGTTGCTAATCAGGGAAATGAAAATTTCCCTAAATTTGGGCAAAAAACTCGAAATGTTTGTTTATAAATCCGTACCTATATGTCCAAGTGCAAGTCAGCTTACTCCATCGAACATTTGTTCTTACTCAACAAGCGCGAGTACAGATCATTGCAATGGGGTAATTAAGAGACGCACGAAAAATTGTATTTAAGTTCTAACCCTTGATTTTTCTAGTTTTTCCCTACTTTTCTGTTTACCGTAATATATTTTTGGTAATTAGAAGCTTTGTTCATTAAATATTGCCATAATACTTGTAGGATACAGTAGTGATGTACCAATGTTTAATTTAAGGTAGCTTCCGTCTGTCTGGTAGCAGTGTTGCCAGCTACAAAAAATTTTAATTTCAGATTTAACGGGGAAATCTTGGGAAAATTATCTGTTTTGTCTCTATTATTTCCCTCTTGTTGGTTACATTAGAACAAACGTACCAGTGTCTAAAAGCCTCGTCCTTAGCCTACACAGCGCACCATGAAAAGTATCACTAGAATAATTAGGGGAAGTACAGTTGAGATTTATAATAAACAATGTTCTGTAAATTGTAAGAAAATGGTGAATTTCTTAGTTAAAATGAGTTTTTTTTTATTTTATGCTTACTTTGTTAGATATCGCCATGATACTTGTAGGATATATTCTTGGGGTACTAAGGTTTATTTTCAGATAGTTTTCGTCTGTCTGATGGCAGCGTTTCCAGCCAAAACAATTAATTTCCTATTTTAGTTGGAAAAATCGGAAAATTTCCTTTTTCCCCTTTATTATTACCCTCTTGTTGGCTACATTCAAACAAACGTACCACTACCTGAAAGCTTTCTCTCTGGCCTACAGAACGCACTATAAAATGTTTCAATAGGATAATTAGAGAAGCTGTAGCCTCACCATATCTGTTGATTTTTGCTTCTGAGGCGTAAAAAGTGTCAAAATTTCATATGTATGATGACAGAGAGTATTTTCTTTACCTCTTTGAATGGAAGCCAGCGACTTCAGGATTTCACTGTACCTTGCCAACATACCACATATTTTTTAGATGACTTGAACCAATATGGCAGCAGTGGTGTTAGATACAAAAATATTTGAAATATGGTTAGGGATTTTTTTTGTAAATTTTCACACCTAAGTTTCCCCCAACAATTTCCCACCCGTTGGCAGCACTGAAATACAACTTACACCAAAAAATAGCCACATCCATTTTCTAAAAATCAAGGTCTTAACCATATCAATCGAATAAAAGATTTTTGAGCAATAAGTCACTAACTGAAAATGTAGGAAAACACCCAAAATCACTTGGGTCAGAAAGGAATAATTACACAATTTTGCTCGTATAGGTACGTACAAAGAAACAAACGATTTATAAATTACGAGTGCTTCGACTCAAGTGCTGTTGATTATTTCAATAATCTGCAACATAAATCAATAAATAATAGTTGCCAGGAAAAAAAAACAGACTTTTGAAAAAAACATGAAAAAGGATGTTTTTTTATTGAAAAAAACTTCACAGAAAAAAAAAGTTTTTTTACAACACTACATATTTTCATTAATTTTCTAAACTGTACTGTCAAGTATGGAAGCCACACATACCTATGGTGTTCCTATTTATTTCACCATATTTCGGTAACTGTTAAACGTACCGACTTGCGGTTTCGGTAAACACACACATGTAACGTTCTTTATAAGTTTATTAAGATATATTTTAGAATGTTTAGAAATGGGAGGTCTGCGAATGCCATAGTACCCGAAAACCCCATAAGGACGTGTGTGTAGTGTATTGTATTGAAACTACTTTTGAGGTTGTTTTTAGACCTCAGTAATTACGTTTTCGAAACTGCACAATCTAGTACGCAAACCTCACACTTCTATGATCTCGTTCTTTATTTTCCCATACCTCGGTACCCATAAGGCTTACCGAGTTGCGTTTTTCTGTACTAAACAGATATCAGTTCTTTACATTTTAGAGACATATATTTCCACATATCTAAAAATGCAGAAATCAGGTACCCCATGGTACCTTGAACGCCATTGGGCACCCACTTACTTTTGCATAGTAACACATTTCCAGTTGTTCAGCATCAATAAACACTTTTTTTAAAAAAAAAATCATCGTTTTTCTACCAGAAACCCAAAAGTACATACCTGACAGAACATATTTTGTCTATTTAATCTAAAAAATGTTAAATATTTTAAAATGTAACATTTTAAATATTTTTGGATTTTTGTTTCAGGTATTTCATGCATCAAAACTAAACCAGGATTCTGCATGAAAGACAGCGAAAAGAAGCAGTGTAATTTGTGGCTAAAAGCACGTCCTTTCTGAAGACAGACCCGATTATATTTACATTCTTTTGTACGAATATGTAACCTTAATAAATATACTGCTCCACAAATTATTTCCTTCTTCCATAAATTAGAATAAATGTATGTCTGTTTAAAGAAAATGTTTGTTAGTGTTAAGTCCTTTCAACTCTTTTTCTCTGTAAATAAGAACATTATACCTTGCAACATATTTTTTTATCATTGTGCAATTCCGATTGGATAAAGTAAAATTCTGCGCGAAGCACTATTATTTTAGACATATTAATAACTAATCTATTGTTCTGTGAATAAGGCAATGGTGTAGTGAACATGTTTTAACATAAAATCTGTAACTCAGCTTTTCAGTAGTCAACTTTATTGAGAATCCGAAGAAAGAAAGAAAAAATGTTGGACTTACCAACGAATTTCAAAATTATTTTTGTTCGAATTCTGGACTAATCCAAATTATCCAGAGAAATCATTTATGTTGCTCTCTACAGATGTATCCTTTATCCAAATCGTATGAAAAGGAGACTTCATACATCGCTATATTTTGTATGAACTATGCTCCGTATTTATTTAATCACTTTGTACATTTCTCTAGTGTTGACAAGGCCGCAAGTGTCAGGCGAATAATTTAGTGTTTCACTCATGTAACCTTGTGACTAACGTACGTCCTGTCGGTATATATATGTTATTGGGTTCAATTATCGACAAACAATTTTTAGTTTTAAACAAATACAAAAATCTACACGCAATGAGATACGATGATCTTTGCCTCATAGACAATACCAAGCAACTAACGGTACTGAGTGTGGTTGAGTTTACTAGTGGTATTATCTAGCTAAAATCAATGTTCCGATAGCTGTATCTCTTTTTGGGCTCTTAATTGCAAACTTTGATATAACCGTTTTAAATTATTGTATATCTATCTATCTATCTATCTTATATATATAAAATAGTAAAGTAGAAACTTCCGAAAAATTCTGAGAATCATTGCTCTTTCTTTATATAATGTATGAGACTATTACACTGCTCGTTACTTAAAATGTTGAACTAAGAAGGATACATGCAGGAAAGTCCAAATTTGCAGAATGTGTAGAGCAGGGAAGGATAAATATGTTTGGTCAATGGCTGCACAGCATCTCATACCTGTGTACTCCGCCAGCTACAGTTGATGAGCTGTAGCATTGGATCGTAAGAGTCATGGCTTACCATACCAGAAGGGAACATCCTCTCGATGTCTCGCTGTGTTACAGTCGTTCTGGTTGTCAATGTTGGGTCAGTTCTGCTCCACTGTCACCACGTTGTCACACAGCGAATACAGCGGTAAGTTTAACCCTTAACGTACTAAGCCTAAGTATTATTTTAATTTCTCAGCATAGTAATGCAGAGGGTTACCCCAACTATTATTTTTTGGATAGAAGCAAACTTAAGTTAAATGAACATTGATGACATCAAACATTATGTATATTTGAGCACTATTCAGTTCTTCATACAATTTTATACTTTTGTGTTCGTAAATCTGAAACAGGTTTAACAATGGAGTTTTTACATTTTCAAGTGTGTTTTTACTTTCTGTATTTTTTAAACAAACGCATCGTTGACCTAATCATGTAATTGATATCTCACAGGGTTGCAGGATACATATAAAAATTGAGAATAAATTGGTTCTTATAATTGCGGCAGTATCACCAAATATCACTCTCTGGGGTCCCTAGAGTACCCCGCTTGGTATGTTAAGGGTTAAGCATATTCCACACTTACTATTAGATATCGGCTTGGGAACTTTGGCGTAGCTACCCTGTCTCCTTGAAGTTGCATTTTTAATGGCGAGTACTGTGTAGGAATCATCTTGTGAGGGAACACGTTTTCAGCTGACACCATATTTTTTAATTATAGCGACATTTAAAAATAACTTATCTGTTAATTAAAATGTGCAGAGAAGTTATTTCTGGAAAATCCTATTCACGCCTCTTGTGGTAACAACTTATGCATTTTGGAAGAGGATACTATTAAGGAAAAGAATGAGGTAAAGTCGTCTTTATATAGTACAAACGGAAAAGAAAGTATTTGACAGATGACCAATTTTCTTTTGAAAATAGCTAGGGAACAAATTAATTAATTTGGATCTTTTTGTTGTTATTCTTAGAATAGTTATAACTTGACAACTTGCCAAAGTCGGTACTCTAATAGGTTAATTTATTGTTGAATTTTTAGGAAAACAGTCAACTGAAGAATATTTTCTTTCGTGACTGTACAAGCAATGGATGATAACGGCTTAATAAATGACTGTACGTAAGTCTTGTTTGAGTTTGAACATAGGATTGTACATGGCTGTGGATTTTGCATTATTATTGAAGTGCTGCAACTAAGTTATTGCAAAAGGTATGATAAATTCTTACAGTAATATTGTCACATATTGATTTACTCTGTATGAAAACTATAAAATAGTTTAACATATGGTTAACCTCCTTTGTGCCAATAATTTTAAAATTAACACTTGTGCCACTTTTCAACACTTGGCTTTGCAGTAGCTTTCCAACGAATTAGCAGGAAGTCCAAACTTACACCCTGCAGGTAAATACATTTCTCTGGACAATTTCACTGCTCCAAACTAAGATTGAAAAGTGTAGTATTTTTAATTTTATTATTATTGGCACAAATGAGATCAACCGTATTTTAAGCTATTTTTGTTTCCATACAGAGAAAAACAATATGTGACAATATTACAGTAAGAATGTATCATGCATTTCTCAGTATGTTGCAGCACTTCAATAATGGTGCACTATACGTACAATCTAGATCCTGAATATGTCCAATCCATATATTACAACAAGGCAATACGTATGCGATACAGGTAAAATCCGTATATTTCATATGGACAATCTGTAAGCTACATACATCCAATCCATACATTACATATGGCCAGCCTGTACGCGACATGCGTATAATCTATATGCTGCATGCAGACAGTCTCTAAGCTACATATACGCGCTCTGTATGGTGCATACGGATATTCTGTATGCTGTATCGGGAGAAGCTGTGCGCGACATAAGGAAAATCTGTATAATACGTACGTACAATACGTATACTGTATCTAGTTATGCGTACGGGGCATAAGTACAATATAGATGCTGTCTTGGGGTTGAACGCAAGAAACATACGTACAGAACATATATTGCATGCTTCTTGAAATTATGCTCCGTCCTGATAATCAATGAGTGTCGTCATTATTAACCCAAATGCTACATACAATCCTGACGTCACAAAGCTAGATATTACCTCCATATATACTTGTTACTGCAGATGACGTCACACGACTGACGTCATTGCACTTATGCGGACAGTTTGTATAATACATACTTTTTCAGCTATACGTTTGCTGTTATATACGGTTGTAATTCCAGAAACTACAGGAATTACGAATGTAACCTACGTTTCTAAGTATGCCACCTATATTATTTTTTCTCAGTGCATTAGTAGAGGAAGTTTGGGTATTATGGAATACCATTTCTGTATCGCTTGTAACTCAGTTAATAATTGCACATTGAAACAAAAAGGGAAACTAGTATACGCTTTATATATTTGACTTTATTTATGCGTATATTAATTCAGAAATTTCGTTACAGGGCTGGGCAAAATTTATAACTTGTAAAGAAACCACTTTGGAGTGTAATATGGAATACAAATGCTATATAGAAAATAAATGAATTTTCTGTTGAACACACAAAAAATACAGAGAAAATATATGAAAATTCGGAATGCCAAGCTATAACTGAATGTGACTACTTGCAAAAGTCATAAATATAATACTCTCCTTCAGGATCGGCACAGTCATTGTGCGCTCACATTAAACATGATAAACGCTGGACCCAAGCTCACCACTTGTAACATCAGACAATTTTATGTGAAAAATTAAAAAAAATACACTTAGCATTGTCATCATAAATGTATGTTCAATTGCCCAATACCGATAGATATTTTTGTAATCGAAATACCATACGGAATACGGAAAACCATGTTCTTCTTGGGGTATTCCATATTGCCCTTCACGCCAAATTGAAAACAAAAGACCTGTTAAACGCATTCTAAAACGTATAGGATAATGGCGCTTATCAAAGTACCACTGTATATCCAACGTCATAGTGAACAAAGAATTGTTGTTCAATTACATTTCAATAGGAAAATACAGGTTGTAAAATCCTTACCTGTAAAAGTTTTCACGAATATGAAATCAGATTTTCACGTCTACCAACACAACGAATGTCGCAATCACAAGGAGACTGTAGATCATCATGGAAAGGTGAGGTAGTAGTTTCTTTCCTCTCCGCTTGAAAGCAACACATCACAGGCGAGATAATGAGGTATTCCGTATTACCCGACTATTCCATAATACCCGAACTTCCTCTACTCCTAAGACGGGACGGGAACAGGTAAAGATAATTGAAAATTACCGACATTAGTATCGAATTAATAGTTTAGGGGCTCGATAAATTCATTGATGACAGTTTTGGTGCCCTTTATGTCCAAAGTGAAACGTATTCTCACTGTGCAAGCTATTCGGCTAGTCTGTAATAATTACGAACCCTTTAATATTCACATATTCAACCCTTTAATATATTTCTCGCTGCTCAAATTTACTCAGTTGTGCAGTATGTGTGTGTATGTGTAAATAAGATCATATTTTTTTTGAGTTATTCGAAAGACAAACAAATAATAAAGAGGGAGGATTTAATACAAAATACATAATAGATTTAATTTTGAAAGCACAATGTAATAAAATATTCGAAAATTTCACTTTTGCACTTTTCCGTTTTTTTTAAGTTCGGGAAAACCGTAAAAACGTTTTTTTTTAAATCCAAAATTCCCGTTTTTTCCCAGGCCTTCACAATACTAGTCTGAACACATAGTGCACTGAACACTCCTAACAATGGGCCTCCGCAGCCGACGATCCATTCATGTGCGAATGTTAACGCCACGATAGCGGCGACTACGACTGAAATGAATATGTGACCATCGCCACTGGACCTTGGCATAGTGGCAGAGCGTTGCATTGTCTGATGAATCCCGATAACTTCTTCATCATGACGATGGGATTGTGCGAATCCGTCGTATTCAAAGGGAACAGCTCCTTGACACCTGTACTGCGGGACGGAGACAAGTTGGCGGCCGTTTAATTATTATCTGGGGAACATTCACGTGAGCATCCATGTGTCTAGTGGAGCTCGAGCAAGGCACCATGACGGCCGAGGCGTGTCGCACACTGCTTGCAGACTACGAACACCCCTTTATGACGACCATGTTTCCCATGATCTGGCCCCCAATTAACCGGATCTGAACCCAATCGAACACATCTGGGATGTGATTGAACCTAACGTCAGAGCGCAAAGCCCCCTCTCCGGAATTTACGGGAATTAGGTGACCTGTGTGTGCATATGTGGTGTCAACTCTTTCCAGCGACCTACCAAGGATCATTGTGTGCATTGCCAAGACGTGTCGCCGTTGTTATCCGTGCCAAAGGTCGACATACTGACAATTAGGTAGGTAGTCATAATGGTCTGGCTGATGTGTGCGTATATTTAACTCGTATATTTTGTCTCGACTCAAATTTCGAGACGTCTCGACTCGAATTCGAGTCGAGTCGAGACAGAGACTCTCGAGTCGAGACTCGAGTCGAGTGAGAAATATATTTTCGAGTCGAGACACGAGTCGAGGCAACATTTTTTCGAGACGAGTCGAGACAGGCTTAAATCTCGACTCGACTCGACTCGTACGCATCCCTATCTAAAACTTTCGGTTTTAGTCGGGAGATAAGGAAGAAACAGAATCTATTCTTGTAACGGTGAATATTGCAGAAACCACTTATCGCTATCTTTTATTGTTTCTTCGTCTACGATGAACTTTAAAAACAGAAATAACCTATTGCTGCCACTTTGTTTGAATAAGGTTTTGACGGGGAGATTAAACCTGCTCATACAACGTTCAATCGATTTAAGAACACGGTTCATACTATCTATTTTCATGCCTACTCTCATACCTGTCAACAAACGGACGAAAGGGCATAGCCATCATTTCCCATACTTATGAATATCGTAATTTGGAAGTATGAAGCGAGTAAACTACAGTTTTGTTACCTTCAGACAAGCGATAATTAATATTTATTAGATACTAGCAGCGTTCACCCCGCTTCGCTGCGGTCACCCCGGAACGCAATAAACTTTGTTACTTAGATAATTTTTACTTTTTCGCTTTCAAATTGCAGTAAATGTTAACATTATAGCGCCTGTCATTTATGTTAACCCGCCGAGTGACACGGTCATGCGGGTTGCATATAAATACGTTTATTTTTATACCTATGATGAACTAACAAAGGATTTGTACGTTATGGACACTTGAATGGTCAATTATCTCAAGACACTGGTAATTAAAAATTAAAGTGATATGATAAAAACCATCTAGGGTCCAAATCCTAATAACCCCCCAAAAATGAAAGAAATTGGTTCAGCCGTATTAGCGTGATGAGCTAACAAAGGATTTGTGCGTTCTCTTTTATATAATAGATTAAAGGAAGTGGTAGGCTTTGCACAGGAAGAATAATGTTTGTGCACAATATAAAAAAAATAAAGAACAAAGTAAAATCAAGAACGACAACCAATGGCATCAATGAACTTTGTCAATTCCCGGAAGCAACTGATATACGCAATGCCTGTGGGGTTGCCCGTGTTAGAAAACAAAGAACTAAACACAATAGATAAGGATAAGTCTTTTCTCGAGCTAACTGACACGCACATTAGGGTGGGCCGAAAAACTCATTTTTTTTTATTTCGAAGTTGTAATAGCGCGGAAAAGTTGCGAATTATATAGGCAAAGAAAAATAAAAGAAAAATATCAAGATCGGTTGACATCTTCCGGTCGCGCATAGACCCTAAAGTTTGACAAAATATGAAAAGAAAATCATTTTTGCGATTATTTTTTTAAAATTTTTGAATTAGATGTTTTCGTAATGTAATAGTTTTTAACGTCTTCAAATAGATCCTAGAA
This sequence comes from Thermobia domestica, assembly GCF_964235325.1. NCBI lineage: Eukaryota > Metazoa > Arthropoda > Insecta > Zygentoma > Lepismatidae > Thermobia > Thermobia domestica. Next base: position 39,631,443 of record NC_137470.1, read on the forward strand.
ACGTGTTTTAATTTGGGTTAGATCAGTTGATATCTTCCGGTCGCGCATAGGGCCTAAAATTTGTCAAAATATTGAAAATGTTACATTTCTACGAGTTTTTTAAAAATATCTTTAATATATTGTTTTAAAACATAATAGTTACAGTATTTTTATTTTTGAACATAAGAACATTGTGTTTTATTAAGATCCGAATAAAAAATGAAATGAAATCTTTAAGTTAACGTCCTACGGTTATGCCGGTTAGGTAAAAGGAGACAGTGATAATGAGTGAAATGATGAAAGTGGGATGAAACGGGAGAACCCCGAGAAAACCCACGAGCACGGTGTTTGTCCACCACAAAGTTCACACTGCGCGAGCTGGGATCAAACCAGGGACACCAAGCACCGGAGGTGAATCTCTACCACTGAGCCACCACGCCCCCGAGATCCGAATAAATTAACAACTTCCCATTGGGCAATGATCCCAATGCTATAGAAAAAACAGTACCTAAAAAAGATAGTCCTGTGACATGATGGGTGATAACAGTAACAACGTGCATGGTACTTTTTGACTTGCTCTATATTTAAAAAAGCTTAAATATTTATTTAAGTTACAATGTAGTTTTTAACAATAAACTTACTTTTATATATAAAAAAGAAAGAAACAGAGTTCTGAATAAATAGTGCATGTTAGTTGAACCTGTCCAGTTTCTATTAGTACTCTTCTCTATTTTGTAGCCGAAGGTACTTTGAAGACTGATTTGCTGGTGAATTTAGGCATAGATGATCTGGACAGCAGAGTAGTTCTTATAAATGCATCTCATGATTCAGCTCCACAAACTTTTCCTGAGGCTTCCGTGACGAGTTTTACACAGCGTTCAACAGCCTGCGTGTGAACTGGGAATTGCTTGAAAGTAATATTCCAGTCAGGGATTGAGTCACTGACGATGTGCGATTTGATCTCGTCGTCACTGATTTCTGCCAACAATGGGGGAGAAGATAATTCACAGTCCATCCAGTTGATAATTTCTGAGTATTCTTGCGCATTAAAGTTGATTTTTGGTGGCATGAATGTTTTTATTGTTCTCCTTCTTGCATCTCTCTGCCTTGCCTTCAGAATTCTTCGCAGTCCGAGCTCTCTTATCTGTTTCCTGTCATCTTGAGTCATAGCTAATAGTATGTGTTCTGGTTGGGCGAAAAAAGCATTCCGTTCGATCACAGGGTCGACAACATCAAGCAAAAGTTTTTGCAAATACCTGGTAGACTGTACTTCTTGGTAAACAAGTTTCGGGCTGTCTGTAAAGTGTTTACTTGTTTTGATAGTAAACGACATTGGCATGTATGATTTTAATATAAACAAAACTAGTTCTTGAAGTTCAGGTGAGGGGCTTTCTTCACTAGTTTAGCAAAGATCAGCAATACCTAATTGATATTAAAGGCAATAAAATCAGGAACCTGTAATGAAGATTTGGCTGTACGAGATCCTGGGCACTTATTACATTCGAGGTGGTTGACAAAAGCAAACAGAGCTCTCAGATTGTACATTAGTGAAGAAAGCCTCTCACCTGAACTTCAAGAACTAGTTTTGTTATTATTATTATTATTATTATTATTATTATTATTATTATTATTATTATTATTATTATTATTATTATTATTATTATTATTGTATTTAAAGTACGAAGCTTCAAAACAGGCGATGGAATATTTACGTAAACTACTTGATAATTTATTTGATAATATTCACTAGTCAACTATACGTTTGCGAGGTTTTGCTTTAGGAAATGAAGTGTATACAACATGCTTTGGGAAATGAAGTGGATACAACATTGAATAGTAAAAGTATTACAATAAATATATATTATTAAAAATATTGATTAGGTAATTGGAGTTAAACACGCATTCCAGTAAGAATTATGTAGAGAGAGAATTTACTTTAAACTGTGATGCAAACGAATATTCGAGTTTTAATCCGATTAGAAATCGATAACTTACACAAGAATATTTACTTCGTTAGTTGTATAAATCTTAATGCTTATCGTATTATAATTCTATTAAAAATTATGATTTTGCCATTTCGAAACGTAGAACGAGAAATAAATGTAATTTTCTATTTGTTAAGGATACCTTTCAAACAGTGATGATTTCAGGGCATGACCTGTGGGAGAATTTGAGACCCTGTCGACATAAATTTCCCCTTTCGTGGCCATAAGTTATCTTCGATCATGCTCAAATGGACTAATAATGTTTTATCATTTTTTTCTCATTCATATATTGACCAATACCCAGGGAGAATCTCCTGAAATGAGATAATAATGAAATATTGAACATACTTAATATTTTGTTCTCAGCTGTGGATGTTAGATTTGCAATTCATATAATGTTCGCTTCTAATCGAATTTGAGAGAAAAGTAGTTTCCAAAGATTTATTCAAAGAAATATTCTCAGTCCTCTGATGAAAATAGGAACATACTTTTAAGAAAAAACAAAACGAATATTTTCTACAGGGTTTGAACACATAAACGTCTGATTGATAGACTACTGACCCAAACCGCTCGGCCAGTTCGTCTGTCTTCAATGATCTTCTTTTGACTTTTGTGTAAAGTGGTTTCCTGATCCACACTTTTTTCTTTTTTTTTCTTTTTTTATTTCGATACGACTATAAGTTTGTGGTGAATATTTGGACGTTACAGGTCTTGCAATGCATAAAAGGGTTTTTCGTATAAATTACATTCAATTTTTGTCCTAATAACTTATATACAACAGGTTGAATCTGTGAAATGATTTTGGCTGGAGTGATCGTAAATATTTTCGTAGTTAGGAGCCTGGATATGCAAACCCGCTTTCCATGGGAATTTACTTGTGTGAAATTTGGTACACCCAGAGTTACATTCTCGAGCACTTTCACTGTTTAAAACACGACATTCTGGGCTACTTCCGGTACTATCCCCCTCCCCACCAAATTAACACACGTAGATGACGTTACCGAAAAAATACAAGTTAGATTTTCACACACATTTTGCAAATTTTTATTTACACTGTGTGTCTGAACCTGCAAATGCTACAAAATGGGGTACCACTATTTTCCAATAGCTTTAGAGTAAGCAGAAGCGTAGATATCGAAAAATTTGACAGGACAATTCGGGGTACCACTAAAAGTTCCTCGAAGAAGTAAAAATAAAATCCTCTCTTTGTTGGTGTTTAAACCGATGGTGGTTGCTCAGAATGTAGGATTTACAAACGCACACACACTCAATGTTAGAATGACTCCGAAATAAGAGTAGATAATGAGAATTTTGCATATATTTTTAAGATTTACAATAATCAAACTATTAAACATTTGTGTATCTCATACTGTACCCAGAAAACATTCGGATATTTTTGTTAAGTATAGATTTTACTCAGTAAACTGACAACACTTATAATTTGTATTTTTCACAAGTTACTTCTTTATACTTAACAAACTGCAAATCGAAAATTGTTACCAATAAGGGGCCACACATAAGACTTTTAGTTCTCCAAATTACAGTTTTTTTCAATTCCCCGACGAGAAATATTTAAGCTCAAAATTTCCAAAATTTCAAGCCGTCATGAGCAGCCATGAGTAGACCTCATAGAATGTGAAGGATAACTGAGGGAGACATGATTTTGTTGAATTGACTATCTAGTGAAAGGGCAATTTGTGATGAACAAATTGTGGTTAAAAGTGATCTCCTTCCCACACTTTTAAGGTCTCAAACATGAAAATAATTATTAATTAAATGGTTATTTTCAGATTAAAATTTTTTCCTCCTGTTCTTTTTTTTTTTACCAGTAACCTACAATTTACCAGCTATATATGGTTCTGAATATTTTTTTCAACCCTCTTCTTTCTTACACAAAAGATAATACGGTATTTATGTTTTAACAAAATGATAAAATCGTTAAATTCCATGCACGCAATGTTGGAAATACGGATGGCACCTTCAACATAGGCCCTGGCCAACACAGTCTTAAATCCTTTCCCAACCCCTATCTCGGCCAGAATCTTAGATGCCTAAAGGCCACAAATAAAGTTCAAATGTAGAATGAAATTCATAATTCGTAATTATAGAAATATCCTACATACCTGTTGCGTTTATTCTTGTTTCTGCCTTTTTATATGCGATTTTTAGAACGATTCATCGCTGGAAACGTCATTAGAAGAAGACAGTACGAAATAGACAGTATTAGTGTTCGTCGGACCAAATAAATGTTGACCGAGCAACATTTATATCACAGTAGAGAGTTCACATTGTTTTGATCCCTGAAGTCTCCAAAATTTCTATAAATTCATTGAAAGCTTTTTCTATGAACTGCCACATCTACAAACGCACCGCGAATGAGAGAAGTTAGAAGTTTAGTAGTGGAATGAGAACCTGTCAATATTGTGAGTTGCTTATGTGTGATACTTTCTTTGAGGACAAAAAGTTAATGCCGGAAATGTATACGTACATTTCTAATTACTGTGAACTAAAGTTCTAATTCATGTGATTTAAAGTGTACCCAGAGGAAGAACTGGATGTATTTCTTGTATAGATTGAAAGTTATTTTCTAATTACAACGCATCTTTGTACCATGTATAGAACACTGTTCAATCTCATTGTTACTTTATCGCAAAATGTTATACTATTGTCATATGTAGGCGATAACGAAAAACATGAGTGACCTTGTACATCATTTGAAAATTCAACATGCGCTGCACGAAGGTTCAAGACTGTAGTAACATTGTCCAATTTTGACTACTTTCAGTGGTTTCCGAAACATAATTTTATATGTGTGATCAGAAATAATGAGTTGTAACATATTTAATTTTAAGCATTTCGCATGACAGTTGCAAAAGCAATCGCATACTGTAACCCACCCAAGTTTTATAATAAAATGAAGAAAAATTTGTAAAGGAAAATTTGTGAGATGAAACTCCGGCTTACTGTTAAGTTTTTATTTCTCTCGGAGTTGAAAGCACTGCATAACCTTCGGTTGGTTTGCGCGAGTCGTGTCGTTCGGGATGACGTCACGTTGCAACCGAGGTTCTCGCTCTAAGACAGAAGCTCTTCGCAGTGTATAAAATGAGGTGAGAGTGTTAGGTCCTTTAAGTAGAATAATGGGTCGTTAAATTTATATTCTTTCCGTATAATCGTATAGTTTGATTAACTTCTTTTGAAAAACTATAACTGATCCTGACTAAGGTTATTATTCAGAAGATATCATTATTACTCACTGTATTTGGAAGAGTTTATTTCTAAAAATATTGTAGAAGAAAAAAGAAAGAAAAGTAAAAATAGTTAACCGAACAGTTAATGTAAATGGTTTTGTGTAGGCAGATTAGTTAGAACATGTTGATTCTTGTTTTCCTTGAGAAACTAGTTTAAAGTTACTAGTCAGAAGTTGAAAATATGTTGCTAATACGGAAATATTTAGGCTAATAGAGACTTTAAATGAATGATATATGTCTTAGATCCGTTTTAAAAAGGAAAGGAAAAAATGGAATCTATGGAATTACAGTTGAGCTGTTGCTCGTAATTCATGCATATTGACCCATATTTAAGAAATCTTTTCCTCTCACATTTTCTTTCCAATGAAAGGCACCTTGCAGTAACTTTGAGTTCCATACATTTTGATGAAATTATTGTATAGGTTCGTAAATTATATCTTTGGATTCACTATTGGTTATAGTATTACTTCAGAAACATTTTGTTACTTGGAAAAAAATCCTTTTTGGAAAAATAATTTTGCTTGCGAACGGAGATTTCTATTAATGCTATTATTGCTTGTTACAATTTGTTAAATGTTTTCTATATTTACATTTATATATCACGTTTCGGATTTGTTATAATAAAATTTTCCATTTTGTTAGAAAAACTTTTTACATTTACAAGTAGTTGCAGAAATGCTCCTGATTATCTTAATAGTGATATTTTGCAAACAGTATAAGCCTTTTCCAGTATTGAACCTCACTCTTCACTTCGTCATTATTCTCAGCCGTGGGAGACTGGAATTCTCCTTTTCTCTCTCCTTTTAAAATTCTTATATTCTAATGGGGGAAGTGGGGTGACGTCCGTTCTCGCAGGACTGTGGGTAGTGGGGCTATTTAAAGGTTGTATATTTATCGTTCATCCGTTACATATATAATTTTTAAATTAAAATTTTATACACTGCCTTGGAAAGGCAAAATTTAAGCTTGCTTCGGGGTCCGGCTCGTTGAGGTCCAGCAAGTGTTTTCCTTTATATTCAAAAATATATGTGTATTTCTTTGGTCAAATTAACCTCTAAATTAAATAACATACTTGCTTTATTCCATGCCTTTCTTGTTGAGTTAATATAAATGTTGTATATGAATGTTGACGTAAAATACTTAATACAGTGTTGCCGGGGTCGGATACAAAATTTATGGTTTAGTATGTTATTGTGTTATAAGAAAACAATTATTGATAAGGTTGTAAAATTAATATTAATTATCCTTTTGCTTTCTTTGAGCTTAATATTTTGTGTTGTGCTTGTAAGGATGGCACTATCAAAGGAGACGTATCTAAAGTCTAGATTTTCGGATTCTTCAAGTTCTAGTGGGGATGAATTTCTTGGATATTCTTATGAATTTTGTAATCCTATGTTTAATAATTCAAGGCCTTCTGCCTATATTCAAGTGAATCCTCACGAACCTTTGCTAGGTGGTCAAAGTAGACCATTTAAGGATCAAAATTATAACGTGAATCCACAAAGAAATGTGGGAGATACTTCACGGTTTGCGAATTACTCGCATAATTTAAGAGCAGGAGGGAGTCAGAGCTTTCAAAATAAGTATAGAGATCGACCATTTAATATGGCAGCTTCATTAAATTTAAATTTTGAGAAATTTGCTTCGGAAGGAATCTATAAATCTTTGTTGCATGATATTAATAGTCTACCGGTAATAGATGGTACCAATACTGAGTCTACATTTCAGTTTTTATTAAAACTTGATAGTATTGTCAGAGGAAAGGGTGTTGGTAGCTTGTCTTTCTCGTACAAAAGGAGAAATGCAAGAGGTTATACAATCGTTCATTGGGGACGCTTCCCCTTGGCAAACAGTTTGTAGACATTTAGTGGTGCGATTTATTTCCACTATTGGTAGAACACAATTCATGCGACTATTTTTCTACGTTCCCATGCGGGAGGGTAATTCATTATATGAGTTCGTGGATAATAAATTATCGATTATACACGTACTTGATATGTCCTTTGATGAAGCCACCATTTGTAGTTACGCCTTCTGCACATCGATTTCTAGCTGAAAGAGGTATGCCTATCGATTTAAATCAATTGTATTTTGCTACAGAACACTATGATGCTTTGCATAGGTATAGGAAGGATTATTATCGATTACGTAATCAAGGTTGTAGCGTACGGGACTTGGTACCACCCCGTAAACCATCTTCCTTTATCGGAGCGAAGAACACAAAACAGCAAGTAGTGTTGCAATCCCGTGAACCAATAAATTTGCATAAAAATTTAGTTTCTCCAGCTATGAATTCTTTAGCATCTAATTATAAAAATTCTGATAAGGCAGGATTTTCTCATAATCATAACTTAGAATCTCAGTACATAACTCAAAATAACTTAGACGTAAAACAAAATGGTAGTAAATTGAGAAAATTATTAGCGATTTCTGTTTACATTACGGGTATGCGTTTTAAGTGTCTCATTGATACTGGGAGTACGAACTCTTATCTGGATCGACATCTTTATGATGAACTTAGAAAAAGGTGTAAAATAAAGGCAGAAAAGCTGAACGTTCAAACGATCGGCTTGGGGAATATCCAAGTTACAGTGGATATGAGAGTAAGACTATATTTTAAAATTGGAAGATACCAATTTAGTAAAATTTTCTTTATCGTGGACTCTAATCAGTTTGATCTACTTGGAAATGACTTTCACACGAAGTATGATGCCATTATAGACATTGTTGGTAATTTATATAATATAAAAGCTCGGAAGTTAGTGGTTCCTATGATCCGAGCTGATGAACTTTTGTGTTCCCAGACTTCTCTCGCTTCTGCATATAATTCTAGGGATGGGGTGAGTGGAAAGCAGACGCCCTGCGCCTTTGGTTGTCCGAAAGCTACACCTCAGCCTAGATCTTTTGGTAATTCCAATCAGAGTTTGACTCCATCGACATCAGTAACCAGAGACAACGGAGTTAGCACCATGTTTGACCCTGGAGTGGAATTCGTTTTTGATCAGTCCATATTACATCCACCGGAGATGAGACCGGAGGAATCTCAAGGTAATTATACGGTTCCTGATCAATTATTACAATGTGATTCTAATTTACAGGAATATGTTAATAACTTGTTAACTTCATATTCAGATGTAATAGGGAATAAAATTGGTAGAGTAAAAAACTTTACGTACAAAATTGTACTTCGAGATAAAACTCCCATTGAATTGCAACCTTATCAACTTCCAACGCATAAGCAAAAGGAATTAGATTTATTGCCCCGCTTTTAAAAGACGATATTATAGAAGAAGTAGATTATTCTCCCTACACATCGCCCTGTTTCTCAGTAACAAATTCAGACTGAAGCAGGCGGCTTGTAATTTCATACGGAGAAGTGAACAAAAAGGTAATGGTAAACAGCTATCCTTCTCCTAACACGGAGAATATAATCTCTAGTATTTCGGATAATAATATATTTTCAAAACTTGATTGTAAATCCTGTTTTCATCAAATTCCTCTGTCTGAAGAGAGTAGAAATATTACTGCTTTTGTGACAAAAAACAAAATCTATCGATATAAATCGGTACCAATGGGTTTAGTGTTATCACCTTTTGTTTTAAGTAATTTGATGTCAAAAGTCTTTGAAGGGTTAATTGGTAAGAATTTAGAGATATATTTTGATGACATAATTTTATTTAGCAAAAATATTGAGAGTCATAAAGCTCTATTAGAGGAGGTATTATCTCGACTAAGAAATTGGGGAACTACTATTTCAAAAAAGTAGTCCTGTCTATTTCAAACTAGTATAAATATTTAGGGTTTCGTTTTGAAAATGGCAATATGTCAATAGATCCTGAGATAATTAAAGCTATTCAGGAGATACCCAAACCAAAGAACAGAGAAGGGGTCAATAGAATATGTTCATTTTTCTCATTCTATTCAAAATTTATTTATGGGTATTCAGAGTAATTGTTCCCCTTCAAGAATTACGATCTGTAAAAAAGCCTTTTAAATGGACTAAAGTTCATGATGAAGCCCTACAAAAATTAAAAGTTGCCTTTTGTAGTCAGGTCACTTTGAAAGTCCCAGATATGAATTCAACTTCGTTATTCATTGTGATAGCTCTTTGCGTCATTTTTCTGGGGTTCTCAGCCAATATGATTCGGAAGGGAATCTTAGATCTGTATCTATGTTTAGTCAGGCAATTCCACAATCTGATTGGAGTAAAAACATATACGAATTAGAACTTAAGGCTCTTTCTTTATCTTTGGAAAAATTTGAGTATTACTTGGCAAATCCCTTTGTGGTATATGCTGATAGTAAGAGTTTAACTTGGTTACTTAATAACCATAAAAGACAAAGGAGATATGGAACTATGTTAGAGAAAATCTCGAGGTTTAAATTTCGTATAGTCCATGTAAGATCAAAAATAAATAGTATAGCCGATATCCTTTCAAGTGTTGGAAACCATCTAGAATTCTATACAAAAGACGATAATACAATGGAAGTCACAAAAGATCATAATAAAACAGTAAATTTGTCTTTCATTAATTTTTGGTAAAATCCTGTGTTTAATGTGCCTCTTACAGATCACCAGAGGAAGGATCCTGAGTTAAGAGAGATTATGAATAGGTTAGAGCGAAAGGAAGAAGTTCCTCCGTATGTATTAAGAAATAAGATCTTATTTAAAAAGACTAAAGGTAAAGGAAATAATGGATTTAGAATTGTAATACCTTATTCTTTAATTCAGTCGATTATTGAGTATTCTCATTGTCCAATAATTCATGGTGGGCATATGGAGTGCAAAAAACTATTGCTAAGGTCGCTGAGAAGTATACCTGGCCTACTTTATATTCTGATATTAAGAATTTTATACAATCTTGTCATTTGTGCCAAACCTGTAAAGATTCTAATCGAAAACCTATGGGTCAATATTTTACAAAAAAGGTAATGCACCCAAATTATACTTGATTTATTGATATTGCTGGGAGATTGCCTAGTAGTTCTGGATTTAATATATTTTAATTGTCATTGACGCCTATAGTCGTTTTGTCTTTTTAGAACCTTTAAGATGACTAACCTCAAAAATCATCTGTAATAAGTTACAGGAATTATTTCTTCGATACGGCTTTCCTGGTAAGGTCCTAAATGACGCGCTTATTATTTTGTGAGTGATTACTTCTTAAAATTCTTGTGTAGTTATGGTATACAGAGTGTAAAATTCTCCCCATATAACCCTCAATCGAACAGAGCCGAACGTACGGTGCGATCGGTTAAAAATTTAATTCGTATTTATGTTGATAAGTCTCAACAGAATTGGGCCCAATTACTATCTAAAATTGCTTTTACTATTAACATAAGTATTAATGAAACTACTGGGATTAGTCCATGTGAACTTTATATGGGACGGAAATTTTGCCATCCATTAGATGTTAAATGGTTGATGGACTTAGATCTTTTAGACGATGACCAGCATAAAGAGCAAAAACTAGTCAATATAAATAATAACATAGTACGCGCTTGGAAACATAGTGCGAAGGTTTATACGCGAAAACATAGTCCTGTTAATTTAAACATTGATGATTTAGTATTGGTTAAAAGGTTCATGAAAATTTCAGCAGAAAAACATTTCAATCCAAAGATCGCCCCTCAGTGGGAAGCCCATTGCGCCTTATTTCTAAACCTACACCAAATACAGTTCGGCTAGAAAATATTGAAATACCATATGTACATATAAAACGTCATGTTCTTTTTTGTAAGAAACATTTTCCACCGAGACAAGTTAATCAACCTAACCCATAAGGTAACACGGAAACAAAAAATGATTTGATGTGAGAATTGAGGTTAAGCAATTTATTAATATTGTATTTATATATATCATTTAGGATGTTTGTTCGAACAAATTTTGTGTGTGTATATCTTTTTATTCCTGCAGGAATGCCTCGTCCGACAAAGTGAGAGGTCAACCCCTTTTCATTCTGTAAACACCTCATCATCATCCTTTGTGTATGTTGTGTATAATATTGGAAAATTATTGTAGAAGTTTGTAAAGAAAGCGTTAGCATTACAAAATTTATGGAAGATTGGTAATGTATGGAAATAATTTTATTATTGAACTTGGGATTGTTATGGATATAAATTTTTTTGACCGACCCTCGGATATTATGTAACTCACCCAAGTTTCATAATAAAATTAAGAAAAATTTGTAAAGGAAAATTTGTGAGATGAAACTCCGGCTTACTGTTAAGTTGGTTATTTCTCTCGGAGTTGGAAGGACTGCATAACCTTCGGTTGGTTTGCGAGAGTCGTGTCGTTCGGGATGACGTCGCGTTGCAACCGAGGTTCTCGCTCTAAGACAGGAGCTCTTCGCAGTGTATAAAATGAGGTGAGAGTGTTAGGTCCTTTAAGTAGAATAATGGGTCGTTAAATTTATATTCTTTCCGTATAATCGCATAGTTTGATTAACTTCTTTTGGAAAACTATAACTGATCCCGACTAAGGTTATTATTCAGAATATATCATTATTACTCACTATATTTGGAAGAGTTTATTTCTAAAAATATTGTGGAAGAAAAAAGAAAGAAAAGTAGAAATAGTTAACCGAACAGTTAATGTAAATGGTTTTGTGTAGGCAGATTAGTTAGAACATGTTGATTCTTGTTTTCCTTGATAAACTAGTTTAAAGTTACTAGTCAGAAGTTGAAAATATATTGCTAGTACGGAAATATTTAGGCTAATAGAGACTTTAAATGAATGATATATGTCTTAGATCCGTTTTAAAAAGGAAAGGAAAAAAGGAATCTATGGAATTACAGTTAAGCTGTTGCTGTTCATGCATATTGACCCATTTTTAATGAATCTTTTCCTCTCACATTTTCATTCCAATGAAAGCCACCTTAGCAGTAACTTTGAGTACCATACATTTTGATGAAATTATTGTATAGGTTCGTAAATTCTATCTTTGGATTCACTATTGGTTATAGTATTACTTCAGAAACATTTTGTTACTTGGAAAAAATCCTTTTTGGAAAAATAATTTTGCTTGCGAACGGAGATTTCTATTAATACTATTATTGCTTGTTACAATTTGTTAAATGTTTTCTATAATTATATTTATATATCACGTTTCGGATTTGTTATAATAAAATTTTCCATTTTTTTAGAAAAACTTTTTACATTTACAAGTAGTTGTAGTAATTCTCCTGATTATCTTAATAGTGATATTTTGCATACAGTATAAGCCTTTTCCAGTATTGAACCTCACTCTTCACGTCGTCATTATTGTCAGCCGTGGGAGAGTGGAATTCTCCTTTTCTCTCTCCTTTTAAAAATCTTATATTCTAAAGGGGGAAGTGGGGTGACGTCCGTTCTCGCAGGACTGTGAGTAGTGGGGCTATTTAAAGGTTGTATATGTATCGTTCATCCGTTACAATAGCTAATAACTCTCTCTCGGTTCCTCAAGTACAGACAACATCAGTGACGTGAATGTCTGAATATCATGTGCAGAACATGATAATTAGTTTTACGTGAAAATTAAATTATTTAGGTCTTCCTTCAAGCTCGATAGATTGTAGTTCGAAATATTAGAACTTGTAGTTAATAACATTGAATTGAACGTGATGAGAGATATTTCTCCTAATCATGACAGTGTGATCTTTAGTAAACTGCAAATGCTTGAAATTCGTTTACAACAGGCAGGGGCGGATTTACTATTTTAATTTTGGGTAGGCCCGCTCCCTCTCTTATGGATACATATACAAATTTGATTAATTAATGACTGCAGGAAATTACTTTTACAGTAGTGGTTAATGCTATTTGTTAAAATAATTATCAACCATTAATGTAAATAGTGAAAAATATTTTACACCTTACTGTATCTTTTAGTGCTTATATATTTTTCAAAGTTTTTGGGAAAGTCCGTGCCCTACCCGTTAAAGACCCCACTGACAAGAGGTGGACACTTCATACAAACGCAGTAAACTTTTATCACAATAATCTTGCATGGTATTACCGTGAATTGATAATATTTAGTTAGTTTGATATCACATGGGACAAATCTCAGGGTGGTACATGAGATTTGAAAGTAACCATAATTTCCTTAAAAATCTAGCAACATCCTTTCACTCGTTTAAAAATGTCTGTAAAACTTTGTCAGTACGACATCAAGAGTACATGAGCAACATATGGAAGGTAGGGTTAGGTTCTCGATGTGCATTGCAATTGGTCCTGGTAAGAAATGTTCTATTAGCTTTTTTCAGCAGTGCCCTTACATTTGTAGGAACTTAGATGCATACCTGACGAAGAGGTTTTAAGTATCAACTGGTTTCATACTCGTTGGTACCTTAGACATCTTTTCATGATCCACAAAGGTGATTTTGAGAATGATTTACCTGTTTTATACAGAATATCACATATCTTCATTTACGACAGCAATCCTTTTTTAATGTGTAAGAAATTTCGTATAGTGTGCTTCGAGGAAAGTTAATACGCGTTCGTGGTACGAGAACAAGAACAATGAAAAATAGTTGGTTCCAAATTTATTTCTTATCCTCACTTAGAATTGCATCAGCGCCTCGACAATCTCCAATGGTGTGAAGCACCAAAGCATTATGTCATGTAAATCATCTATACAAAATGTTTGTAATGTTATGGTAAATCAACTCATATGGCACGCTATGCTTTACAGTGGAAATATTTTCCCAAACAGATTTCCTTGAGACTAAATTGGAGTTTGGTTTTCCCTTTAAACGATTACCACTGACCTGGAACATTTGGAAATGTCAGGGAATTCATTTAAAGTCTTGGAAAAATCAGGGAATTTCGTGAAAAACTTCCAAAACTTGGAAAAGTCTGGGAATATTGACTTGAAATTTCCTTGTCTGTACATATTGAATTAGAACCTTTATTAGTAGGTGCGTCTTATTTGATAAGATGTACGTGAAAGAGATGGCGACTCTAGCAACTGGAGCCTGTGGTTATAAAGTTTCACATTTAAAAAAGTCAACAAGACTTAACACGGTGCATTAATAGATACCAAACTTAAAATCGCTTTGCCTTTTTTTCCTGAAATGTGCAGTGGCGAAGGGTCGTAAGATTCCCTGAGGCCGGGCCTACCCATTTACTTTCAGAAATTATAATTTATAATTAATCCATTTCCTTTGTACAGAATGTACGATAGTTTTCTAAGTTGAAAAAAAATATTGTTTGATAAAGAAATCGTGGTTAGCTCCACTGCTGGGAGTCTCACCGAGCTGTGTCTCAGGCAGCAGTAGAACTACCGTCAAGCTACTCAGAAAATCCCGCGTGAGAACGTGTTGGTAATAACCTGCGAAACAGACCGGCCTCAGCGCTTATCGACTTTCGTTTCTACATAAAGATTTTCTCTCGAGACCTTCGATTTCGATTCGATATGTCAAACAAATAAAGAGCAAGAGAATGTAGGGCCCCATTCTGTATCAACTTTGCTTAATCTTGCGGACTCTAACGAAACGCAAAAGCTGGAGCAAGCTATTCTAAAGGTGCTACGCCTATTATCGCAAACTAATGCCTCTTTATTCCGTTGCGTTGGCGCAAGCGTGTACGAAATCGCACTCGTTGAGTTCATTAGAATTGAGTAGAGTGTGCGTTTTCGAGATATTGTGTGTGATTATTTTTTTTTTTACATTCGCAAAAGTAAATGAGAGAAAATGTCAGTAAGTGGAGAATATGAACATAATATAATTCACATTAAATAATCTTCTATATCAGCGGTCTTATGAAAATGCATGTGTTATTAAGGAACAAAGACCAGCGTCTGTGTTGAAAAGAGAACAAACAAAGGGCAAGAGGATTCTGCATGCATTGGTACAAAAAATATTTGGGGTTGTTGGCATATAAAGAACAACATATGAAAAAATATTTAAGTATGATTCTGCTTTTGAAGGAGAATTAAGTGACACACAAAATGACCTGATTGAATGCTTGTCATGTGGTTTGAAGAATGTAATTAACGACGAAATTTTACAAGCAGGGTTTGTTTCAGTCATAGACTAAACAACGTGGGCCTTATCCAGAGTAGTTTTCAAGTATGATTTGCGTCATAATAAAGGTCTGACTACTGCAGGAAACATATGTGAGCTGAGCTCTTTAGTATGGCACTAATCACGCGTTAGAACTACTCTGAATAAGGTCACATATGTTTCTTGTAAAGCGCAAATAATGTGATAATTCACCTTCCCCACCCGATCACGCCAAATAAAACAAGCTGCATTCGGCGAATTAAGAACAGCTATGAGTCACAGACGTGAATTTCGTTATGAAAATTAAGATCCGGATCGAATAAGTGCTGTCGATGGACTACAATTACGTTAAATTTGTGTGAATTTGTTTTCTTGTGGTTCTGTAGTAAAATATGTATGTCTAATTTGCTTTATTATTATTAATATTATTATTATTATTATTATTATTATTATTAGTAGTAGTAGTAGTAGTAGTAGTAGTAGTAGTAGTAGTAGTAGTAGTAGTAGATCATAGGAACTACCCTTTTGAAACTATCAGCCTTCGCCACTGGAAATGTATTCCTGTCATATTTTGTATGTGCTTAATAGAAATTAGTAATTTCTACTTCGAAGATCGTTCCTTCAAATAGAGTATAAGTAAATCAATTAATAGTGAAAAGCAATTACCTATTATTGGAATCAAACACTGCTATCTATTTCTTGGACAGTCATCAGCAATCAAGAAAAGGCTAGATGAACGCTACATTGTGATTTGTGTATGTAACGGTCAATACGTAGAACAAAATCACATAGATGCACTCAGCCACATACACAAAATATCGATGTAAGGGGGTGCACATGATTTTGGGTCAACCATAATTAAATTTGTATGTGAGCAAGCTGAATAAAGATTGTATTTCAATAATAAACAAACAAAAGAGGAGTTCGTAGGAAAACAACACTATTTTCATCTCATTACAATCGAATGCCCTTTTAAGATTTTTTATTAGTAGCACATCACCAACTACACAAAGCAACGTATTTTTCTTATTGCTGTACATACTAAAAAAATAACCTGAAGATTGCATCGTTCACAATCAAACAGCTGACTCACTTATTTGATGTTACCTTTATGACTGACAATGGGTTATGACTGACCTTGAAATATATCAAAGTAGTTATTTTAATAATCGTCTGAACATTAGTGTTCCTGTGCAATGGTTTGAAGCATCACAGAGGGTCATTAGCATAAGTGCAGCGACGAAAGTTATTTTGCTAGACATCATGGAAATCATAAATTACCTTTGTTCATTTATAAAACAAAAAAAAAAAAAAACATTAATGTCTGCTTTGTATATTTTATAAAATGTATAAGATTTATTGGTATGTGATTTCCAAAGATTAGACACAATGTTAATCGTATTCACAAAAGAACAAATATGTTTATTTTACGTTGCGTGAGGAAATCTTCATAAAATAATAATTTATTTGTTTTATTATAAACTTTACCATTTACCTTTCTCTGTTTGTTAATTAAGCTGAAAAATATTTGTATTTGTTTATATTCCGAAATACTCTGCAAATCGTGTGAAGGAATTAGAACACATTTCGCAATAGTGTTCATTTTATGTTTATTTGTAATCTTTTTTTTTTCAACAGCTGTTTGGAAGTTTTGCGTTTTAAAATTATGATTTAAATGTAGTATTCAATTAAGAATAAATTGATGCGTGTGTGAAAATATGATCTGTGTACTCCTTAATATTCCATGAATTCATTTGTAATGAAACGTGATAACAAGATTTAGGGGCTGAATAGTAAGTTTCACCATTGCAGTGCTTCATTTTATTTAAAGCCCGTCTCACACGGATCTGCACTAAGGCCTCAACCCAGGCTACAACTTAACAGTGTTCCTTAACTCAAACTTCCATACAATTTCTTTTATCCTGAGGTGATGTAGGGGTCTCAGAGGATCCGTAAATATATGTAAATTTTACCAGCAGAGCATCTCGTTGTCGCTATATTAAAACAAACGAAAAACGTGATACGCAAATTGTAAATATTATTGTTTTTTCTATTTCACGATATGAGTTCATCTGAAGAGGATGAAATAGCAATAGCAGCGATATCTGCTCTGTTGCGGACACAAAATCCGCCCTCCACTCCCTCCAAAAAAAACGAGAGAGAGAGAGTAAAGAGGAGCTGGTGGACCAGGGAGTGAATTCTTCGCCGCAATAATGCACAAGTAAGCACAATATTGTAAGCACAAGTAAGCACCAAACTGAAAATCAAATGTCTTGTACAAATATGTAAATGAGGGCAGTTATCAGGCGCGGAAAGCTAAAATAAAGAAGAAAGAGCAATTTTCCAGTATAGGTACTGAGTGCATCCTCTCAGCCCAGTACCCACATAGCTCATAAAGTAAACTTTTACCCACCGGGAACGCATCTCATGCACTACACCTGGAATTTTTGTATTGTGCCAGCATTGTAGAACTTTTCCCTAAAATTTCACAAAAGCCACATAACACTGATGATAACTCTCATTGTTTCTGTTTTTGGCACTGGTTTAATTTTGGAGCATCACATCTGAATTTTGTTTTCAAGTGTAGGATTACTAGGGTAAAATTATTAAAGTGCTTTATGACGGATAAAATAAATGAGTTGATATGAAAGATGCCTCTATAGAAACTATTTTCCACCGGCGATGAATTTCTGCACAGTTTATAGAAGTTGTATTTTGTTTACAAGTGGAACGCTACTAGTATGAAACCATGACAAATGCTATTGAAACTCGTATCATTGTCAAAACCCACTCGTTTTCACTACCCTCGCTTATGCAGATACACACCTTCGCTGACGCGCCTGTTCCCTTCAGACGCACCACCTCGGTAAGGTGCGCTATACATTACGAGATCAATCCTAGGAAATATCTTAGGATTTATCTTCGGAAAAATGTTATGACATATCTTGTAGGAAATCTTACCCTTGTGTGCCATACACGTGAAGATTTTTCCTGTCTGACCGAATGACATATATCAACATTGTGAAATAGCTCTATTTAATAAAAGCATAAAGTTGAAGAATTACTATGCTAACCACACTGCACATCCCACTGATATTAATATCAGGCGCTATATTGTTAAATTAGATACCTCCAAAAAAAAAAAGCAAAGTCAGAAGGGTGCTGGTATACTTTTGGCGCACCACATTTTAGAAGATTTACAAGTAAAATTTAATACTTTGCATGAAAAGACATATTTATAAGGAACAAATTTTTTGGATGCAACGTAATTAAATACAAAGTAATACACCTGTATTTTATGTTTACAACTGTAGGGTTACTACTGTAAAATCATTATAAATGTTTTAACGACGGTTAAAATAGGTGAGACAATCTTTAGCAGAAAGGGTCCAGCTATTTTTTCTAAGAAATGCTACAATTTCGGTAGTTTATATTCTCATTAGTTTAGTTTAGGTTGGTTCAGGTTAGTTACGGTTATGTTACGTTAGATTATATTAGTACATGGGTCCAACACAATTTTCAAAAAGTGATAGAATTTCGCTTACTTCTATTAATATTAGGTTAGTTTAAGATAGGTAACTTCATTAGGTTAGATTTAGTTAGGTTGTGTTAGGTCTAAGTACTTGCATCTTCCATTTCTCCTGTAAATTTTGTATGTTCTGCTTACTTCTGGACCCCTTCTGCGAAACTTTTACGTAAGTGATTGCATATGAAAGTTTACCGGTGTTACTATTTTCCACCACCGGTGTATTTCTGCATAGTTTACAGAAGCTATAATTTATGTTTACGAGTGGAGCGCTACTACCACGATACCATGACAAGTGCTATTCAAACTCGTATCATTACCAAAACGCACTCGTTTTCACTACATCAACTGACGCGCCTGCTTCCTTCGCTCGCACCCTCTCACTGACGCTCGACACTCCGCTTAGCCCTGCTCTGACTCGGTTAAATAGCATTCGTACTTTCTAGAAACAACCTAGCACAACTTGGTTTGCGTTTTTTGCACTATAGTTTTTATACTATATATATATCTTGACCCCGTATTTGTACGCAAATTGTAAAAGAATTGTAGTTTATCAACAATTGCTTTTGTTGGTCCCCTTCAGGGATTTTATCTATGCTATGTAAGATATTTTCATGTCGGTCAACGCAAATCATTTAGGAAATAGTGACAAATTATAATTTTTCAACAACTATTTCGAGTGGTACATCTAAAGTAAACCTGCACGATCAGAAGATACCTCATCATTTGTGTTTTCATTTGTTTTGTTTTCACTTTGTCTCACCTGATGTCGCTTAAATCGAAATCTTACGAATTTTCTTTCCGAAATAGAGCGTGCTCTAAACAAGAGAAATCTCATAGGATCGTTCAGAACACAGGAAATGACATGGGATCTGTTGCCATACACGTTGAGATTTTGACTCTAGGATAAATCGTAAGAGATTTCCTAGGATCTATCTTATAGTGTATAGCCGGCCTTACTCTCGGGCTCTACAGCTTCGCTCTGCTATGACTCGGTTAGATAGCATTCGTGCTTTTTAGTGGTGACCTAACGCAGGTTGTTTTGTGCTTTTTGGGCTGTTTTTATGCATGCATCCGGACGCCTTATTTATACGCAAATCTTAAAAGAATTATAATTTTTCAACAATTGCTTATGATACCCCCTTGAATTTTAACTATGCCATGTGGATATTTTCATGTAGCCCAGCATAAATCATTTAGAAAACAATAAAAATGTAATTAGTGAAAGAATTCTAATATTTGAACAATTATTTCGAGTGGTGCGCCAAAAGTAAACCTGCACGCTTTTTTTAACATTGTACCTTTTTTTTGGTATACAAATTGCACAATAATCACCTATTTTTATTCTTTTAAAACATGTAATTTCATTTGTTCACAGTTGTAGTGTTCGGGCGGATACCTTCACCGTATACCTCCTCTAAGGTTTTCATTCTTGCATTTTTTTTAAATAATATAAATCGTGCTACAAAAAATCATATTTTTCGTATGACTCTATTAATTCTATTTGTGCTTCTCTTGTCCAGGTAGCATTGTTTTGAAATTACAGCGAGAAATAAAGTTGAAAGTCGTCAGGCGCTGCTCTTTTCTAATTGGTAGTTGTATGTAAGTCCAGATGAAAATAGAAACTGCTTCTATTTCTTCCAAGTCAGGATCCAAATAAGGACGGCAGAAAATTTCAACCTGAACTAGGGGCAATTTACTTCTCACACGATCGTTAAGTAAGGTCGTGAATTTTAAATCGTGAACCGCAGCCTTACTTCAGTCCCGTCTGAGACAGGCTTAAGTAACATTTCACAGTTGTGTCATATTGATACATGTTTCGATTTGTAGTGTACACGTTAGATTTATATTTTCTCATGCCCTAAATTCGATCTTGGGACGGCAAAAAATTTAAAGTGTTGTGAAATATTTGTAGTGTATGTAGTGTTAAAGACTGTATCCATGCTCCATTGCTTATTTGTTGAAATTTGAATATTTATGTGTTGTCTTTACGTGAACTGCTTTGTGTTTTATATTGTTCCAAAACTCCACTTTCCTTTCGTGAGTTTGTGCTGTGGTAGATGGTTTATTTTCAGCAGAGGGGTTTTGATAACCTGCAAATTGAGACGTCATAGGTTTGCTCTCAAATATCTCAGATGATCAATAATTCTGTAGAAAACTTAGTACATTTGTTCAATCCCAGCGGCAGACGATCCTGACTGTGGTTCCTCTATCACACCAGGCCAATGGCAGCATGGCACCTTTAATATAGGCCCTGGCCGACACCTTCTTGAATTATTTCACTTGCTCTTTCCTGGCTTGACCCACAGCTGCCAAAAGGCCGTAAATATAGTAAAAATTAGCACGTTAAATTGTAAAGTTCCATGGCAACTATGACGCCTACTTTTCAAATTGTTAATACTGCTTTTCGCCGTTCCATATTTTTTAAAATCAAAGGTGCGCTTTGAGAAAGGGGAGTTAAAATCGTAATTATCTATAGAATTTCAAACTGTTTACAATTTTAATCCACCTCATCTTTGCGAACATAATAAGCTTCACCAAGTTCGATAATGTAATTTTTTTACGTGTATAGTAAATAAAAAATTGTCGTATTTTTGTACTGATGTACTTAATGCACTATCATGGTAAGGAATAAATAATCATTTATAGAATTTCTTTTACGAGTAGTGCGGAGTGGATACACCGATTTAAGTATGATCTTTTATAACGTAGTAAAAATTCACACTCTCTGTAGAAGATTGTACTCAAACCTATTACACCAATTCCATATGATGATCTTAAATGAAACTGAAACAATGGTTATATACTCCTGACCACGATAGTCATATACAACCATTTACTATTCGCGTAAAAAGATGCAATACCGTAGTAATATTCGTGTTAAAGTATACACATCACAAGCTTTTCCAATACAGAAAAAAGGGTTACATCAACACCACAAACTAAGTTATTAAAACAACGCAATAGGTGTAGTAACGCATACGCGGAGTCGAACTAAGACCAAAAACGGTATTAATCTGGCTTTCACCTTGAATTTTAACACAGGGATGTTAAATTAACACCAACGTGGTGTTACTTAATTGGTATTGACCCTGAATTATGACACAAATGGTGTGTTGATTGACCTTGATTATCACACAGATGGTGTTCAAATAACACAGGGAATGTGTTATATTGATACTTGACATGGTGTTATATTAACACAAAATAATTAACACACTACACACTGTGTTACTTTCTTTGAATTGGTGTGACACCGCCACAAGTAACACACAGCACTTTTCCACACACCAGCGACCCTGACAGGGTGTCGAATGAACACAGAAAATACTTACACAGATCCGAATTTAACACCGCTCAACAGCGCTTGAGTGTTAGAAACGTAACACACCCACTGTGTTAAACGTCAAGACCGCATAGTGGTAGTCAAGCTGGAACCACTGCCCGGTGTTAAAATTGAGTTGAATTAACACAATCATTTTTTACAATCTATTATCGTACACTCTGTCGTTTCCGCTTCTTATTTTTGCTTTCATTTTTGACTTAGATGCATGGTATGATGTACAAGTTCATAGCTAATTTGCTAGTGCTGATGCTTTCCATGCGTGTGTTCCTTTTCTCATATAGCCTAAGTAGTGATGGGTAAATTCCCGGGAAGATATTTTTCGGGAATACCCTAACAGCATTGAAAGTTGAAAAAAATATTTTTTGAATATTGAATTTATACTCAAATTGAAAAAATAATTATTTAAAAAAGCAATGTTTAAAAGTATGTAATGAATATGTAACAAGAAATATTTGATTACAAACATTTTATAAATGTTTGTTTTTTTATTTCATGAATATTTAAAGAAAAATGTTTAATCAATATTTATTATATGTTTCGTAACAAATATTTCCACCAAAAATATTGTATGAATATTTAGTGTTTATGATTCAGCAAATATTTGAAAACCAATGTTTACTAAATATTTTTGTAATATTACATAACAATATTTACTGCTATGCCAAAATGAAATATACTAAAAATATTTATTATATATTTAATAGGAAATATTTACAGGAAAAATGTTGTATGATTATTTTGTGTTTACGATTCAGCAAATATTTGGAAACAAATGTTTACTAAATATTTATGTAATATTACATAACAATATTTATGCTATGCCAAAATGGAATAGACTACAAATATTTATTATATGTTTTAGTAACAAATATTTTCACCAAAAACTTTGTATGAATATTTCGTGTTTATGATTCAGCAAATATTTCAAAACCAATCTTTAATAAATATTTATGTAATGTTACATAACAATATTTACTGCTATACCAAAATGGAATATTCCACAAATATTTATTATATATTTAATAGGAAATAGTTACACGAAAAATGTTGTATGAATATTTTGTGTTTACGACTCAGCAAGTATTTGAAAGCCAACGTTTACTAAAAATTTATGTAATATCACATAACAATATTTATTGCTATGCTAAAATGGAATATACTAAAAGAATTTCGTATATGTTTAGTAGAAAATATTTACACGAAAAATATTGTACGAATATTTCGTGTTAGTAATTCATGGAATAAATGAAAGAAAATGTTCAGTAAATATTTTGGTTGCATTACATTACAATATATATTGCTAAGCCAAAATTGAATATGCAATAAATATTTATCATATATTTAACAGAAATTATTTATACGAAATCTATTGTATGAATATTTCATGTTAGTGATTCATAGAATATTTGATAGACAATGTATAGTAAATATTTATGTCATATTACATTATAATATTTAGTGCAATGCAGTAACTGAATATGCAAAAAATGTTTATTACATATTTAGTAGCAAATATTTTCAAGAGAAATGTTATGTGAATATTCTATGTTAATGATTCATTGAATATTTGAAAGATAATGTCTGGAATATATATTGTATTGTATTGCACTACAATATTTAATGCTATGCCATAATTGAATGTACAAAAATAGTTATTATATATTTAGCTCAACCGTTGGATGCGGTACGATTTGTGTTATGTGGGTGCCGCTTCAACGTAAATACAAGTTTCTTTACTTTCAATTGTTTCCGACTTACGAGTTTGGATACTAATTTTTACAATATGTCACAATACGGTTGATAAAGATATTTATTCTCAGGAAATTTCATCTTGACCTCCGGAAACCAATTTGATGGCAATGTTTAATTTGAAAGAAACTCTCGGTTCGGAGTCGCAAATTAGAATGTGTAAGCTCATTGTTTAAGTTTTATCTGCTGCAAATCAGAAACATAAACGTAAGATGAATTTTTAGTAAGATCAAATCAACTATTTTATTTTTCTCCCTTTAACCTTACGTACTTTGTTACAGGAAAATCATATTTAGTATTACACACGTTAGTTATTAAATGGACAGAAAGAAAGATATAATATAAAACAAGACTTATGTCCTAGCGTTTTCATATAATCTTCCAAAGTCCTGATACTAATGCGAATAGGGCGCCACTCGGCTTTCTCAAAAACATAAGATACAAAATTTCAAGTATAAAATTTCACATAATGGTTAAAAGACCAATTTCATGTAATTCGCATTCGGAAATTGGTACAACGAGTTGTGGTCAAAAATGTTCATTTTTCGATTGAAATGACTCTCGGCACATAAAGGAGGGATACGGAATATATTAGTTCTTACCGCCGCTGTACCTAAACACAACGTAACATAAGGTTAGAGTTAGTAACGTGGAATCATTTCAAAATACTAAGGTAAAAGCACCAGTTCTGGACATCCTTAAATTTGGCTCCAATAAAGGATATATTGACGGAAATATGTAAAATATGAATTTGAAAAACCACTTAAGTTTCCCTTACATTGAAAATTTGCTACTTGATATACTGCTACCGCTGAGTGACATTCGTTTGTCGTTTACTAAGTACTGATGCTTCAATTTTAGTGATATTGGTTGCATGCATTTTTCTTCACACTTCCTT
Source organism: Thermobia domestica (assembly GCF_964235325.1). NCBI lineage: Eukaryota > Metazoa > Arthropoda > Insecta > Zygentoma > Lepismatidae > Thermobia > Thermobia domestica. Next base: position 39,656,155 of record NC_137470.1, read on the forward strand.
AAGAAATTGAATAAGGTGAGGCATATCTTTGAGCATGCAGCAAAGAGCTAATCCTGTACTTTATAATTTAGATCACGATGTCTTGTAAAACGGAATATACAAATTTACTGATCCAGTGAAAGGAGTTAAGTTACCGTTCGCAATCACATCCATATTCTTTAATATATATTTCATGTGAACCAGAGAATATTTTACAATAGATAATTTTGTACGAATAAACCTATATTAGGATAAATCGCATTTGCATCTGTTTATCGGTCTTGGCAATTTGCAAGTAGAAACTAGAGGAAGGCAATGCAATTTATTTATACTTAATAGGAAATTAACATTCGAGTCCAGTGATCCGGATCCAAAAAGCGTTACTTGTAACGGGATTTCATTCTGTTTCGAAGTTCTCGAATGGCAACGCAAGGCAAACAATGGAAAAGACAATTTAAATTTAATCCAGAAAATCGCAAACTAAACGCAAATTTTGTGTCTCGTCAACAAAACACAACTATACGAAATGAGGTCCAGGACATAATGAAATGGTTTTCATTGACTTCATACTCTGGACTCAATTAAGTATTTAAGTAATTCACTGAGTTCAGAGAGAATGAAAAGCTTTGAAAAGGCGATAAATGGCCTAATTGCGTGTCGGTTTCCAAAAACACAACGCAGAATTTTTATTTCAGCTTCCAATATTTGATATCACGTACGAATTTTTAGATATTTACTTTTGTTAGTGCTTCAATATTACTGTAGATATGGCCAATTACATGTCACGAAAAACCGATAAGAAATACATGGGGAATTTTTCATTAGGTCAAATTCCCGCCAAATTCAAAAGCGCTAATGATATCTTCTAGTGCAATCGTTATTGCTTCGTTAGTGCTTCCTAGAACATCAACTCCCAACATTAGTGCTTCAATAGTCTGGACGCTAGAAGCAAAAACTTTGGGGAGGGGCAACTTCACGTTAGCCACCTAGAAAGCACTAACGATTAAACCTAGTGCATCATTAGTGCTTCCAGAAAACACTAATATTTTTGTTAGTGCTTCAATATTAGTGTAGATATGGCCATTACATGTCACGAAAAACCGATAAGAAATACATGCGGAATTTTTCATTGGGTCAAATTCCCGCCAAATTCAAAAGCGCTAATAATATCTTCTAGTGCAATCGTTATTGCTTTGTTAGTGCTTCCTAGAATATCAACTCCCAAAATTAGTGACTCAATAGTCTGGACGCTAAAAGCAAAAAACTGGGGGGGGGCAACTTCACGTCAGCCTCCCCAGAAAGCACTAACGATTAAGCCTAGTGCAATCGTTAGTGATTCCAGAAAACACTAATAGTTTCGTTAGTGCTTCATTATTAGTGTAGATAGGGTCAGTAACGTACCAAGGAATTTATTTCGGGGGGTCCAAACTAAATATGAAGGTATTTTATATTAAAATTCCTAAAATTGCCCCTAAAATTAGGCTATTTTTTTAAAAAAAATCGAAATTTCGGTGGCTCCGGACAGCCCGGTCCACCCTGCGTACGTCTCTAGATATGGCAAATTACATGACACGAAAAGCCCATAAGGAATAAATGGGGAATTTTTCATTGGGTCAAATTCCCGCCAAATTCAAAAGCGCTAATGATATCTTCTAGTGCAATCGTTAGTGCTTCGTTAGTGCTTCCAAGAACACCAACTCCCAACATCAGTGCTTCAATAGTCTGGACGCTAGAAGCAAAAACTTTGAGGGGACAACTTCACGTTAGACCCCCCCCCGAAAGCACTAACGATTAAACCTAGTGCAATCGTTAGTGCATCCTTATTGCTTCCAGAAAACACTAATAGTTTCGCTAGTGATTCATTATTAGTGTAGATATTGCCAATTACATGACACGAAAAGCCCATAAGGAATCCATGGGAAATTTTTCATTGGGTCAAATTCCCGACTAATTCAAAAGCGCTAATGATAACTTTTAGTGCAATCGTTAATGCTTTACTAGTGCTTCTTAGAACACCAAGTCGAAACATTAGTGCTGCAATAGTTTGGACGCTAGAAGCAAAAAACTTTTGGAGTGTAACTTCACTTTAGCTCCCCAGGAAACACTAACAATTAAACATAGTGCAATCGTTAGTTCATCGTTATTGCTTCCAAAAAACACTAATGATTTCGTTTTGCTCTGCTCTTAGTGTAGATATGCCGACTTATATGTCACAAACAAAGGTGTCCAAACTCATAAAAACGGCGCCCACGAGTTCGAAACTTACGCTCAACCGATCTCAACCTCACCAAGTTAACATGAGATACGGCTGTTGGTGTGAGCGTGAGGTTGAGTGCGTTGTACGTGAGACTGGTGAGCGTGAGGTTGAGTAAGCGTTAGGTCAGACTGGTGATGTGAGCGTGGGGTTGAGTGAGCGTGAGGTCAGACTGGTGATGTGAACGTGAGGTTGAGTGAGCGTGATGTCAGGCAGGTTATTTGAGCGCGAGGTCAGACTGGTGATGTGAGCGTGAGGTTGTGTGAGCGTGAGGTCGAAATAAGTTTGTGAGCTGAGGTCGAAATGAGTTTGTGAGTGTGATTTTGAGTGAGATTAGGTCAAAGAGGTCACCTCTGGTTACGAAACTCCCATAAATACATGGGGAATATTTCATTGGGTCAAATACCCAACAAATTCAACAGCACTAATGATATCTTTAATACAATCGTTAGTGCTTCCTTAGTGCTTCCTAGAGGAGTAACTCTTAACATTAGTGCTGCAATAGTTTCGATACTAGAAGCAAAAAACTTGGAAAGACAAGCGTAAAGTTAGCTCTCCAGGAAGCACATACAATCAAACCTAGTACAATTGATAGTAAATTGTTGGTGCTTCCAGAGAACACGAATAGTTTCAATAGTACTTCATTATTAGTGAGGAAACTCACGTAAGAAAAACATTGGGAATTTTTCGTTGAGTTAAACTTCCGCCCAATTGAAAAGTCCTAATGATCTCTTCTAGTGCAATCGTTAATACTTCTTAGACCACCAAATCTGAACATTAATGCTTCAATAGTTTCGATGCTAGGAGCAAAAAGAAAAAGAAAAGAGGGTTAATTTCACGTTAGTTCCCAGAAAACACTAACGACAAAATCTAGTGCAATCGATAGTGCATCGTCAGGACTTGTAGAAAACAGTAATAATTTTGTTTGTGTTTCTTTATAAGTTCAGTTTTGGGAGATGAATTTCATTATGTTTCTAATTTTTTTCGTATGAAAATGTAATCATTTTTTCTTGGTTCATATATAAACAGTCATTTTATTATTTTTTTCTTCTGCATTGTTTTACGATACGATAAAAATTAACTACAATCCTTTGCTAATTTTAGTATCTTTAATTCTGTTTGTTGAGTATGTAAAATGGTGATTACGGGTTTTGGAACATAAAGCTAATTGCTCTTTTACAATAGTGCTAATTATTTGTGAACTTTAGGCTTCATGATTCAAAGTTGTATAGGGCCATTCCACGCGAAAGTGAGCCTGAACCCAAATTTTCAAAAACTGTCAAAACCAATGTATTTTTACGTATATATGAAGTAAATAGAACGAAATTTATTTTTCGCAAAGAAAAACTTATTTATACTTAGAATTCACGTAAAATTTTAAGTATGAGTTGTGAATTTGTAACATGTCAGCTGAGAGGAATTTTTTTTATTCTTATTATCGGCAACATTTTACGGTATATTGTGCACGTTTGGCTGAAGTAACTTCGAGCTATCCAAGATACTTCTTTTTGCTACAAGTTGCAGTTGAAATAGTGTTTACAGGATAAAAATTGTTTATAATATCATTAAAGATATAAACGTCAACTTGAGTGTCCTGCCCGTGACAGAAAACTACCAAAAGTTGTTTTACTGAATTACTAAATTTGTGAATGTGGTTCGTACTTCGCAGAAGTAACAATTTTCACGTGTACTTCACATTTACCAAACTTTGGAGTAATGCTAACAATATATTTCGATTTATTTCAATTTGAAAACTTGTCCTGCGCGTGACAGTGGGCATGCCACTGGTGGGATAGTTTGTGTACATTGGTTATTCATGATAGAAAATTATTCCATGTGTACTAAAATAAAGATTTCTCAGCATGAACATTATTTACTTAAATAGAGGATTATGTATTACTGTCAGTATAATGTTTTAACTTAAAATAAGTGTCATATAAATATTATCATTAGCTTCACCTTTCTGTTCGTTTCAAGGAAGCAGTAGATTTGATTGGAGTACGTACAAAACGGCCAGTATGGAACTTTGTGAAACAAAAGAAAGTAATTGTAGAATGTGCTTCTGATTTCGTAGCAGCTTTAAACTCTTCGTTTCAATATATATCTGTTTTACCACTATCATCAGCAGAAATTGAAAAAAAAAGACATTTTGAATAAAAGACGGGAAAATGCTCTTGTCAATTGAATGTCCCCAATCAAATCAATTTTTCCTGCAATTTGATAGCGAAAATTTGGAAGTTCGTCGAACTTTTAAATTAGAGCTTCATCCGTATAAAATCTTTAAATTTCTAACATACTTTTATTCAGATTCTGAAAATGATGATTCCGAAAGCCATGAAGCTATCCTGAGCGACGACTTAGGTTTCATGTTAACAAGGCTTGTGTTAGACCAGCTGTTGAAGATATAACACGAGAAACATTTTTGTTGATGGAATTTTTCTCTAGTGGACAGAAAAAGAAAACATAGACATGCAACTATCGCACAAAGCCCAGTGGAAGAGGACGAAGAAGTCAAGGAAATTCGTATGAAAACCGTAAGCGATTGCGGTAAAATTTTCAACACAGTTGAAGATGTCTTGCGTGCATTTCGATCAAATAATACCTTTGGTACCAGCAGTGCTGTGCCCTCCCGGGGGGGGGGAGTTGCGAGCGTGATTACGACCCCTTGCGTCAAAGTAAGGGGGCGAAATATATATATATATATATATATATATATATATATATATATATATATATATATATATATATATATATGTGTGTGTGTGTGTGTGTGTGTGTGTGTAAAATGGAAGGAAAACTATTAAAAAGTGCTCAAAATCAAGGAAAAGCAGGGTATATTTTTGAAAATTTTCTTACGCGTCGCGCCAACCATGGTAACGCTTTGCGGCTGGTCTGTTGACCTCACTCATATTTATGGGGGCGCTGTCGCGACGCGTCGTATACTCACGCCCCGGGCGCTGATTTTCCGCGGCACGGGTACTGGATAACAGCACCTATTTTATATACTGTTAGAAAGTGTTTTGTACGATATTCCCTACAAGGTGGGTGTAAATGGGCAAATAAAACCATTTCCTAAAGTGTAGGTGGTGAGAAATAAGTGTACGGCATGTTATTATTTTTAAGTGATAAAAGCGAGCCTCAAGTAAAGTAAATATAATTATTTGTGTAAAATGCTATAACAGAATAGCAGAAATTAACTTATTTTCGATTTTATTTCATTTTTGAAATCGTTCTTATTGAGATGTTGTGTGTTGATTCACACGGTGTCCTGCCCGTGACAACCATGTGTCCTGCCCGTGACACAGTAATGTTTAGTTTATTCATTAAATAAATATTTGGCAACTTTCTATTATGTGAAGTTTGTTAAAAAATTTCATCATTTTTACATTTCCGTTTAAATAAAAACATTTTGCGCTAAAATCTTATGGTAAATTCTAGTTCAAAGTTCGAATCACTTGCTTTTGCACGTGATTTGTTGTTTCTCTTTTCAGAGAACAGAGAAGCTCTGGCGTCCAAAAAATTATATAACATAATATGCAAATTTGCAAGTGTATATAAGTAGAATTGAGGCTGGATAGATGGCCGAGTCAGCAAAAAATTATCTTGTTTTCCTAGAAATCGATACCATTTCCTGGAATTGGTAGTCAAGTTTCGACAAGCCTTTAGTTGCTATGTTCATAGCCTTTTACGGCTACCACAGAAGCGCGTGGGAAAATTTTGGTTTATTTGAATCCCCGTTACCCCCTACTCCTCTTTAGTTGCTATGTTCATAGCCTTTTACGGTTACCACAGAATCCCGTGGGAAAATGTTGGTTTGCTGTTGCTATGCTCATAGTCTTGGACGCCTACCAGATGTAAAAAACAAGATAAAACATGCCTTTTCGTGTTCTTGTCGTTTATTGGCTAATAATTTGAATCCCCCAAACCCCCCACACCCTCCTGCGAAGAACGTAAGCGGAACGTATGTGCTTGTGTAGATCATTCTGTTAGCAGCTGCTGCAAAGGAAGAAACGTCAAAATTTTAAAGATGTCATCGTCAATGAGTTTATTAGATAAGCTTAATAAGCCATCAATGGTACCCTTTACAAAAATGCGAGATTTGGAGATTGGAGTACCATTTCGTATTGTAAACTGTGAGATAATTACAACGGTATATGGAAGGAAGGCATGTGTGACATTATAAGGAGGCGAAAAAGTGATTTTACCTGGACGTTGTACTGAAAAATTGGAAGCAGATAATGGTGCATTATTAACGTATTTACAAAGTGGGAATGTCTGTTTAATATATAAAGGAATGAAGATTATCTGGACGTAACATGCACGATCTTGAATTTACTGAACTGGTTTACTCATCGTAAGTGTATGGTAGCATGTACAAACAAGATGAAACATGAATTTTCCTCTTCGCCCTCCTCTTCATGCATGCGCAGTCATCTGTATGCATAGTGTCCTTATTCTGTGCTGACCAGCGACTGGAGTAACATGTCTTTGAGTGCTTGTGCGTCAACTATGGATACTAAGAAAGAGTACTTGTTAAATGTTGAATATGGACTTAATTCAATGAAAACGAAATTAATTTGTATTGGACTGGATAGTGATACATTTGAACCAGTGATTCGTGTTGGCAAAGGACTTTTGTTTGGAGTGGAGTTAAATTTGGCAGAGTGAAAGAAACTTGTACTTTTAACCCCATTTGTTACGGACTATTTAAATTCTCAAGTGGAAATTACATTTAAAAAATCTCTTGGTCGAAAAAACGAACTGGTGGTGCGAAAACTAATGGGTGAAAAATTAGTGATGTTAGAGAAGAAAGGAAAACTTCATGCTCCTCGAAACACTGTGTACTTAACATCAAGTGATTGGCTTTATTTCTTGGAAATATTACCGTGTATTGAACATGCTGTGAAAAACAGTAAAGTTTGTAGTGTTGTGCTACGTGAATATTTTGACTTGTGTACAGATACTATTCGTAATCATGTACAATCGCAGTGTCTTACATGCAGAGGACTTGCCGGAATCCATACCTGTGTAGATGAACAGAGTATTATTAATGGTGTGAACATCAGTTTTCCAAGTGTCTCTCTTGATAAGAACAGTGATGTGAACATTGATGGTGAACGATTAAAATTGGAAATGAAAGTATTTTGCAAACAAAAACTTATAGATTCAATTATGGCTGATTTATTTGATAGTGTATCGACACAGCCATGGTGGGGGAAAGCCGATACTCAACCTTCGGAGGGTATCAATGAAGTGAACGACTCTTCATAAAGAAGAAGAAGAAAATTTGATTTGTTTTTTTCATGTATGCTAAACAACGTAATATCAAATGTAATAAACATATATATAGTGAAAAGTGAAATGTTTTATTTGTGTGTGTGTGTTTTGTGTTCGTTTCATACACCTCAATATGATAGGATTTTTAAGCTATTTATAAGAAAAAAATCCTAACATATTTTTTTTCCACGTATATTATAAGTGATACGTATAATAATAATAATAATAATAAGCATAATGAATTCAAATTCTTGAAATGAATGTTAAAATAAAAATTAGTATTTGAAATTATTATTATTATACAACATTTTCTTAAGTATGATAGGACGTTTTTTTAATTTTTTAAAAAAAGGAACTAAAGTAATTAATATTAAAATTTTAAAAACAAAAGTCCTATCATAATAATAATAATATTGAATTCACATACTTGATTTAATTTACGAAAGAATAACTGATTAAGTATTTGAATTCATTATTATTATTATGTAGTTATATGATTACATCATTGAATTAAAAAATCAGTTTTAGAATCTTTTTTTCTTAAAATCACTATGAAATTCTTTAATTCAATGACTTAAAAATATGTTTTATGATATGTGTATTTAATTACATAATTGATCATAAAACATATTTATTTATTAGGAAACGGAGAAAATAAGAAATAAAACATTTGTTTTCAAAGAGAAAAAATAATACAAAATGTTTATTGCTGATGAAAACTATTTACACAATAAAAACGACGGTAAGTATAGTACATTTTAAAAGAACGTTAGATTTTGTTTTCATTGTTCATGTGTTGATAACATCACAACTGCCATATACTGTTCACTGATAATACTACTGCTGTTGATGATGGTGATGAAACGTAAATAGAAGTCAATCTGTAGAATGAAGATGATGTCCATACACACGATGACGATCTTTTACTCTCTGAAATGAAAAAAATTGAAAAGCAAACTTAAAATTTATTTTATCTATAATCATGAACAAATAAAACAACAAATAATAATAATACATACAAACACATTATAATAAAGAAGAAGAAGAAGAAGAAATGACTACCTACAATAATATGAAAAGAAAGTAATCAAAACAAACGAAGAAGAAGAATGAAGACATGATTACCTGTAAAAGTAAATACAGCAAGCGACGATCATTTTTTTCTGGAGTTGATGAGAAAGTGTAATGAAATTCATTTAAGGACTTTCCTTTAGCTTTGAAGCACAGGAAAAGATATGAATAATGCCCACATAGGGACGATTTCACACTTTGAATTTGTTTATTATTAAATGTATAAGAAGTGGAATTTCTACGTAGAAATTGAATATGTTGCATTACATATGGAGGAAATCCAAATGTGTCGAAGTAGTGGGCACGTCCGTCAGTATGAATATATACGGAAATCCAATGTGTGCCAAGTTTTTTCGAGGGGTCTGTATTTATGATGATAGCTGCAGGTAGTGGAACATGTGCTGGTAATTCATTGGCTGCATATACGCCAACGAAATGATTGTGAAATAAAGGATTTGTTTGCAAAGCATTCAATAAATCTAGTGTAGAGGACATCATGTATAAAAGTGCAGACATGTACATATATGATACGATATTTAAATAACGTACCTTTAAAAACCCATGATGATGTTCCTCTGATGATCCACTTCTAAGAGAGATTGGAATTCTCCATACACAATGCAGGAGATAGGTGCTGGTAGAAGCTTCGTAAAATGAACTTCCAGACGAACACAGCCATGACGTATTAGATTCCAATGCTGCACAGCGCTGGCTTCTCCATCTTGAGTAATGTCGAAAACAAAGATAGTGTATCCTTGAGGAAAGTCAAGGCGAGGAATATTGTTGCCATGATTGGAAAAGTGAATGCCTGATCCACAGAATAAGGTATGATATGAGGAAACATAGAGGTTGTTTTCGAAAATTGGTTGTAATGGTTTTGAAGGTACAGGTTTTTCATCAATGTATAGAGAGAAGAAATTGATGTCAAAATGTTTGAAATGAAATGGATTTGAAGTTATTGTTCCTGTATAGGCATCATTTTGTGTAAACGCCACAATCACTCGAGTTGGTAATACTCCCATAAATAAATTATCAATTGTTTTTGATTGAAGATCCTTTGGAATGACGAATGACTTCATTTGCACTCTTGTGAGAGGATATTTGGCTGTTGTTGATTGTAGAAGCTTGTTATGTGCTAGCTTTATTGTAGGACTAACATTAATCTTTTTAATATGTAAAGCAGCGTCTAAAATGTTCACTTTAGCCTCATCAGACGCATCACTAGCGATGGGACAAAAGTTTGGCTTTGCAGGAATTAACTTGAGACGTAATTCTACTCCTTGGATTAAAAATTTATCTTGATTAAAATATCACAATGAAGATGTCCAAGCATGTCGAATTTTGCACTTTTTTTGTTAATTCATAACGTTGTTGAAATCCTCTATTACCACTAGATGTTGCATCCATATTTCCAGCAGTATCTTGAAACCAGAATGCACATTGAAGATGAGTATTTTTAGCAGAATCATCATAATTTAACAGTTTTTCAATGTATGATCGATATGGATGATTATGAGATGGAAATGAAATCAGTTTGTTATTTAAATACACTTCCACTTCACTGAACATAGAATTTAAAAAGTCATTAATAGGAGCCACAGCTTTATCACTTTCACCAAATGTTGATCCATCAGGCTTAACGATTTGAGCTTCGATGTAAAGAAGAGTATGTGGTAGATCTATGTATTCATCACTTGTTCCTGGGATGACAAACTCTATAGGAGCATTATCAGCTAGTGAACTGATTGGTTTGTATGTAACAACATGATTATCCAATATACTGGTTTGCGTTGGTTTTGTTCCAATATACATATAACATGTCATCATTTACTGGAAATATTTGATGAACATCTATATCATGAGATGTTAATTTCTCATATAAATCCTTGGGGTCATTAATAATACTGACATGACCCATGTTCTCACGTTGACCAAATTTTCCCCAAAATGAATTTAGCATTAATTTAGCTAAACTTCTAAGTGCTGGATTATGTTTAATTTTGTTCTCATCTAGACGTATTCCTTCCTTTTCATAAAATTGCTGAATGTACTTCTTCTTTAATTCATCTGTTTCACACCATGATGGCCATCCACTAGCTTCTGTTTTTGCTTTCAGGAAGGTGTTTATGTATTCTGCAAATAAGCCGCCACTTTTTGTTTTTTCATCATATTGAACAACGTCATATGCCCATATTTCATGAATATATATTATTTTGTATCCTTTTTCTAATGCCTTTTTTTACTTCATCTGCTACCCATGTTCCATGTAGAACTCGGTCTTCATCGTTGTGATTACAAGGTGCTTGGTTTAATTCATCACAACATGTACGGCAGAGTGGAAACATCAATCTATCATTTGATTTATAAGGGAGGACAGGATGAAACAGTTGTTTTGGAGGCAAAATACTGAGCTTAGCTAATCCTTCTACTTCTTCAATGGTGGGAATATTTGAATCTCCAGGCAGATAGATAGTAGGATGACGAGTTGGAAACTTCTTAGTCTTAGAGATAAATGGATAAAGTGAAATAACATCTTTGTATTTTATGGCTTCTCCTTCAGATTCTTGTGCTTTATGATACAAACGTATGGCATTCACACGTCCTCCATAAAAAGCGTCACGAGGATTTAATGGTGTTTTCTTTGTATACGGATGATTACTAACATACTTCTTCATCTCTTCATTTCCTGCCAATTGTTTTTTTAAATTCAGAACCCCATATTTCATGCACTTCACAGCCAAAATCTTTTAATTTTTGGATTTTCTTCTTTGTTGCTTCATATCGAAATTCCATGGTATCTGTAGCATTGTTATAGATGGGTTTATCTCTGTCGTTAGGGTAACACTTGATACAAGCAAGCGTCCAGCATCCCTCATACTCCCACACGTGTATTTTTCCTGTATTGGGTTCTGTCCATACACCATCTACTTTCATTGATGCTATTCGTTTTTCCTTACTACGTGCAGCATTCGTAATTTGGATGTTTCTGTTTTTTTCTTCCCAAGCTATCCATTGTACTGCTTCAATTGATTGTACATCTCTCCATCGATATCCGTTCTTTGGTATGATACCAATTGTATTTTCCTTTAAGAAATTTCTACGATACACTAAATTACATGCACTGGCAATTGTAATGCATTCAAGTAAGGGATTGACATTAGTTTCAGATTCAAATGTATTCATAAAGGAAATACAGGCTTGACGTAATACTTCGACATCCAGTACACAATACTTGATGAGTTCTTCTTTCATTTCAAAGGTGTCGTTTTGATGTTCGGTATACCATTCGAGAAACTTGCGTCTTTCGTCTACTTTCATAGTATCTGCTCCATAATATTTAATGTCTGGAAGCGCCCCTTCATAGGTTTGGTTCTCACGTCGATTAAAGAAGTGTGGGAAATATCCTTTGCACGATTGAAGACCAAATGCACCACTTAATTTACTTAAGGGCATAGGAAGAAAGCTTAGTGAATCGATGAAGGTTACGTTTCCTATTTTAAGAGAGAGAATTTTTGCTCCATTCATGATTACTTCTGGAGTCCAATTCATCTTCTCAACCATGGTCTTAATGATGAAATGTGCGTCATATCCCTTTGAATTATGGGCAACACAGGTTACTGATTTAATGTTTGTTCGACGTTGTTGAAGATGTTTTAGAAAATCTTCTATTACATTTTCTCCGTCAAAAATATTTTCTCGCTTTCCACAAATGACACATTCATTCTTGATGTTGTTATCTTCATAACATTGGTAACATACATGTTGACTAACCAAGACATTAGGTATATGCTCATATATGTTTGCGTCCTCGTCTTCTATTTTCGTATCTTGTGTGCATTCAATATCATAAAACAGAATCATAGCTTTCTTCTCCATGATGATTTTTTCATTGACTTTTTTCGATTTTCTTCTTTCATTCACTTTCATGTAACATTCATGATTGGGTGTTACTATAGCATAGCAAATGTTGCAATAAGTTTCTCCACATACGTGAGAACCTTTCTCTTTCACTACATAAATTTTCAAACACTGGGCACAACATTTCACAATGGAACATAAAGGCTTTCCATTTTGATACGGCGCTGACTTGTGATAATCATAGCATGACTGTCCATAAAATTCTCGATTACAATCATTGCAAGTAATATGAGTTCCTTTAAAGTCTCATGGTGGCTTCTGATGACAACGATAACATACAGCTGTACAATGTTTCAAATGTGCATGCTTGTTTTAATATTTCTTATGACAGCTTTCGCAATAATAACTACAGCTAAAACATGCTGTCAAGCTTTCAATGACGTTGTAATGGTTATCTACAAAGAGTAAGTTTAAAGGTGTTCTTTCATTATCACTTGATGGTGCTTCAAACATAACATCACTTCCTGAAAAGCCCCTATACACTGTGATTTTATAATCCTTTAAATATTCCTGAAATTTACGAATTTCAGGAATTCCACCACCATGACTAAGATCTACATCGGCAGCTTCACACAGATCTTCTGCTTCTTTTTCTATGATATATTTACTTTGATTTTTTACATATCTAATGTATTGAGTTTGATTTCTCCCCTTGTATTTTTTTCAGTCCTATGGCAACGACGATTGCATGTGCTAAACATCTTGTGCCTTTATTCTTAATTGTGATAATACCACGTTTTGCCTTTACATATTCTTCAGTATTCATAACATGTTGTTTTAATCCACCTTGTCCTCTAGGCATACCTACATGATGAAAATTCACGATGCAATCTTCATTTATAAGAAAAGCCGCATTACTTTGCAGTACTTTCTCATAACTTGTCCATAGAACTTCTGCTGAGAGATTTCTTGCTTCTCTGAAGGATAACCAAAAAGGGCGGTGTCCTTCTCTCTCATTTGTAATTGTTATTCCTACGTAATCATGCTGGTCCACATTACGTAGTAAATAATCTATTAGTGCCCGTAGACTTGCTTCAATTGCCGTAAAAGGGTTTTCATCTGCACGCACGCGGGCTAGACGGAATCGTAGCATTCTACCCTCTATATTGTATCTTCTGTATTGTCTTCTTCGTTCTTCTATTATATGAAATCTATTGTGTCCATCATTACGGTTGTTATTTCCGAATCCTACTTGTATATTTGAATTTCGTTGTGCTTGAAATACGACTAACAATTCGTCCATTCTTTTTTCTATGTCATCTAAGTCGACTTCCATTTCTTCGTGTTCTGTACTAGCCTCTGCTAATATTTCCATAATTGAGGGATATATTACTTCTTCTTCTTTTCTGGGATCGGGAAACAAATTGTTAATCCAATTTTCTAGTTCATTCTTGTAAAACTTATCATCTTCTTCTTCTATCTTCATCTCTTCCTTATTGTAATCCTCTCCTATTATTTGGGAAAACTTGAGATTTAGCAGCTCTTCTTCTTCATTTCTCCTTTCTTCGACGTCTTCTTCTGTTCCTTCTTGTAACCACTTTATAATTTCTTTAATACGGCCTGATGCTTCTTCTGTTATCGTTCTATTGCTAGCACTGTTCAATATTTGTAATAGTTCTTCTTCATCATATTCTTCTTTTTCTACTGGAATTTGAATTTCAATAGCTTCTCTTTCTTCTTCTTCTTCTTCTTCTGTTGCTGATGCTGATGCTGTTGCAGCTTCTTCTATTCTTTCTTCTATTTTCATTTGTTCTTCTCCGTCTTCTTCTTCTTGCATTTTTTCATGATGATCTATTTCCATTTCTTCTTTTGCGTCTTCTTCTTCTTCTTCTTCTTCTTCTTGCATTTCTTCTTCTTCTTCTTCTATCCCGATTATGGCATTTATTTCACTTAAAAGAACCTGCGTTTCGTTATTTACGTCCAGTACCTCGTCTTCTTCTTCAATGTCATTAATGAAGACCGTAATCTCCTTCAGTAAATCTTGCGTACTCTCTTTTGACATTTTTTTCTTCCTCAGATGTATATACGTAATGCAATATATGTAAATGGTATATGTAATAGTATATGAATATGATATATAATAGTATATGTAATAGGATATATAAATCTTATTTAAATGGAATATATATGTATATAAATATTTTGAAAGGATATATAAGCGTTTAAAAGAATATACGAATAAGTAAAAATGTGATATATAAGTAATTAAAAAGGAATAATAATAATATCAACAGGAATAGGGAAAAGGATTACACTTATCTTTATTTGTATGCAACCTAAAATAAAAAAGAAATGAATTTTGTTACTTATAAATCAATATATATTAGATATATAAATATATACTATATAAGACAGAACTTTATGATGATAATGAAATAATCTCTCATCATACCTTTTAAATATTTTTAACTTTTCTTCCTATTCCACGGGATGAGGAGTGAAAAAAATGTATACTCACAGTCTCTTTCAAATGTATTGACTAATGAAGATATGTAGATTACACGGCCTTTTATACTTATTCTGTTTTAGAATTTTATCGTTAATTTTAGTGAACGCGAAATCCGTATTTCCTCCTCCTCTCTACACGTCTTTCTTTTATACTGTCATTAATTTTAGCGACCACAAATTCAATGCTATCTTCTTTACAACTTAACGAAAAGATGCTATTGACTTTCCCCGGAAAACCGTTCCTACATGTGTCTTACTTGTCTTATTCATATGCTCCCCTTAACGTGTGAATGAGGGAGGGAAGACATTTTAAACTAAATGATTTCATCTCTTTTTCTTACGTGATACAGCGTTCATCTTTAGTGCCCCTTAGATGTTATGTTACTGTTTTTAAAGTGCCATTATTGAATACAACACCTTCGAAAACTATGGATTCGAAACTAATGTTGTTTATTTTAAAATATCTTACGTGTATGAATTTTACCCCACCGGGAGCCCCATCGTCAAGTGAACTTTATGTTAGATAATATTATTGCATGAGTACTGTACTTTGATCTAAGGGGACTCGGTGAAACAATGGTAAAGCGTTCACTTGTGATGCGATAGGGGACCTTGGTGATTTAGTGGTATAGCGTTCATCTTTTGTGCATAGATTCCGAGTTGGGCATGAAGTCCTCTTCCTCGTGTTCAACATTTGCTTCCAACAAATGAATTTTGTGGTAAACAAACACCGTATGCGTGGATTTCCTTGGGAGTTCTTCCGTTTCCTTCCACTTTTCGAGTGTACGGTGGTTCACTGGTAGAGCGTTCACCTCCGGTGCTTGGGGGCCCTGGATTCAAACACCCTGCTCCCCCGTCAAGTTAACTTTTTGTGTTGGACAAACATCACGTGCGTGAGTTTTTTTCGGAGTTCTCCCGTTTCCTCAACCGTTCTACGTAATACATAAAATACCTCTTCGTAATAGATTAGAAATACATTCTGTTCATTATGTCCAGTCGAGACGTTTTTCACGTCATCTGTATCCTCAAAACATATAACACTGCATGTGTACTCTTTCTTATAAAAACAATCTAATACTATCATTTTTTATGACAATATAGATGAAAGTATTTTACAAGTACTTATTGCCTTTTCGAGTGCAGAATAATACGCGTTCAATACTACACAGAGGCTTGTAGTGTTTGATCCCCGTCGCCCAAAGCTTGGACCTCTCCCAACAAAAAAATTCTTGATGCACGCCTGTGTACATAGCTAGTATACGAATTCTATGACGGGATTCTGAGCATTTTAAAAGAAATTGATGATAATAATAGGGAATATTTTAACTACTTTCGTCCTTTTAAAGTAATATCACATACAGCTTAGACTATAATATGGAGACAACTGTACAAAGTTCAACTTCCTAGATCAACTTAAAGAAATGGAGAAATGTTCTCTTATTTGAGAATAGACAATTGTTTTAACTTGAAGATTTGTGCCCATGTTGAAATCGTGGGGTGTTGTGGGTCAGTGGTAAAGCGTTCACCTCCGGTGATTGGGGTCCCTGGTTCGATCCTAACTCTCGCCGTGTGGACTTTGTGGAGCTTATAGCCTCGCTGCTGAACGGAACGTTAAACTCAAAAATCAATCAACATCATGTGTACATAGGTAACGACATCCGAGATGAATAGGCAACACTAGTTTTGTCAAGTTTTAGATCTCAAACACTGTTTTAATATTACCTAAAACACACACACACACACACACACACATACATATCTTCGCTTCGTGTTGTCTGAAACCATGACCTAAGATAATGTTGACGCGACAGCTGGAGAACAACATTGAAATACAAAGCATGTTCTGTTATCTTATTTTTCTGCTCTTTTGCAAGTAGACAGTGCAGATACAGAAACTCTCTCAGTTCGTTGACGTATGTATGTGTTTTTAACGTTAGATTTCACTCTTATTAACATTAGAAAATTATGAAATTAACTTCAGTGCCTCAGTGGTAGAGTGTTCACCTCTGGTGCATAAGATCCCGTGTTCAAATCACATGTCTTTTTCTATATACTTGTCATTAATTTTAGCGACCACAAATTCCCTGCTTCCTTAACAACTTAACGAAAAGATGCTATTGACTGTCCCCGGAAAACCGTCCTTATCATTTCATTTTTACGTTCCAGAGGGCACGATGGCTCAGTGGTAGAGCGTTCACCTCAAGTGATTGGGTCCCTGATTCGATCCCAGTTCGTGCCCTATGAACTTTGTGGTGGACAAACATCGTATGCGTGGATTTCCCTTCGGAGTTCACCAGTTTCCTTCCACTTTCTTCATTACATCATTTCATTCATTTTTTCATTATCACCTCTCCTTCATTAACCTAGTAGACGTAACCGCAGGACGTAAAACTCGGTGGACAAACACCGTGTACGTGAATTTAATGCAACATTTCATTCATTCATTTCTCATCACCACCGTTCCGGCGGGAGCTCATGTGATTCGGATTCCACGTTAATCAGTAGGTCCACGTCTCATATAGCCTCGCTGCTGAAAGGGACGCTAAACTAAAATCAACTCAACTCAACAACTCATCATCACCGTCTGCATTAGCATAGCCGACATAACTGTAAGACGTAGAACTTAAAGATTTCCCATTAGCCTATTCATCATAAGAGTGGGACGTAAAACTCAGATTTCATTTCATTGATTCTCTCGTTAGATCTTAGCTCGTAGGTGATTTGGGGTTGACGCTGGTTCACTGGTAAAGCGTTCACCTCTGGTGTATGGGGCTACAGGTTCAATATCCTGTTCCCATCAAGTGAACTTTGTGGTGGACAAACACCGTATACATGAAAGGTCGTAGGTTCAATATCCTGTTCCCATCAAGTGAACTTTGTGGTGGACAAACACCGTTTACATGAAAGGTCGTAGGTTCAAAATCCTGTTCCAATCAGAATGAACTTGTGGTGAACAAACACCGTGTACGTGAATTTAATCCAACTCTTTCCTTTCCAACATTTCATTCATTTCTCATCACCACCGCCCCGGCGGGAGCTCATGTGATTCGGATTCCACGTTAATCAGTAGGTCCACGTCTCATATAGCCTCGCTGCTAAAAGGGACGCTAAACTAAAATCATCTCATCATCACCGACTCCATTAGCATAGCCGACATAACTGTGGGACGTAAAACTTAAAGATTTCCAACCGGGGAACGTAAAACTTAAAGATTTCCCATTAACCTTGTTGGTATAATCGTAGGACGTAAAACTCAAAGATTTCATTTACAGACAGAAAGACAGACAGATCTTGTTGGCTTTATTATTGGACGTAAAACTCTTCATTGTTCAAATATTTCATTTACAGACAGAAAGACATACAGGTATTCATCATATTATCAAAATTAAAGCACCAAGACTTGTGTCAGCTGATATATATAATTGCAATGCGAGCCAGAAAACATTCAAGAATTCCATCTTATCATTTTCTTAGAAATCAGCTAACAGAAGTATCATGCAAGCTCACTTATATATGTGTGTTTTTAACTAGGCCAGTCTTATCTCGTTGCAATACGAATCATCAAAACATTTGACAATGGCATCTTATCTGTTGCTCTTGAAACTAAACCATTTTAAGATGAAGTTCATTGTTCTAACAAACAGAGAAAGAAAGAGACTAGCAAAACAGACATTCACATATGTGTCTCTGTTTTTTTTTAATGTTAGAACATGAACGGAACTTTGAATAAATACACTTGTTCTTTCAACTGCCTTTATAACTAAATGAAGAAAGAACTATATATATATATATATATATATATATATATATATATATATATATATATATATATATATATATATATATATATATTACTTACCTATTTTAATAAGAACGACCGGTATCACAAAACACACATACACTTCAGTTTTAGGTTGAAAACACAATCAATTGATAGGATTTAATCGTAATAACTTAAAGCACAAAACACACACACTACAGCTTTAAGCTGAAAACACAAACAATTGGCAGGCTTCAAGCGTGATATGTGAAACGACTCTGATGAATATCCGGTAGCCGTTCAAGAGTCTTTGTGGGAGGAGGGCGGGGCTTGGGAATTCAAATTAGCTAACCAATACAAGACGACTAGAAAAGGCATGTTTTTTCATGAACCTATAATTGATGGTAACCCAAAAAGGCATGTTTCATCTTGTTTCTAGCAACATGATGTTCTCAAAGGCTATGAACATAACAACTAATCAGGAAGTGATATCGATTTACTTGTCATAGCAGACATCATCATGTGAATATTCATATAACACACTTCACATCCTACGTTTTAAACAATATGTTATGCTATGAGAAGTTTCCATTATTAGAATTTGCTCAATCATTGGAATCCATTCGCAGGAGGTCTGGGGGAAGGAGTGTATAGGTATGTGTTTCGTTATGAGACTCATATATGGTTTCATGTCTCACGTCTTTAAAAAAATTGTGAAATACAATATTTACCTTAGCAACTAAGCCAATTTCGTGAGAAGCTTTGATCATTTGACTATCACGTCTTCTACAGACACTTTGTGGGAATAGGGCCAAGGGGCTAAGCAACACGCTTTTGCATGGGTATGTGTTTCGTTCTGAGACTCATATACTGTGTCTAATTTCATACAATCTCCTGAGAAGCTTCGTTCATTTGAATATTATGCTTTCAGTTCATATTCTCCAGACATCTCGTGGGAATAGGACCAAGGGGCTAAATCGCTTATGCTCTTTGGCTTTCCAGGCGGAGTAGGGGGTAACGGGGATTCAAATAAACCAAAATTCAACCACGCGCTTCTGTGGTAGCCGTAAAAGGCTATGAACATAGCAACTAAAGACTTGTCGAAACTTGACTACCAATTCCAGGAAATGGTATCGATTTCTAGGAAAACAAGATAATTTTTTGCTGACTCGGCCATCTATCCAGCCTCAATTCTACTATATATTTACATTACAATTTGTGGTAATAAAGATATTATGATTAGAAAACAATATTATAAAAAGTAAGTTTAATTTCTTCATCCATCGCAAGACTTACGAGCCCCTTATACCTCGCCGCCCCCGCCCCGAATTACGATATCGAAAATTTAGAATGATATATTCATGTCCATATAATTGCGATATCCAATGTTGATACATTATAATATAGATATTGACGATAGCGATGTATCGACATAACAGGCCAAGGTACGAGAAGTGATGCTTGAAATATACTGGAATCAACAATCAAATTCTAAATAATTTATCCATTTCCGTATTCAATGTTGAGGGCGAAGGGTGTGAACCCGAATAGAAATTTAAGGAAACAAATGTTAAGATAAAAGTAGGTTTTCCGTTTCCCTTTTAACACAAAACTATTAACAGAAAACTATTACTGTAACTTACGTTTTAATTCTGTTTCTGATTGTTATCACAAATCAGCGACGGTACACATACTTTACATAGTATACCAATACACTGTATAACTTTTCATAACCAAGCAAGCCGGAAGATGAACTTCCTGTGATATTAAAGTGGAATGTTCTACAAAATAGTCATAATTCATTGGCCATATTTCTAGCAGTACTTTGGTACGGAATAAGAGCTACAAGACTAGCAGAACTAGAAATTAGAGATTTCATTCCTTTTTTCTTTCAGACTAAAAGACTTCTGCATTTTCGTGAGATTTTCATTTTCTTAATGTAAGTCCCCTATCCTGGGCTAATTCTGGCTACCGAGGTTTCGAAGTAATTGGTAAACGAAAGAGTAAAGTTTGTCGAATCTCAACAGTCGACAGTTTGTGAAAAGATATCTCACAGTTCATGTTGTTATTTCTTCGTTACAAAACACTTTTAGTTGACTCTATTCATGGTGAATTACTGAACTTAAACATTTACAATTATTGAAAAATGAATAATTATTTTTCAACATAAAAAGTCGTTACAGTTCAGTAGAATGCAATAGTAGATGGAAGTGAATGAAAATATTGTTTATTTGTTGAGTTGTGCAAACTGATTGTGAATAATAAGTGTTTATTCACGCATACTCTTCTCCAGGGCGGATCTACGATGGACTTCTGGGGGCTCGGTGCTTTGTAATACTCCTACTTAGAGCTACTTTTAATGGCTCCAAACACTGGAATGGATTTTATTTATATATAAAATAAGAAAGATTCCCTTTCTGGGGCAATCGCCCTGATCGCTCCCTAATGATATATTCTAGTGCAATCGTTAGTGCTTCGTTAGTGCTTCAAAGAACACCAACTCCCAACATTAGTGCTTCAATAGTCTGGACGCTAGAAACAAAAACTTTGAGGGGACAACTTCACGTTAGACCCACCCCCCCGAAAGCACTAACGATTAAACCTAGTGCAATCGACTAGTGCATCCTTATTGCTTCCAGAAAACACTAATAGTTTCGCTAGTGATTCATTATTAGTGTAGATATTGCCAATTACATGACACGAAAAGCCCATAAGGATTCCATGGGGAATTTTTCATTGGGTCAAATTCCCGACTAATTCAAAAGCGCTAATGATAAATTTTAGTGCAATCGTTAATGCTTTATTAATGCTTCTTAGAACGCCAAGTCGAAACATTAGTGCTGCAATAGTTTGGACGCTAGAAGCAAAAAACTTTTGGAGTGTAACTTCACTTTAGCTCCCCAGAAAACACTAACAATTAAACATAGTGCAATCGTTAGTTCATCGTTATTGCTTCCAGAAAACACTAATGATTTCGTTTTGCTCTGCTCTTAGTGTAGATATGCCGACTTATATGTCACAAACAAAGGTGTCCAAACGCATAAAAACGGCGCCCACGAGTTCGAAACTTACGCTCAACCGACCTCAACCTCACGAAGTTAACATGAGATAAGGCAGTTGGTGTGAGCGTGAGGTTGAGTGCGTTGTACGTGAGACTGGTGAGCGTGAGGTTGAGTAACCGTTAGGTCAGACTGGTGATGTGAGCGTGAGGTTGAGTGAGCGTGAGGTCAGACTGGTGATGTGAGCGTGAGGTTGAGTGAGCGTGAGGTCAGGCAGGTTATTTGAGCATGAGGTCAGGCAGGTTATTTGAGCGTGAGGTCAGACTGGTGATGTGAGCGTGAGGTTGTGTGAGCGTGAGGTCGAAAAAAGTTTGTAAGCTGAGGTCGAAATGAGTTTTTGAGTGTGATTTTGAGTGAGATTAGGTCAAAGAGGTCACCTCTGGTTACGAAACTCCCATAAATACATGGGGAATATTTCATTGGGTCAAATACCCAACAAATTCAACAGCACTAATGATATCTTTAATGCTTCGTTAGTGCTTCCTAGAGGAGTAACTCTTAACATTAGTGCTGCAATAGTTTCGATACTAGAAGCAAAAAACTTGGAAAGACAAGCGTAAAGTTAGCTCCCCAGGAAGCACAAACAATCAAACCTAGTACAATTGATAGTACATTGTTGGTGCTTCCAGAAAACACGAATAGTTTCATTAGTACTTCATTATTAGTGAGGAAACTCACGTAAAAAAAAACATTGGGAATTTTTCGTTGAGTTAAACTTCCGCCCAATTGAAAAGTCCTAATGATCTCTTCTAGTGCAATCGTTAATACTTCTTAGACCACCAAATCCGAACATTAATGCTTCAATAGTTTCGATGCTAGGAGCAAAAAGAGAAAGAAAAGAGGGCTAATTTCACGTTAGTTCCCAGAAAACACTAACGACAAAATCTAGTGCAATCGATAGTGCATCGTCAGGACTTGTAGAAAACAGTAATAATTTTGTTTGTGTTTCTCTAATAGTTCAGTTTTGGGAGATGAATTTCATTATGTTTCTAATTTTTTCGTATGAAAATGTAATCTTTTTTTCTTGGTTCATATATAAACAGTCATTTTATTATTTTTTTCTTCTGCATTGTTTTACGATACGATAAAAATTAATTACAATCCTTTGCTAATTTTAGTATCTTTAATTCTGTTTGTTGAGTATGTAAAATGGTGATTACGGGTTTTGGAACATAAAGCTAATTGCTCTTTTACAATAGTGCTAATTATTTGTGAACTTTAGGCTTCATGATTCAAAGTTGTATAGGGCCATTCCACGCGAAAGTGAGCCTGAACCCAAATTTTCGAAAACTGTCAAAACCAATGTATTTTACGTATATACGAAATAAATAGAACGAAATTTACTTTTTCACAAAGAAAAACTTATTTATACTTAGAATTCACGTAAAATTTTAAGTCTGAGTTGTGAATTTGTAACATGTCAGCTGAGAAGATTTTTTTTATTCTTGTTATCGGCAACATTTTACGGTATATTGTGCATGTTTGGCTGAAGTAACTTCGAGCTATCCAAGATACTTCTTTTTGCTACAAGTTGCAGTTGAAATAGTGTTTACAGGATAAAAATTGTTTATAATATCATTAAAGATATGAACGTCAACTTGAGTGTCCTGCTCGTGACAGAAAACTACCAAAAGTCGTTTTACTGAATTACTAAATTTGTGAATGTGGTTCGTACTTCGTAGAAGTAACAATTTTCACGTGTACTTCACATTTACCAAATTTAGGAGTAATGCTAACAATATATTTCGATTTATTTCAATTCGAAAACTTGTCCCGCCCGTGACATTGGGCATGCCACTGGTGGGATAGTTTGTGTACATTGGTTATTCATGATAGAAAATTATTCCATGTGTACTAAAATAAAGATTTCTCAGCATGAACATTATTTACTTAAATAGAGGATTATGTATTACTGTCAGTATGATGTTTTAACTTAAAATAAGTGTCATATAAATATTATCATTAGCTTCACCTTTCTGTTCGTTTCAAGGAAGCAGTAGATTTGATTGGAGTACGTATAAAACGGCCAGTATGGAACTTTGTGAAACAAAAGAAAGTAATTGTAGAATGTGCTTCTGATTTCGTAGCAGCTTTAAACTCTTCGTTTCAATATATATCTGTTTTACTACTATCATCAGCAGAAATTGAAAAAAAAAAGACATTTTGAATAAAAGACGGGAAAATGCTCTTGTCAATTGAATGTCCCCAATCAAAACAATTTTTCCTGCAATTTGATAGCGAAAATTTGGAAGTTCGTCGAACTTTTAAATTAGAGCTTCATCCGTATAAAATCTCTAAATTTCTAACATACTTTCATTCAGATTCTGAAAATGATGATTCAGAAAGCCACTAAGCTATCCTGAGCGACTACTTAGGTTTCATGTTAACAAGGCTTGTGTTAGACCAGCTGTTGAAGATATAACACGAGAAACATTTTTGTTGATGGAATTTTTCTCTAGTGGACAGAAAAAGAAAACATAGACATGCAATTATCGCACAAAGCCCAGTGGAAGAGGACGAAGAAGTCAAGGAAATTCGTATGAAAACCGTAAGCGATTACGGTAAAATTTTCAAGACAGTTGAAGATGTCTTGCTTGCATTTCGATCAAATAATACCTTTGGTACCAGCAGTGCTGTGCCGGGGGGGGGGGAGTTGCGAGCGTGATTACGGCCCCGGGCGTCAAAGTAAGGGGGCGCAATATATATATATATATATATATATATATATATATATATATATATATATATATATATATATATATATATATATATGTGTGTGTGTGTGTGTGTGTGTGTGTGTGTAAAATTGAAGGAAAACTATTAAAAAGTGCTCAAAATCAAGGAAAAGCACGGTATATTTTTGAAAATTTTCTTACGCGTCGCGCCAACCATGGTAACGCTTTGCGGCTGGTCTGTTGACCTCACTCATATTTATGGGGGCGCTGTCGCGACGCGTCGTATACTCACGCCCCGGGCGCTGATTTTCCACGGCACGGGTACTTTATAACAGCACCTATTTTATATACTGTTAGAAAATGTTTTGTACGATATTCCCTACAAGGTGGGTGTAAATGGGCAAATAAAACCATTTCCTAAAGTGTAGCTGGTGAGAAATAAGTGTACGGCATGTTATTATTTTTAAGTGATAAAAGCGAGCCTCAAGTAAAGTAAATATAATTATTTGTGTAAAATGCTATAACAGAATAGCAGAAATTAACTTATTTTCGATTTTATTTCATTTTTGAAATCGTTCTTAATGAGATGTTGTGTGTTGATTCACACGGTGTCCTGCCCGTGACAACCATGTGTCCTGCCCGTGACACAGTAATGTTTAGTTTATTCATTAAATAAATATTTGGCAACTTTCTATTATGTGAAGTTTGTTAAAAAATTTCATCACTTTTACATTTCCGTTTAAATAAAAACATTTTGCGCTAAAATCTTATGGTAAATTCTAGTTCAACGTTCGAATCACTTGCTTTTGCACGTGATTTGTTGTTTCTTTTTTCAGAGAACAGAGAAGCTCTGGCGTCCAAAAAATTATATCACATAATATTGCAAATTTGCAAGTGTATATATTTACATTGCAATTTGTGGTAATAAATATATTATGATTAGAAAACAATATTATAAAAAGTAAGTTTAATTTCTTCATCCATCGCAAGACTTACGAGCCCCTTATACCTCGCCGCCCCCGCCCCGAATTACGATATCGAAAATTTAGAATGATATATTCATGTCCATATAATTGCGATATCCAATGTTGATACATTATAATATAGATATTGACGATAGCGATGTATCGACATAACAGGCCAAGGTACGAGAAGTGATGCTTGAAATATACTGGAATCAACAATCAAATTCTAAATAATTTATCCATTTCCGTATTCAATGTTGAGGGCGAAGGGTGTGAACCCGAATAGAAATTTTAAGAAACAAATGTTAAGATAAAAGTAGGTTTTCCGTTTCCCTTTGAACACAAAACTATTAACAGAAAACTATTACTGTAACTTACGTTTTAATTCTGTTTCTGATTGTTATCACAAATCAGCGACGGTACACATACTTTACATAGTATACCAATACACTGTATAACTTTTCATAACCAAGCAAGCCGGAAGATGAACTTCCTGTGATATTAAAGTGGAATGTTCTACAAAATAGTCATAATTCATTGGCCATATTTCTAGCAGTACTTTGGTACGGAATAAGAGCTACAAGACTAGCAGAACTAGAAATTAGAGATTTCATTCCTTTTTTCTTTCAGACTAAAAGACTTCTGCATTTTCGTGAGATTTTCATTTTCTTAATGTAAGTCCCCTATCCTGGGCTAATTCTGGCTACCGAGGTTTCGAAGTAATTGGTAAACGAAAGAGTAAAGTTTGTCGAATCTCAACAGTCGACAGTTTGTGAAAAGATATCTCACAGTTCATGTTGTTATTTCTTCGTTACAAAACACTTTTAGATGACTCTATTCATGGTGAATTACTGAACTTAAACATTTACAATTATTGAAAAATGAATAATTATTTTTCAACAAAAAAGTCGTTACAGTTCAGTAGAATGCAGTAGTAGATGGAAGTGAATGAAAATATTGTTTATT
This sequence comes from Thermobia domestica, assembly GCF_964235325.1. NCBI lineage: Eukaryota > Metazoa > Arthropoda > Insecta > Zygentoma > Lepismatidae > Thermobia > Thermobia domestica. The sequence goes on from NC_137470.1 coordinate 39,682,527, forward strand.
TGTTGAGTTGTGCAAACTGAATGTGAATAATAAGTGTTTATTCACGCATACTCTTCTCCAGGGCGGATCTACGATGGACTTCTGGGGGCTCGGTGCTTTGTAATACTCCTACTTAGAGCTACTTTTAATGGCTCCAAACACTGGAATGGATTTTATTTATATATAAAATAAGAAAGATTCCCTTTCTGGGGGCAATCGCCCTGATCGCTCCCTAATGATATATTCTAGTGCAATCGTTAGTGCTTCGTTAGTGCTTCCAAGAACACCAACTCCCAACATTAGTGCTTCAATAGTCTGGACGCTAGATGCAAAAACTTTGAGGGGACAACTTCACGTTAGACCCCCCCCCCGAAAGCACTAACGATTAAACCTAGTGCAATCGACTAGTGCATCCTTATTGCTTCCAGAAAACACTAATAGTTTCGCTAGTGATTCATTATTAGTGTAGATATTGCCAATTACATGACTCGAAAAGCCCATAAGGATTCCATGGGGAATTTTTCATTGGGTCAAATTCCCGACTAATTAAAAAGCGCTAATGATAAATTTTAGTGCAATCGTTAATGCTTTATTAGTGCTTCTTAGAACACCAAGTCGAAACATTAGTGCTGCAATAGTTTGGACGCTAGAAGCAAAAAACTTTTGGAGTGTAACTTCACTTTAGCTCCCCAGAAAACACTAACAATTAAACATAGTGCAATCGTTAGTTCATCGTTATTGCTTCCAGAAAACACTAATGATTTCGTTTTGCTCAGCTCTTAGTGTAGATATGCCGACTTACATGTCACCAACAAAGGTGTCCAAACTCATAAAAACGGCGCCCACGAGTTCGAAACTTACGCTCAACCGACCTCAACCTCACCAAGTTAACATGTGATAAGGCTGTTGGTGTGAGCGTGAGGTTGAGTGCGTTGTACGTGAGACTGGTGAGCATGAGGTTGAGTAAGCGTTAGGTCAGACTGGTGATGTGAGCGTGAGGTTGAGTGAGCGTGAGGTCAGATTGGTGATGTGAACGTGAGGTTGAGTGAGCGTGAGGTCAGGCAGGTTATTTGAGCGTGAGGTCAGACTGGTGATGTGAGCGTGAGGTTGTGTGAGCGTGAGGTCGAAATAAGTTTGTGAGCTGAGGTCGAAATGAGTTTGTGAGTGTGATTTTGAGTGAGATTAGGTCAAAGAGGTCACCTCTGGTTACGAAACTCCCATAAATACATGGGGAATATTTCATTGGGTCAAATACCCAACAAATTCAACAGCACTAATGATATCTTTAATGCTTCGTTAGTGCTTCCTAGAGGAGTAACTCTTAACATTAGTGCTGCAATAGTTTCGATACTAGAAGCAAAAAACTTGGAAAGACAAACGTAAAGTTAGCTCCCCAGGAAGCACAAACAATCAAACCTAGTACAATTGATAGTACATTGTTGGTGCTTCCAGAAAACACGAATAGTTTCATTAGTACTTCATTATTAGTGAGGAAACTCACGTAAGAAAAACATTGGGAATTTTTCGTTGAGTTAAACTTCCGCCCAATTGAAAAGTCCTAATGATCTCTTCTAGTGCAATCGTTAATACTTCTTAGACCACAAATCCGAACATTAATGCTTCAATAGTTTCGATGCTAGGAGCAAAAAGAAAAAGAAAAGAGGGCTAATTTCACGTTAGTTCCCAGAAAACACTAACGACAAAATCTAGTGCAATCGATAGTGCATCGTCAGGACTTGTAGAAAACAGTAATAATTTTGTTTGTGTTTCTCTATTAGTTCAGTTTTGGGAGATGAATTTCATTATGTTTCTAATTTTTTCGTATGAAAATGTAATCTTCTTTTCTTGGTTCATATATAAACAGTCATTTTATTATTTTTCTCTTCTGCATTGTTTTACGATACGATAAAAATTAACTACAATCCTTTGCTAATTTTAGTATCTTTAATTCTGTTTGTTGAGTATGTAAAATGGTGATTACGGGTTTTGGAACATAAAGCTAATTGCTCTTTTACAATAGTGCTAATTATTTGTGAACTTTAGGCTTCATGATTCAAAGTTGTATAGGGCTATTCCACGAGAAAGTGAGCCTGAACCCAAATTTTCGATAACTGTCAAAACCAATGTATTTTTACGTATACATGAAATAAATAGAACGAAATTTACTTTTTCACAAAGAGAAGCTTATTTATACTTAGAATTCACGTAAAATTTTAAGTCTGAGTTGTGAATTTGTAACATGTCAGCTGAGAGGATTTTTTTTTATTCTTGTTATCGGCAACATTTTACGGTATATTGTGCATGTTTGGCTGAAGTAACTTCGAGCTATCCAAGATACTTCTTTTTGCTACAAGTTGCAGTTGAAATAGTGTTTACAGGATAAAAATTGTTTATAATATCATTAAAGATATAAACGTCAACTTGTACGGCATGTTATTATTTTTAAGTGATAAAAGCGAGCCTCAAGTAAAGTATATATAATTATTTGTGTAAAATGCTATAACAGAATAGCAGAAATTAACTTATTTTCGATTTTATTTCATTTTTGAAATCGTTCTTATTGAGATGTTGTGTGTTGATTCACACGGTGTCCTGCCCGTGACAACCATGTGTCCTGCCCGTGACACAGTAATGTTTAGTTTATTGATTAAATAAATATTTGGCAAATTTCTATTATGTGAAGTTTGTTAAAAAATTTCATCATTTTTACATCCGGACGCCTTATTTATACGCAAATCTTAAAAGAATTATAACTTTTCAACAATTGCTTATGATACCCCCTTGAATTTTAACTATGCCGTGTGGATATTTTCATGTAGCCCAGCATAAATCATTTAGAAAACAATAAAAATGTAACTAGTGAAAGAATTCTAATATTTCAACAATTGTTTCGAGTGGTGCGCCAAAAGTAAACCTGCACGCTTTTTTTAACATTGTACATTTTTTTGGTATACAAATTGCACAATAATCACCTATTTTTATTCTTTTAAAACATGTAATTTCATTTGTTCACAGTTGTAGTGTTCGGGCGGATACCTTCACCGTATACCTCCTCTAAGGTTTTTATTCTTGCATTTTTTTTAAATAATATAAATCGTGCTACAAAAAATCATATTTTTCGTATGACTCTATTAATTCTATTTGTGCTTCTCTTGTCCAGGTAGCATTGTTTTGAAATTACAGCGAGAAATAAAGTTGAAATTCGTCAGGCGCTGCTCTTTTCTGATTGGTAGTTGTATGTAAGTCCAGATGAAAATAGAAACTGCTTCTATTTCTTCCAAGTCAGGATCCAAATAAGGACGGCAGAAATTTCAACCTGAACTAGGGGCAATTTACTTCTCACACGATCGTTAAGTAAGGTCGTGAATTTTAAATCGTGAACCGCAGCCTTACTTCAGTCCCGTCTGAGACAGGCTTAAGTAACATTTCACAGTTGTGTCATATTGATACATGTTTCGATTTGTAGTGTACACGTTAGATTTATATTTTCTCATGCCCTAAATTCGATCTTGAGACGGCAAAAAATGTACAGTGTTGTGAAATGTTTGTGGTGTATGTAGTGTTAAAGACTGTATCCATGCTCCATTGCTTATTTGTTGAAATTTGAATATTTATGTGTTGTCTTTACGTGAACTGCTTTGTGTTTTATATTGTTCCAAAACTCCACTTTCCTTTCGTGAGTTTGTGCTGTTGTAGATGGTTTATTTTCAGCAGAGGAGTTTTGATAACCTGCAAATTGAGACGTCATAGGTTTGCTCTCAAATATCGCAGATGATCAATAATTCTGTAGAAAACTTAGTACATTTGTTCAATCCCAGCGGCAGACGATCCTGACTGTGGTTCCTCTATCACACCAGGCCAATGGCAGCATGGCACCTTCAATATAGGCCCTGGCCGACACCTTCTTGAATTCTTTCCCTTGCTCTTTCCTGGCTTGACCCACATCTGCCAAAAGGCCGTAAATATAGTAAAAATTAGCACGTTAAATTGTAAAGTTCCATGGCAACTATGACGCCTACTTTCCAAATTGTTAATACTGCTTTTCGCCTTTCCATATTTTTTAAAATCGAAGGTGCGCTTTGAGAAAGGGGCGTTAAAATCGTAATTATCTATAGAATTTCAAACTGTTTACAATTTTAATCCACCTCATCTTTGCGAACATAATAAGCCTCACCAAGTTCGATAATGTAATTTTTTTACGTGTATAGTAAATAAAAAATTGTCGTATTTTTGTACTGATGTACTTAATGCACTATCATGGTAAGGAATAAATAATCATTTATAGAATTTCTTTGACGAGTAGTGCGGAATGGATACACCGATTTAAGTATGATCTTTTATAACGTAGTAAAAATTCACACTCTCTGTAGAAGATTGTACTCAAACCTATTACACCAATTCCATATGATGATCTTAAATGAAACTGAAACAATGGTTATATACTCCTGACCACGATAGTCATATACAACCATTTACTATTCGCGTAAAAAGATGCAATACCGTAGTAATATTCGTGTTAAAGTATACACATCACAAGCTTTTCCAATACAGAAAAAGGGTTACATCAACACCACACACTAAGTTATTAAAACAACGCAATAGATGTCGTAGTAACACATACGCGGAGTCGAACTAAGACCAAAAACGGTATTAATCTGGTTTTCACTTTGAATTTTAACACAGGGATGTTAAATTAACACCAACATGGTGTTACTTAATTGGTATTGACCCTGAATTATGACACAAATGGTGTGTTGATTAACCTTGATTATGACACAGATGGTGTTCAAATAACACAGGGAATGTGTTATATTGATACTTGACATGGTGTTATATTAACACAAAATAATTAACACACTACACACTGTGTTACTTTCTTTGAATTGGTGCGACACCGCCACAAGTAACACTCAGCACGTTTCCACACACCAGCGACCCTGACACGGTTTCGAATGAACACAGAAAATACTTACACAGATCCGAATTTAACACCGCTCAACAGCGCTTAAGTGTTAGAAACGTAACACACCCCCTGTGTTAAACGCCAAGACCGGATAGTGGTAGTCAAGCTGGAACCACTGCCCGGTGTTAAAATTGAGTTGAATTAACACAATCATTTTTTTACAATCTATTATCGTACACTCTGTCGTTTGCGCTTCTTATTTTTGCTTTCATTTTTGACTTAGATGCATGGTATAATGTACAAGTTCATAGCTAATTTGCTAGTGCTGATGCTTTCCATGCGTGTGTTCCTTTTCTCATATAGCCTAAGTAGTGATGGGTAAATTCCCGGGAAGATATTTTTCGGGAATACCCTAACAGCATTGAAAGTTGAAAAAATATTTTTTGAATATTGAATTTATACTCAAATTGAAAAAATACTCAAATATACTCAAATTGAGATTTGACAAACTTTACTCTTTCGTTTACCGATTACTTCGAAACCGCGGTAGCCAGAAATAGCCCAGGATAGGGGACTTACATTAAGAAAATGATAATCTCAGGAAAATGCAGAAGTCTTTTAGTCTGAAAGAAAAAAGGAATGAAATCTCTAATTTCTAGTTCTGCTAGTTTTGTAGCTCTTATTCCGTACCAAAGTACAGATAGAAATATGGCCAATGAATTATGACTATTTTGTAGAACATTCCACTTTAATATCACAGGAAGTTCATCTTCCGGCTTGCTTGGTTATGAAAAGTTATAGAGTGTATTGGTATACTATGTAAAGTATGTGTACTGTCGCTGATTTGTGATAACAATCAGGAACAGAAGAAAAGGTAAGTTACAGTAATAGTTTTCTGTTAATTGTTTTGTATTCAAAGGGAAAAGAAAAACCTACTTTTATCTTAACATTTGTTTCTTAAAATTTCTATTCGGGTTCACACCCTTCGCCCTCAACATTGAATAGGGAAATGGATAACTTATTTAGAATTTGATTGTTGATTCCAGTATATTTCAAGCATCACTTCTCGTACATTGGCCGCTGCTATGTCGATACATCGCTATCGTCAATATCTATATTATAATATATCAACATTGGATATCGCAATTATATGGACATGAATATGTCATTCTAAATTTTCGATATCGTTATTCGGGGAGGGGGCGGCGAGGTATAAGACTTGCGATGAATGAAGAAATTAGACTTACTATTTACAATATTGTTTTGTAATCATATCTTTATTACCACAAATTGCAATGTAAATATATACACTTGCAAATTTGCAATATTATGTGATATAATTTCTTGGGCGCCAGAACTTTTCTGTTCCCTGAAAAAAGAAACAACAAATCACGTGCAAAAGCAAGTGCTTCGAACTTTGAACTAGAATTTACCATAAGAAAGTTTTTTTTTATTTCTCTCTGCTGGAAATTTCCATCCCTTTTGGCCTTTCAGACTGGTAATTTGACATAACGTGCAAACATCATCGCTATATGCATTCATGCTCTTAGCTAGATTAAGAGATTTTGAAAAAAAAATCGAATTTCTAATAATAATAATAATAATAATAATAGTAATAATAGTAATTATTATTATTATTATTATTATTATTATTATTATTATAACAATGGGGTTTACAACTAGGGTCTCATCTCTTTATCTTGAATGGGAGGGCCGCAAGTCTGCTACGCCACTGGTGTCCCCTATTTTGTGTTTGTCTCTTTTTTGTTTCGTTTAGCTACTAGTTTTTGTGCTGTTACGCTTTTATATGAAACCTTTATATTATATAACTTTTTCTTTTTGTGAGATTCTTTTTTGTGTGGTTTGGGGGGAAAGAGAGAAATGCTTTCTTCTTATATCTGTTTCTCACCATTCATCTTGTTTGAACTGCTTAAGTAAGTCATTTTTTAACTTTTGATGTCATCCAACTCCGTCACAATAATAGAATTGCCATTTTTAACAATTTGTTTTATTCTCTTATTTGCAGATGGCCACACTGATGTATTTGTGCCAAACTTGAGGTTTCGTCTAACACCTTTCAAATTTGCAACCAACCCAACCGCTGAGATTTATGGGTTGCCTGCTATTGCAGGAAAAGGAGAATTGCAGGTGGTAATGTACTTTTGGGGTCCAGTATACATATCACCGTCGAGTTGATACATTTATAATTATTGAAGTATGCCTTCTTTGTTTTCATTTGGTTTATGTATATCGAATAATTAGTAGAACACTGTATGCTATTAAATTTCGTATGTTCCTGGCAACCCTGTTTATATATGAATCAAGGAAAAAAGATTACATTTTCATACGAAAAAATTAGAAACATAATGAAATTCATCTTCCAAAACTGAACTAATAGAGAAACACAAACAAAACTATTACTGTTTTCTACAAATCCTGACGATGCACTATCGATTGCACTAGATTTTGTCGTTAGTGCTTTCTGGGAACAAACGTGAAATTAGCCCTCTTTTCTTTTTCTTTTTGCTCCTAGCATCGAAACTATTGAAGCATTAATGTTCAGATTTGGTGGTCTAAGAAGTATTAACGATTGCACTAGAAGAGATCATTAGGTCTTTTCAATTGGGCGGAAGTTTAACTCAACGAAAAATTTCCAATGTTTTTCTTACGTGAGTTTCCTCACTAATAATGAAGTACTATTGAAACAATTCGTGTTTTCTAGAAGCACCAACAATATACTATCAATTGCACTAGGTTTGATTGTTTGTGCTTCCTGGGGAGCTAACTTTACGCTTGTCTTTCCAAGATTTTTGCTTCTAGTATCCAAACTATTGCAGCACTAATGTTAAGAGTTACTCCTCTAGGAAGCACTAAGGAAGCACTAACGATTGTATTAAAGATATCATTAGTGCTGTTGAATTTGTCGGGAATTTGACCCAATGAAATATTCCCCATGTATTTATGGGAGTTTCGTAACCAGAGGTGACCTCTTTGACCTAATCTCACTCAAAATCACACTCACAAACTCATTTCGACCTCAGCTCACAAACTTATTTCGACCTCACGCTCACACAACCTCACGCTCACATCACCAGTCTGACCTCACGCTCAAATAACCTGCCTGACCTCACGCTCACTCAACCTCACGTTCACATCACCAGTCTGACCTCACGCTCACATCACCAGTCTAATCTAACGCTTACTCAACCTCACGCTCACAAGTCTCACGTACAACGCACTCAACCTCACGCTCACATCATCAGCTTTATCTCATGTTAACTTCGTGAGGTTGAGGTCGATTGAGCGTAAGTTTCGAACTATTGGGCGCCCTCCTCATGAGTTTGGACACCTTTGTTTGTAACATGTAAGTGGGCATATCTACACTAATAGCAAAGCAAAACGAAATCATTAGTGTTTTCTGGAAGCAATAACGATGAACTAACGATTGCACTATGTTTAATTGTTAGTGTTTCCTGGGGAGCTAAAGTGAAGTTACACCCCAAAAGATTTTTGCTTCTAGCGTCAAAACTATTGCAACACTAATGTTTCGACTTTGTGTTCTAAGAAGCACTAGTAAAACACCAACGATTGCACTAAAAGGTATCATTAGCGCTTTTGAATTAGTCGGGAATTTGACCCAATGAAAAATTCCCCATGTATTCCTTATGGGCTTTTCGTGACATGGAATTTGCCAAATCTACACTAATAATGAAGCACTAGCGAAACGATTTGTGTTTTCTGGAAGCACTAATGATGCACTAACGATTGCACTAAGTATAATCGTTAGTGGTTTCGGGGGGGGGGCTAACGTGAAGTTGGCCCGCCCCAAAGTTTTTTTGCTTCTAGCGTCCAGATATTGAAGCACTAATGTTGGGTGTAGAAGTTCTAGGAAGCACTAACGAAGCACTAACGATTCTATAGAAGAGATCATTAGCGCTTTTGAATTCGGCGGGAATTTGACCCAATGATAAATCACCATGCATTCCTTATAGGTTTTTCGTGTCATGTAATTGGCCATATCTATACTAATAATGAAGCACTAACAAAACTATTAGTGTTTCCAGGAAGCACTAAAGATGCGCTAACGACTGCACTGGGTTTAATCGTTAGTGCTTTCCGGGGGGGCTAACGTGAAGTTGCCCCCACAATTTTTTTTCTAGCGTCCAGAGTATTGAAGCACTAATATTGGGAGTTGGCGTTCTAGGAAGCACTAACGTAGCACTAACAATTGCACTAGAAGAGATCATTAGCGCTTTTGAATTTGGCGGGAATTTGACCCAATGAAAAATTCCCCATATATTTCTTATGGATTGTTCATCACATGTTATTGGCCATATCTACACTAATATTGAAGCACTAACGAAACTATTAGTGTTTTCTGGAAGCACTAACGAGACACTTACGATTGCACTAGGTTTAATCGTTAGTGCTTTCTTGGGGGGGGGGCTAACGTGAAGTTGCCCCTCCCAAAGTTTTTTGCTTCTAGCGTCCAAACTATTGAAGCACTAATGTTGGGAGGTGGTGTTCTAAGAAGCACTAAGGAAGCACTAACGATTGCACTAGAAGAGATCATTAGGGCTTTTGAATTTGGCGGGAATTTGACACAATGAAAAATTCCCCAGGTATTCCTTATGGGCTTTTCGTATTATGTAACTGGCCATATCTACACTAAAATTGAAGCACTAACGAAACTATTAGTGTTTTCTGATGCACTAGCGATGCACTAACGATTGCACTAGGTTTAATCGTTAGTGCTTTTTGTGGGGGTCTAACGTGAAGTTGCCCCCCCGCCAAAGTTTTTTGCTTCTAGTGTCCAAACTAATGCAACACTAATGTTTCGACTTTGTGTTCTAAGAAGCACTAACGAAGCACTAACGATTGCACTAGAAGATATCATTAGCGCTTTTGAATTTGGCGGGAATTTGACTCAATGAAAAATTCCCTATATATATTTTTTATTGGTTTTTCGTGTCATGTATTTGGCTATATCTACACTAATATTGAAGCACTTACGAAACTATTAGTCTTTTCTGGAAGCACTAACGATGCACTAACGATTGCACTAGGTTTAATCGTTAGTGCTTTCGGGGGGGCTAACGTGAAGTTGCCCCCCCGCCAAAGGTTTTGGCTTCTAGTGTCCAAACTCTTGAAGCACTAATGTTGGGAGTTGGTGTTCTAAGAAGCACTAACGAAGCACTAACGACTGCACTAGAAGATATCATTAGCGCTTTTGAATTTGGCGGGAATTTGACCCAATGAAAAATTCCCCATGTATTTCTTATGGGTTTTTCGTCCATGTATTTGGCCATATCTACACTAATATTGAAGCACTAACGAAACTATTAGTGTTTTCTGGGAGCACTAACGATGCACTAACGATTGCACTAGGTTTAATCGTTAGTGCTTTCTGGGGGGCTAACGTGAAGTTGCCCCCCCCCAAGTTTTTTGCTTCTAGCGTCCAAACTATTGAAGCACTAATGTTGGGGGTAGGTGTTCTAAGAAGCACTAACGATTGCACTAGAAGTGATCATTAGTGCTTCAGTGGGGGCCCAACTTCTCGGACGTGAATGAGACCCAAAGTATTACGAAGTTTTGTTACAAAACATTAAGCAAACGGGTCAAATATTTTCCGTTAGTACAGCCGGTGTTTGATGTAGGTGCGAGAATATTATTACATTACTTATGTGCAACTTTCGAAGAACATAAGAGTTTTGGAAACAATTTCATTTTCCCTTAAAGTATGTTTCAAAGTAATTCAAGAATCAAGAATCCTTTTGAGTTAAGATATGGGTTTTCCAGATGATTTGTAATGATTAATAACTTTTCTCAACGGTTCTAAAGGAGGCGTAGTTGCAAGGTCCCGCAATTATACAGAATCTAACTCAATCTCTTCATATACTGACAAGGATTACGTTATATTAAGGGATGATGAATAACCTGAATCATTTTGGATGTAACTTCAACAGTATTGGTGAGTAATAATTAGTTATTCTTACTTTTCAAATACTGTTTGTATTATTTATTGTTTTTTGTATATTAGTAACAACAATTCATTTTAGCGGATTGCAGCTAATTGTTAGCTCTGTTTCAGCGGAATAAGAAAAATCGATCTGCCACTACTGTTTGCAGTTCCGAATAGTAGTGGTAGTTTATGATATTTTTGGCGCTTCGATAAGGTACGTTATAGTTGAGTAGAATTGCGTGTGAGGATCTAAAGTTTCGGTACATTTTGAATGTAAAGTACAATTTTCTCTTAATGTGAAGTGCTTCTCGATGTAAAATGAATAAATCTCGCGGAAGGCCTAGTAATATGTTTTTAGAGCTTTCTGAAAGGTCAAAACGACGACGTGTGCATGAAGTGATTGATTTAACTAACAATTGTGCAAGGCACAATAATTTCTTAAATTGCTTCTAACTCTTAAGTTGTTGTTCATTATAGCTTTAAAAATATTCATTGTGTGTAGATATAATTTGTTATTGTTGACCCAAACCATTTATTATTGACCCAGAATATTTGCATAGCTCCAACTAGTCAGTATGTCTGGAGAGGTATTGAAGTCTGGAGAGGGAACCTACAAAAATGATAAATTTTAAGTACTGCTACGTATATTCAGAAAAAGTAATAGTAGATTATTTATAGTCGTATAAGAAAAGATATAAAGATATAATATATAAGAAAAGATATAATATAAAGTTGTATTAACTCAATCGTTTCTCTGCTGAAGAAAGTGTAGTTTTATTCACAAAGTGTACCAATGTATGTTGAGTTAGCAAGTTTAAAGAGGTCCGGATCTACCCCTACAAAAGCATTATTTGTAACTGTTTCGGCAATGTAATAACATCATATACCGGAAGTGTCTCATCGCGTTTTGGCGGCTCAGTAGCCCTCCCGGCTGGCTTAGTGGCTACCACGTGTGCCTTTGGTGCACGGGGTTCCGGGTTCAGTTCCTGGTGGGAGAGAATTTGGGATTTTAACTGCGCTCAATGTCTTTTGTTCGTGTCCCTGTCGAGTTTAGTAGTCCCAAACAATTGAGAAAAGAAAGTAAAAATGGCCAGGAAGATTTAAAAAAAGAGAGCCGCGTTAGATCAGTGCAAGAGATTCCACATCTGATGCGTGGAATCCATGCTTCGATTGGAGTGAACTTTGTGGTGAACAAATGTTGTCAGAGTGGGTTTTCTCGTTTTAAAGTAATGGTGTATGGGGTCCAGGGGGGAGCCCTTATATCCTTTAAAACTGTCCTCAATGTTTCTGTGCTCCTGTTACTGACGTGTCCAGCAGCCCTGATAAGTGGAAAGATAAGAAAGAAAACGTACAATGCTCACGTCGGGGTCCCTGGTCCTATCCCAGCTCGCGCCATGTGAATTTTGTTGTGCACACATTATGTGCGTGGGTTTTCTCGTTTCAAAATATTGGTGTACAGGTTTCCGGGTTCAATTCAAGGCGCGAGAGTCCTTGTGATTTTAATTGTCCTCGATGTTTCTATGGTCGTGTCCCTGTCGTTTCCAGTAGTACTGGTAAGTGGGGCGTTAAGAAAGAAAGAAAAAGTCAGGAAGTATTTTTAAGGTAGAGTGCTCACCTAGAGGACCCTGGTCCGATCACAGCCTGCGTCAAGTGAACTTTGTGGTACACAAACACGGTGTGCGTTGGTTTTCTCGTTTTAAAATAACGATGTACGTGGTTCCGGGTTTGATTCTTGATGGCAGAGCCCGTGTAATTTTAACTCTCTTCGATGTTTCTGTGTTTGTATCACTCTCGTGTCTAGTAGTCCTGATAAGTGGAAAGATAAGAAGGGAAAACTCACTCTTTTAAAAAGTGGTAGAGCACTCACCTCGGGGTCCCTGGTTCGATCCCAGCTCGCACCAGGTGAACTTTGTGGTAGAACACTGTGTGCCTGGGTTTTCTTGCTTTAAAATATCGTTTGATGCCCGGTGGGAGAGCTCTTGTGATTTGTAAGTGTGCTCGATGTTGCTGAGTTCGTGTCACTGTTGTGGCGTCCCACTATTTGAACGAATTCATCACATTATATATTTTGTGCCCTTGTCACAGAAAGCTATGAATTGAACCCAACAACATTGCATATTTAGGCCTCAAAACCAGAATGTCTGGTTCACGTTATATCCGTATAAAAATGTACGGAAGTAAATAATTGGTTTACATATTTACGTTTGTAATACCATATTATAGTGAGCTACTAAATACAAATTGTTACTTTAAAGGGTCAATGTTCACCTTCTCTTCCTTTTAAAGGGTGTAACCATTGGTTTGAGTTTACAATGACGCAGAAGTGGTGTTTAGTCGAATTTTTACGAGATGATGGCACAGGAAATGAAATATCAGTTGTCCCAGCCAGCTGGATTCCTTCTGATGAAACTGCATGCTGGTGGCCACCTCGCAGTAGAAAAAGTGAAGTTCGAAAACTTATAAAAGTGTGTGAGGGTCCTGACAAAGAAACCTGGAGTTTTTTCCACCAATATACGCATTATACACAGAAATATTGGTAAGCTGCTTTTAATACCTAGTTTTTCATTTTTTACATTTTGTAACTTCTATTTGGAATGTTCCTGTGCAATTCCAAAATATCTTAGTTCTGTGGCTCGTACTTTATTGTCTTAAGAGTGAAACGTCTAATTGAATGACGTAGCGCGGTGACTTAGAAGCCGTCTTCGCTGGTCTTGTGGCTAGCATATGTGCCTTTGGTGCATGGTGTTCCGGATTCGATTTCCCATGGAAAAAGCCTTTGTGGTTTTGACTGTCCTCGATGTTTATGTGCCTGTAATGTCCAGTAGTCCTAGTAAGTTAACGAAAGAAGTTACACGTCAGGAAGTCTTTAAAAATATGGATAGTGCGTGCTAGGGGTCCCAGTTGGAGACCCTATGTGATTTTTCTGCCTTCGTGTCCTTATAGGTGAAATAATGTAGGTAATAATAAAATGGTATAGGTTAACATACTAAATAAGTAATCAATTAAACCTGAGTAATTAGGATGCTTAAAAGAGTGAGAATGCTCACCTCTGGGGACGTAAAGCAAGTTTTTTTCAAATTTTTGGCTGAATGAAAAATCCTATTTCTCTCCATAGGTATTCAGAAACACAATATTACCTCAAGAGTAGTTTACACACTAGGCTAAACAAACTCACATTTCGTTGAAATACGGCCAATAGATATGAAGAAAAAATGTGTGAAGAGAGACGAAATTTTGAAAAATAAATAATACCCAGAAATAACACTATCCTCTCAGAAAACATCTTATTCTCACCTTACAGCCTACTTGAAATGTAGTAGGACATGTCGAATTATGGAGAGAACTCTCGTGCCACCTGTGTCAAATTTTTGCCCCGTGTCTGTGGTCCATTTTTAGATGGATTTCGAATATTTCCAATTTTATGCATCCATGACAAGTTTGTGGAATCATTCGAAAGTTTGGTTCATAATTGAAGATAGTGCTGTAAGAACCATGAATCATGAACGTAAGGAATAAACAACTCCGAAATTTGTCTAAAAGTTCGGAGAAGTTTCAGAATGTTCCCAAACTCAGTAACAACCAGTCTCATAGGAGTAGGGTATGAATGTATGTTCTAGGACACTTTCCCCCTCCAACCCCTAACTGCTAAAAATTACAAATCCACCACTGATCATCGAACTTTAACAAAGAAGAATAGCACAAAGTAGATTGGGTAATTGCACTGCATATAGGCTTTTATGACATTTAAAATCATAAAAACTTACATTTAAAATATTATAATGGAACCCTACACACAATATATTTATTGCATCTTAATCTCCAGTTTATAAGCTTTCATTTGACATTTGAATCATGAAAAGCCGTTAATAATTAGCTTTAAAAACTCAATAAGAAGGAATACATACCACTCCGGAACAGATGATCTGTCACTGATTCATTTTGAACGATTCCAGTACCAGCACGGGACTGTCTAATCCGATTCTCTTTCCTTCTCCTCATGCCAACGTACATATATGCACTTAGAAACTCTCTTCCTTCAACACAGCTTCTAGCTAGCAGTGGACAGAGGGCGCTGTATATCAATGACGTAGTCTCCTTCGGGAGGAATACATCATACACGACGTCATTGAATCCGTGACGTAGTCTCCTTATGGGAGAATACATCATACAATCCTTTAGAGAGAGCATGAGTATAGAAGCGGTAAATTCAAAATATATAACAATAAGATTATCTATATCTTGGTTCCAATTGAATATTTTGGCAATCTGATTGCATTTTTGGATAGCCCATATATGTATTGCTGGTTGCATACTTACAGGAAAAATCTTGCGGGATTGCATAACGTCTGAAATTTCAGGGGCAAAAACGAAAAATGCTTATACCATCCTTATTTATTAACCGATTTTCATAAATTCAAACGACAATCAATAGAGACGTAAAAGTACTATTTCATTTATGTATAACTGGTTGCCTAACTGTAAGGATATGATTTTAATTTTTAATAACTTCACTAATTATTGTTAGTTTTGAAAAATAAAAAATACTACCATAATCACAATAAAATTTTAAGACTTTCTTAAAGAATAACATTTTCCCGAAAACTCAAAAATAAACCCGTAAAAAATTCCCGAAATTTCGAATTTGCTATCACATCATCAAATATTAACCGATTTTCAAAATTCAAACGGCATTATGTTCTGTATATCCAAAGGTCTTAGTTTTTATAGTCTTGATACTATAAAAACACTTATACACTTAAAAGATACTTAAAATTACAAGTTCGGATATTGATAATGGAATCTTCTGTTAACCTCGTTCTCTATAGGAAGCAATGACTTCTTAAACTCTGTCCACTGATCATAATTCAAGCTGAATAGACAGTCGCTAATATCAAAAACTACTTGAACTTCGGTTTGCACATTTTTCACAATTACATTGAAATTATTAGTAAGTATAAACTTCTTTTGGGGATCCATTCTAATCACTCGATTTTTTACTTCCGACGACATATTTTTGTTCATTTTTGTTATTTTTTGGATTCACAAAACCGATCTTCATTTGAAATTTACATACAGAACTCAACAGTTGGATAGTTATTTTTTAAACCAGTGTATTTGATTTTTATTCCATCTTTAACGATCTCATCAATCATTTTATCTGTTATGTGTTTTGTAAATCTAGGTGGAAGAAATACCTTAAACTCTTCACATTCAACTAAAATGCTCTTCCCAAACTTAGCTTTAATCTTTTCCATTTTCACAATCTTATATTCTGTATTTAATTCTAATTCTCTTAATCCAACAACTTGTTTTTGTTCAAG
Source organism: Thermobia domestica (assembly GCF_964235325.1). Lineage (NCBI taxonomy): Eukaryota > Metazoa > Arthropoda > Insecta > Zygentoma > Lepismatidae > Thermobia > Thermobia domestica. The sequence continues at coordinate 39,698,692 of NC_137470.1, forward strand.
ACTTCCAAGTTTATTTAAAATCTCAATATGACTCGACATCGTATTTACTATATAGAAAATCAATGAACACTCTTCAATTTTTATCTTCACCAAAAATATTTAATCATTTTTATCAATTTCGTTTTATGGAAAACTTCCATAAAACAATACAAAAATACATTTAACTATCTAAAACTCTTCTACTACTTTCTCATTCTTGGGATCATATGTAAAGTTCTTTTGTCCAATTAAAATCGCATAACATATAGTATTAGCAGCCACAGCTTCTGCAATGTCTACTACAATCTTTATGTTTGTTCTCTCATTTGCCGATACATTCTTCCTCTTACTACAAATAATCACATACATTGGTCTATTATCTATAAACTCTTTAGGGTCATAGTACATTTCGGTATTGTTATTCTCTTAAATGTAGTATAATCTTCATACATCTTAAAATAATCCCTGTTAGCAATATCTAAGTTTCTTGATTCTTATGGAAATACCTCATTTCTTCCATTCTTAAGATAGATATTCTTTACCTTACAATGATCAAACTTACTTGCATCTGCTGTTTGTTTACCACTTCTATCAGTTTGGAACATTACAACTACGAAATCAGGCAAATCAAATTGTCTAGAATTAAATCGAGTAGTAACATCAAACTCCAAGAAAGAACCTACAACAGTCTTCTGAACACATTGATAAGTATGGAATGAAAACATGATTTTAGGTTCTTTAAGAATATTCAACTTTAACTTGTTTTCATAATTAGATTCATATTCAACAATAGGCATTCTTATCTTCATACTTTTTATTGTTATTTTTCCATCATGAGGAGCTGCTCCTGATCCAGTCCATTTGTACAAGACATCGTTATTGTTGTTAGCTTTTGTAAATGTTATTCTCAATACACCTTTCCACATAACCTCTTTATAATCACTTAAGACGCCCGGAATTAATCTTAATGGGTACAAAACGCTAAAGTCCTTTCTTAGACCAAGTTTATCATCTGTTTCAAATCCTGCTTGTTTTAGATATTCAACTTCTGGTTTGGAAATCTTTAATGTTCCGATAGCTGTAGATGTTATTCCAGGTAGTTCAATCTTATGTATAACAACTCCATGCTTTCTAACCTCAATTTGAGAAAAGAAGAATGGTAAGAAGTTACCTACAAGCTTTATAGTATCATTTGCACCAAATGTTCCTCCAACTGATGCACCAACAACTTCAAAAGTCATATGACAATCTGCTTTGTGTGGATGTATGAACCCATCCCCCACATCGAAATCAAACTCAATATCTTTGTTAGCTTCATTCAAATTATTAAATGTTCTTGTGTTAGCTTTAAAACTCTGTATCTCATAACTCTCAACACTATCCATTTATTATAAAGAAAATCTTGAAACAACGCTTTTATGGGACATACCAATAAAAGAATCATATATAATAACAATTAAATACTTAACAGATAGGGAGCTCCGATCGGTGCTACCAAAAATATACATGTTGAAGTCTTGGACTTTCTCTCGACCTTCTTATAATCCCCATCCTAACTTATCCTTAGCATTCATACCCGTACAAACCCCAAAAGCAGCTAATCGTTCACCAATTGACGCATCACTACTAAATGCTCTTTTCCACGCTTTAGTTTCTAGTTCCTTATCTGCAATATGTCTTGATTCTGTATCTTTATTGTCTCTGTAGTATGTATCGTGTTCTTTACAAGCCTCATCTAATGGGTTAATACCTTCATCGCCTCTTTCTAATCTTTCTTGAAGCTTAGTTCCCGGACCGCAAAATCTAAAACCTGGAATATGTAATTCAAATGGGAGTTTATTAATCAAATCTTTTACTGATCCTTTCCCAAACTTCTCATCATTCCAGAATCGTGGTGGTAATGTATTTAAGATCTTAGTCAAATACCCTATACCTTTTGGATCATTAGGAATAAACTGTGAAAGCTTATTATTAATCATACCCACTATACCTACTTTCTCATTATAAAAGTTATCATTTCCAGCCTTTTTTTCTCCATCTATAACAATTAGCCTATCTATAAGCTTTCTCACGTCATCCATCCATACATATTCTTTAGGTATCTCGGTATATTGTTTAATTCCTTCCCCAGACTTTGGTGTTTTCTTTCTTGGTGGTGTTGGAGGTAAAGATGGTTTAATATAATTATCCCAAATAGGCTTGATAATATTAATGTACTTAGAACCTCTATTAGATGCTACTTTTTTATCTCGATTATATTTTTGGAAGGCAGCATCTGATTCTATTATTATTTCCTTGTACTGTTCAAAATCATCATCATCATAATTTTCAATGGTTTTATTAGTATTCATCGTTAACAATTCCCATAGACCTTCTGTTCGTTTATAAGTTTTACCATTAATTATCAAATCATCACCATTCACTTTAACTTCAGAATTTCCTATCTTATTTATTATTTTTCCATCTTCTTCTACATTTCTTATTCCAAATACACTATCATTTCTTTTACTATAATATTTCGTTGCAATCTTACCAAATGATTGCGCTGTTGTTAAAGGTTCTACTCCTGCCACTTTGTCTTTAATTTGTTTTCTCATTTGTTTTATTTCTCTCGTTATAGGCGTATCACTACTACTTGGAGAACTATCATAAATTATCTTTTTAGGTGTTTCTAGTAGACTAGGATCTATTGAAGCCGTCTTATGTGCAACTGGAACAAGTTCAGTTATTAGAATTTTATTTTGTTCTGCTACTTCTTTGATCTCACTCCCCAAGTTTTGAATAGCTTCAATTACAGGTTGCTCTTGTGTTTTAAATTTATCGTATATACCTGCTCTTTCTTTTTTCCAAGATTTGAAGCCCTTTATCAAGAACTCTTTCAACTTAATATTCTTATCAATTTCTTTCTCATCCATTTATTGTATAGAAAACGAACAAACGTCAATAAACGTGAAAAAACTTCAATAAACGTGAAAAACGTCAAACGTTAAAACGTCAAACATCAAAAAACATCAAACGTTTATAAAGTGTTTTATCTTGTTCCTATACTTACCATTGTTTACCTTCCTTGTCATATCAATTACTATAAAACCATAATCTTCTTGCCAACATTTTGAACATATCTCTTTAAATTTATCATAAGACATATCTCCTCCAACAAACTCATTATACACATGTTTAAGATTAGTATCATCTTGTCTGAATATGCATAGGAAGTTAACGTTATCTCTTATAAGCTTTTAGGTACTTTTGAATATGTTTGTGCAAGATAGAAACAGTCTAAATGTCTATGTCTTCCTCTCCTAAAGTAATTTCTAACAGTATCTTGATTCTCCAAAATGTAATCGTCAAACACAACAACAGTATATTTCACATTCATCAATAGGTACAATAGAAGCAGTACTGCTTAAGAACGTTGCTATTTGTTTATTGAATTTTAGTTCTGCTTTTTCAAATCGATCTTTTAACTGCTCATACTTTGGCTGATTCATGCTTTTAGAATATATGTAGAAGTAATTTTTGTTTAACCAACCTGGCTGTAATAAGAAGTTAAATAACAAAAACGTCTTACCACACCCAGATGGACCCACGATAAGACATCGAATATCATCAGGTATGAGCTCTCCATTTCTTTTCTTAGCTGTTGTTTCTTTTATCATCTCTTTTACATCCCCATTAATAGTCTTCTTACTCATTTATTATAGAGAAAACGTCTCTTTTGATTTTATATCTTTAAGTTGTTCTCTGATCTTAAGCATCGTATCTTTTATATATTCGCTATCCATTTCGCCATTTAGTGTTATTATCATCTCTAACTATTCTTTAAATGAGTTAATACAAGTGACAATGGTTTTGTATTCGTCTTTTCTTTTGCTTATGTTTAACTTAGAAGACAAACCTGTTATTATAGCACTTCCAGTTGCAAGAGACGTTGTTAATATTGAGTAAATTGTTACATGTATAAAAATATTAATAAACCCAGTTGTTGCAGAAAGTATAACTGATAACGTGATCAAAGTGTAGTATGCATATTTAACGATTCGTAGTTTTCTCTTTTTCTTCTTTAAACTGTATTCTAACTTTTGAATGACATCTTATATTAACTTGATTACTTTCTCTCTTGGAATATCTCTAGGTAAATCAAACTCATTCATTTATTATATAATATATGGCTAAGGTATTTAAGTTAACAAGTGATACTTCAGTTTTAAAGAAGAAACTCCATTACAAATTAGACAACAGTAACAACAATTTAAGTATAGGACTAGTTGGGTTTTACAGTACATATCTGACACCAAATGTTACACATAATGCGTGGTTTAAGTATGGAGGTGAATTTGTTCATATTCCAAATGGACAATACAGCTTAAACACTCTTAATGAGTATTTAAAATCTCAATCCATTAACATAACATTATCAGAAGATCATTTAAGAAACAGAGTGAAAATAGAAACTGATAGTAATGATGTTACAATTGGGGGAATAGGTACTTTCCTCGGGTTTAATGTTCTTGAAGTTTTAGAAAAAAACAAAACACATATTGGAAGTAAGTTACCAAAGTTTCACCCATTCGATACTATAAGTGTTCACTGTGATATAACAGATGGTATGTTTGTTAAAGATACAGAATACACACATACAGAAACAGGAATTATTGCATCATTTAAAACAAATGCTGAGTTTAAACATAGCATCATTTATGAGCCTACTTATCCATTATTTTCCCTATATTTAAAGACAAGGTTGATAATTTCGAGATAAGGATAACAGATGAGAATGATTCCTTAATTGATTTTGGTGGAGCAACAACGACTGTATTTTCACAAACTAAGATTTTTTCTTAAATAAATAGGAAGATGTGTTCTATTAAAAGTTGTATGTCTAGTGTTCCTTACAGTGAACTAAAGGATTTAAATATTGATCATGTATTAACAAAGAAACAACTTAACGATAAATCTAAGAAAATTAAAGAAGGTAAAGGAATGGATTTAACTTTAACTACTACACAAATGAAAAAGATTAAGAAAGATCATATGGGTGGTTTTATCTTTACAATTCCGGCCATTTTAGCACCTTTAGGAGCAGTTGGCTCATTAGCAGGTGGTGCAGCAGCGATTACTAAAACTGTATTGGATGCTAAGAAGAATAAACAAGAACTTGAAGAACAAAAAAGACACAATATGGCTATGGAAGAAAAGCAGGGGGCAGGTAAACCAAAGAAGTCAAAAACTAAAACCATTGACCAACTTCGATATAGAGAGGTTGGTTAAAGAATTAAAGATAAAACGATTTAGAGGTGTATTTATGAGTGATGAACTTGCACAAAAATCCTATGTACATGAGTGTGGTATAGTTAACCTTGATAAATCGGAAAACATTGGTACTCATTGGATATGCTATTGGAAAGATAACAACATAAAGTACGTGTTCGTTTCTTATGGTGGCGTTCCTCCTAAACAACTAGTACAATATCTTGGTACCAAAAACTTATTTTACAATGACGAACGAATACAAGACTTTAATTCAGTTATATGTGGTCATCTTTGTGTTAAGGTTTTAAATCTTCTAAATCAAGGGTATTGTTTTAGTAATGTTATGTATATGATTAAAAATGATTAAGTGCTTTTATGGTTTGTGTCCATTAAAGTTTTGTTTTAAGATAAATATGGAAGCTATACACAATAGATTTTTAGATTATTTTCTGAAGCGTGGAGATTAACTAGATCCACTACATAGATATAATTTTTATCAGTATTTTCAGGATGCTAGCGAGATAGACTTAAAAGATAAAAACAACGTGTATAATGTTATTGATTTATGGAAAATGTTAATACCAAAATTTTTGTACACAGAAGAAGAGTTGGAAAAGTTACGTCCAATAATTACCTTAAAGGACTTGCTGTCAAATTATAGCGCCGCACCATTACAATGCAGTTATTGTGGTAGTAAGTCATTAACAAAAGGTATGAGTAGATACATTTGTGACGATTGTTCTGTAGAGAGTGGTTGGGTTTACAGTACTTGTGAAGAAGTGAAAGCTGCCTGGTATGATACTATAAAAAGATTTAAGTTACAGTTATCTCGTTTGCAAGCTTTACAGGATAGAATTATTCCCAAAGATGTGTTCAAAGTGTTAAATGATGAATTTAGAGATATACCAAAAGATTTAATATCAACAAAAGATGTTCTAGAAGTACTAAAGAAAAACAAATACACAAAATATTATGATGATGTCTATTTAATACACTATCACCTTACTGATCAAAAACCATTAAAATTACAACATATGGAGGAAACACTTATAAATGAGTTCGAAAACTTACACGAGGTCTTTAGGGAGCTGTATCCGGAAAGAGTATTGTTTATGAACTTAAAATGTGTATTGTACTATCTGTTGAAAAAGCATGATGTTCATGTTGATATTGATTTTAAACACTCACCTAGACAAATAGAGATTTTAAAGAAATGTTTTGAAAAATTAGGATGGGCATTTTCTGTATAATAAATGAGTATGGATATATTTGGTAATGTTAAAGATAGAAAAGATAATGTTGATATTAGTGAAGAAAAATTAAAATTGTTGGTTAATTTAAATAATATTGTTAGCGTAAGTCAACTTAGATCAATAGAAGCTCAATTAGAGGACGATAGAAAACGATTTGAAGATGCATTAGAAACGTTACAAGACACATACATAAAGAAAGAAGATATTGAGAAGGTTAGGATGGATACTACTAAATTGATTATGCAGAAAGAAACAATGCCTCTATTATATCGATTAAGAACTAAAAACGTTAAGGAGCCAATCTTTAGAATATTTTATCTTTCTAATGGTTACAAATTTCTCTATAATATGAAAATAATGCACATGGAATTAAGTTTGGATAAATACTTTCTAGATATATATTTGGGTGAAACTTTGACTAAAGAGATACCTTTCGACTTTAAGAAGAACGATATAATTACGATTAAACCAAATAAAAATTCTGCAATGGAAGAAGGACAATTATTGTTTGTTGTAATGTACATAGAAAGAAAGCTTTCCTAAAGACGTTTGCTATATAATAAATATGGATATCTTTGGTAATGTTAAAATGACATCAGAGTTAGATAATACAGTTGTGAGAAAAGATATTGCTATGTTAAAAGAAGAGCTTAACTTCATCAAACGGAGTTATGCTATAGAGCTTCCAAGTCGATTGATATCAGAAAATGTTGAAAATCCGTTCTTTTTAATACATAATCTATCTACCGCATACAAATTTCTTTAGAAAGGTAGGATAATGCATATAGAATCATTTTATAATGCGTATTTTATAGATGTATATTTAAGTGGTTCTCTAATTTAAACTTTTCCATTACACTTTAATATAAATGATAAATTAGCAGTTAGACCATCTAAAGATTCTGATCTGAAACATGGTAAATTATTATTGCTTATTATGCATGTAGAAAGAGAAGACGAAGATAGTGATGATGATGGTGAGAATGTTGATAGCATAAAACAGGGATAGTTATTGATTTTCTATATAATAAACAGGATGTATTTTGTTAAGTGTAAGAAGTTTACAGATACGGAGAAAGATACCATTAGAATTGAACAAATAAAGAATGGAAGATATCTAAAGAAAGGTATTTGTTCTGTATGTGGTGTTACTAAAACTCAATTCGTTAAAAAGCCTGATTGACTAGAAGAAGGTAAAGGTGTTAGAGAAGACATTATAGAAGAAATTCACAAACCATCTAGAAAAAACTTTGACAGATTAAGTGTAGTTATAAAAGGTATCGATGATCTTTGGCAAGCTGATCTTGTAGAAATGGATAGTGGAGTATTAAAAGGTGTTTCCAAATTAAATAAAGGTTATAAGTATCTGCTAACGATTATAGATGTGTTCTCGAAATACGCGTTTGCTTTTCCTGTTAGAGATAAGAGTGGAAAGAATGTTACAGAAGCATTCGAATCCATATTAAGAACGAGAAAACCTAGTAACTTACAAACAGATCAAGGTAAAGAGTTTTATAATAAAGAATTTAAGAAGTTAATGGAGGAAAATAAGATTAATCATTACTCAACCTATAGTGGTAAGAAAGCTTCTGTTGTTGAGAGATTTAATCGAACACTTAAACAAAACATGTGGAAAAGGTTCACAACACAAGGGAATTATAAATGGATAGAAATATTACCAACATTGGTTAGTGAGTATAATAATAAAGTGCATAGAACAATCGGTTTAAAGCCTATAGAAGTTAATAAGAAGAATGAGCGAACAATATTGGAGAAAGTGTATCAAAAAGAATATAAGCGTGTTAAGCCCAAATACAAATTAGGTGATCATGTTCGTATAAGTAAATCGAAAGGGTTATTTGAAAAAGGATATACGCCTAATTGGTCAACAGAAGTATTTGTTATTAGTGAAGTTATTCCATCTAATCCGCCAACATATAGAATTAAAGATTTAGAAGAAGAGGATGTGCAAGGTAGATTTTACGAACCAGAACTATTAAAGACGAAACATAAAGATGAATACTTGGTGGAGAAAGTGTTAAGAAAGAAATGTGACAAAGTATACGTTAAATGGCTAGGATTTGATGATTCACATAATAGTTGGATAGATAAATGTTGTCTTTTATGGCTATTATTTCATAAAAGGTTGGCTCTGCTTTAGGCTGATAAGATACTACGATCAAAAAATAACCGACTCCTCATATACGAGGAATCGCTCTACATATCTAATTAAAGGATGAGTAGAGACCAGGCTCGTTAATGAAAATTGTATGAGGATGTATGTTTGAAAGGGAGCCAGTGCTGGTGGACCCCAGATCCTTGAATTCTTCCAGACTCGTTGATGAAGATTTTATGTGGTTGCGGATTAACGTGGGACGGTGAATTGTCGCTCCTAACTTCTGAAAAATTTTTCTTATCTTGAACAGAAGATGGGGACGATTCTATCAAGAACAAAATATCAACGGGTATACAGAGATTTTAAAGATGAGCAAAACGCTCACCTTACGGTTCATCCTCAAACTGTTTTCATTAACGAACCCGGTCTCTGCTCATTCTTACTAAGATCAGAAAAAGCCTAAAGCAGAACCGTTTCAAGATTGGCTGTGGATTAACGCGAGGCATTGATTCAATGCACCTAACTTTGGTTAGAAAATAAACGATCTAAGAGACGAGTTGAATATTATGAGAAAAAGCATGGCTCCCGGAAAACCGGTGACCATCATCAGCCATTATATGAGATTAGACTTGATTCCGGGAACTTCAAAAACTCATCTTATACAGTAAAACTAGCTGGTAACGAAATAAACAATCTAATATCAGGAACATATATTTCCAGGGCCGGAATTCCGGCTGTAGAAATTATTAAAAAAAGTATCAGTACAGCAGAAAAAGCAATGGAGAAAAAATACGCATGTGCTCTTCTACACATGGGAGGAGATAAAGAAACAGCAAGGAAAGAAATTTTATAAATGGTTAGAAAATAAACAATCTAGAGAGCTAATTTCTTATATAAAGTCATTGCACCGAATTCGTGGGGATGACTTTAAGATTAGTAAAAAGTATGAAACTACTTGAATATTATGATAAAAATTAGCTGGAGCAGATATGCTCCGGTAAAAAATCAACATTTTCTATATAATAAATATGAGTACTATGGATAATTCTCTTAGTTTAAACGATATTTGCTATGAACAGATTAAAGACAATTATTGGTATGTTATTTTTGGTGATTTCAAGTTGATTATAGATAAGAGTACAGGATACTTTAACGCTACTAAGTTGTGTGCTATGGGAGGTAGAAGATTTAAAAAATGTTTGGAAAATAAAGAATCACAGGAAATATTAGAATACTATTAATACAATAACAAACTAAGTGGACCGAATTCGGGCTACTTTGAAAACTCATTGTTTACAGTAAAACTAGCTGGTAGTAAAATCAACAATCTAATTTCAGGTACTTATGTTTACAAAAAGGTATTCTTAAGCATCGCTAATTGGTTATCGAGAGATTTCTATGACAGGTGTTACTAGATTATAGAAGACTACTTCACCCAAGACTTTAAGCAGATTCAAGAAGACCAAAAGGAGTTGCAAACAAGAGTAGAAGAAATAGAACAAACAATGGAAAGATTAAAGATTCAAAACGAGGGCTTAAAAGAAATCGCAGCACCATATACAGATGATGTTTCAAAAGATAATTGCCTAATCATATATAGAAGAACAAACCTAATGATCCTTTCCCTTATTATGCTATCAGATGCCAAAAGAGAAGTCTATATAAGCCTCTTAATGAAGCAGAAGAAAAATATCCAAATCATGTAATAATATATGAAAAGTTTAGAGATCCTAACAGTATTAAGCTATTCAACCTAATGCAGCAAGAACTAGATATTCGTAAAGGTAAAGGCAATGAGTTTTGGACATCACTATCAGAAGAAGAATTGATTAACAGGATAGATCGCTTTTATGATAGGTTATTATCTGATAATTAAGGTTACAACTAAGGTCCACCAGCACTGGACCCCTTTCAAACATACAACCTCATACAATTTTCATCAACGAGTCCGGTCTCTACTCATTCTTATTACAACTTTTATGATATAATAATCATAAAAGTTAATTAGTTAAACATTAAAAACCATCTGCTACAACATCGAATGCTAAATTCAATATATCACCTAAATCGAGATTATTATGATATTTTCTTATTATAACTCTCCAATCCACAAAATGTCTAAATGCATATATAAACTCTACAGATAGGTCTTGATAAATTGAAATGTTAACCCAATGAACTCTGCCTTCGAACTCTGCAATAAATTCTTCTGTTAAATTTTGAGACATTGAAAACATTTCCCAATCTACTTTGTCAGCGTAATCTCTTATAAGGTTTTCTGATAATTGATGAGTTCCAGATAAGTACCACCAATTAACTCTATCTGCATGTTCTCGTATAAAGGCTTCAGAGAGTTCGTTTTTATAAGATATAGCATCAAAATCAACTTTATCTATAAACCCATTAATAAATTCTTCAGATAGCTTTTGATTATACGATACTTCTTTCCAATCAACTCTATCTGCAAATTCTCTTATAAAGTCTTCTGATAAGTCTTGGCTTCCTGAAATAATCTCCCAATCAACTTTATCAGCTAATTCTCTTATAAACTCTTCCGATAACTTTTTCCATAAACATATTTCGCTCAAATTAACTTTCTCCTGATATTTGCGTATGAAATCTTCTGTAATGTGATCATTGTTATATTCCTCCTCATAATCATCATAACCTATAGATAACCATTGTTCATCAGTCAGTGAATCTAATATCTCATCAGACATGTCCATAACGTTTGCATAGAGAATGTTTTGTATGAGAAATGAGTTCTTTTCTTTAGTAGCTTTCTTGAACAAATGATCTAACATACCTATGGACACGCTAAAATTTATTTTGTCTTCATCATTATAACCACCAATATCTAAATGTTTACATACACAATCAAATATGGGTTTGTAAGATAATATTTCCTTAGCACTAGTCATGTTCGTTTTTATTCTTAGATTTTTTTTAAAATTTATCTCATTTTTGTTGATTAACGCGGGGTATTGATTCGATAGCCCCTAACTTCTGAAAAATTTTTCTTATCTTTTTCGTCTACATGATCTTGGGGCCACCAGCACTGGACCCCTTTTAAACATACAAACTTCGGTTGTTATCCATCTCTTAAACTCTTTAGCTTTGGGTTCTTTGATGATAACACTAAGGAATACAGACCAGACTCGTTGATGAAAACTGTTTGAGGATGAGCGTTCTGTAAGGGGGGAAAAATCTCCCCCTTGTCCATATTAGTAAAGTTTTGTTTGTCTTCATGGTAGTGATGATGATGATGATGATGATGATGATGAGTAAGTTTACAAAAATGATTTAATTTTAATATGTGTATATGTGACTTTGATGGGTTATTCTCATCAAAGCCGTGTTCTAATACAACGCGTAATATGTAGACAATGGCAGGAGTGTACAATGTTAAGTGTTGTATTAGGATATATGGGAGTAAAAATAGTATGAAAATGAACTGAAATAATCCAGCGAAGATAAAAATTGAGCATAGTAAGATTTTCTATATAATAAATAAGATGAGTAATTATAGTAAATTTACCGTAGTAGAGTTAAGACGACAATGTAAAGAGAGGGGAATCAGAAGATATTCCCGATTAAGAAAAGCAGAACTGATAGACCTTCTTAAACAATATGATGACGAACAAAACAGAAGACAGATTAGAAATATATTCCCATTTAAACAAGAAGTAATTGAAGAACCGAAACCAGCACGTATACCTATAAAAGTAGAATTAGAAGAAACAGCACTGAAGAAGTGTTTACAAACCATTAAAGTTGAAAACACAGGAGGATATAAAGACCCAATAAAATTTTTAGATACAAGTGGAAGAGTTGCTATTAACAAAATCAAGGAGAAATTAAAATTTCGCCCTGTTAAAGTTAACATTGTTTTCATTTGCGACTATATTAAAGATAAAGAAATACAGGAGCGCAATTTTAAAACATCAAACGAGAGAATATTAGAATCAACTGACTTAAGTGAATATATACATCATGCAAAACAAAAACTTCGTAGAGAAATGGAAGAGTTTGAAGTTAGAGGATCAGGATGGACATTACACCAAATTAAATACTTACAAATCAGATTAAACAAATATGTACCATTAAGAGCTACTTCCTATATTGAACTTCCTAAACCAATTAAAGATAAGAAAGCAGTGATTAATGTTAAAAATAAAGACAATAAATGTTTCTTGTATTCTATTGCAAGTTGCTTAAAACCTGTTGAAATACATCCTGAAAGACCTTCACATTATAAACAGCCTGTTAATGAGTTGCAAAAGAAGTATTGTGATAATATTGAATTTCCTGTACAATTAAAAGATATTCCAAAATTTGAAAGAAGAAGTAATATATCCATCAATGTTTACAGCTATGACAAGAACTATAATGTATATCCACTTCAAATCACAAAAAAATAAGCAGGAAACTCATATCAATTTATTAAATGTAAAAGATAAAAAAAACAATCATTTTTGTTGGATAAAAGACTTATCACGATTAATAAGAAGTCAAGTGACAAAACATACTGAGAAGTTATACTTCTGCGACAGATGTTTAACAAGACACTTTCGAAATGAGAAGCAGTTGCAAAACCACGAGCTATATTGTAAAGAACATGAGGCTGTTAGAATAGAACTTCCAAAACCATACGACAATCAAATAGAGTTTCAAAACTATAATCGATCATAAAGAGTTAAATTTGTGATAATTGCCGACTTTGAATGCATCTTATGTAAGTTAAAAATAGAGCATAATTGTAGTAAAACAGTAAAATATCAAAAGCATGAACCAATGAGTTTTTGTTACTATGTCAAATATTGAAATGAGGACTATAAAGCTCCTGTTAGTTATATAGGTATAGATGCTGCGAAAGTATTTATTGAAATGTTACAAAAGGAAGCAATAGAAATTAAGAAAATATATAACAGGGTAGTTGATATGATCCCGCGGATAGTGAGGAGGAAATAGAAGCTTATAACAGTTCGGATACTTGTCATATATGTGAGAAAAACTTGAATGACTTACCACCAACTGTTGAGAAAAATTATATATATATTAAAGGGTAAAATACAGTTCTACAAGGATAAAGATGATATGAGTGAAAAAATAGAAGAATGGAAGCATGACTTAAAAAAATGTTTGTATAAGATAAATAAAAATAAAACAAAAGTAAGAGATCATGATCATTTAACTGGAAAGTTTAGAGGTGCAGCTCATAGTTATTGCAATTTAAACTATAAAAATCCCAACTTTGTTCCTGTATTTCTTCACAATTTAACTGATTGTGATACGCATTTGTTTATTAAGGAGTTAGTTTATGATACATAGAAGATTAAACTGATTGCAAACAATGAAGAAAGGTACATAACATATGAAAAATATGTAAAAAAAAACAGGATCAGAAAAAAACGGAATAAATTTAAGATTTGTTGATTCATTTAGATTTATGCCAAAGAGTTTAGCAGAGTTAACAAAGAATATAAAGCCAGAACAATTTCGAGAAACATTAAAGTTTTTCCCGATTGATAAACTTGATTTAGTTAATACCAAAGGTGATTATCCATTTGATTATGTTGATTCATTTGAAAAATTAGAAGAGTCTGTTCCACTATCTATAGACAAATTTACAAACAGATTAACAGAAGAAAAAATGAGTCCTGAACGTCATAAGCTTCATGTAGAGTTTGTAAAGAATTCGATCTGAAGTTAGTGAGGGTCTTAACTGAGCATTATAACAAAACAGATGTCCTCCAATTAACATATATATTTGAAAACTTTAGAGATGTGTGTTTAAAGGCATATGGATTAGATCCTGCTTGGTATTATACAGCACCGGGCCTATCGTGGGATGCAATGTTAAAGATGACTAAAATTAACTTAGAAATGTTAACTGATTATGATAAAATACTAATGTTAGAAAAGGGTATACGAGGAGGAATCTCACAATGTAGTAAAAGATATGTAAAAGCAAATAACAAATATATGCAAGAGTATAATAAAAGATGAGTGTTCAACATACCTAGCATATCTAGACGCAAACAACTTATATGGATGGGCGATGAGTCAGTACATGCCTTATAAAGATTTTAAGTGCGTTAAACCTTACATAGATATAATGAACATTCCAGATGACTCAGAAACTGGTTACATATTAGAAGTAGATTTAGAGTATCCGAAGTATTTACACAACAAACATTCTGATTTACCATTAGCTCCAGAAAACATGTGTTCACCAGAATCTAAACAATCAAAACTACTAACAACACTTTATAATAAGGAAGGATATGTAATTCACTATAGGAACTTAAAACTATATATGTAGCTTGGAATGAAATTAAAGAAAGTGCATAGAGTATTAGAATTCAAACAATCAGACTGGTTAAAGAAATACATCGATTTAAATACAAATATGAGAACGAGAGCTAAAAACAAGTTTGAAGAAGATTTTTATAAGCTCATGAATAACTCGGTATTTGGAAAGACTATGGAAAATATTAGAAAGAGGCAGCCCATACAATTAGAATGTGATCCTGAAAGAGTAGAAAAATTAATTGCAAAACCTAATTTTGATTACAGAACAATATTTACAGAGAATTTATGTGCTATACATATGAAAAAAGAGCGAATTGCATTTAATAAGCCAATATATGTTGGTATGAGTGTGTTAGAACTATCGAAGCTATTAATGTATGATTTTCACTATAACACGATGAAGCCAAAATATGGAAACAATATAGATTTATGTTATATGGATACTGATAGTTTTATATATGAGATTGAAACTGATGACTTTTATAAAGATATAGCAGAAATAGTTGACCAGTTTGACTCGAGTGAATACAAGGAAAATAATATATATGGACTACCACTAATAAACAAAAAAGTAATAACTAAGATGAAAGATGAGAATGAAGGTAAGATAATGACAGAGTTTATTGGATTGAGATCAAAGATGTATGCATGTAGAGTAGAAAATAAAGAAGAGAAACAAGCTAAAGGAGTAACTAAAGCTGTAATATCAAAGGAGTTGCAGTTTAAGGATTATAAAGAAAGCTTATTTAAAAATGTTGAAACGTATAAAGACATAAACCTCATTAGAAGTTATAAGCACGATATATATAGTATAACCGTTCATAAGCTGGCACTAGATTCCTCGGACGATAAAAGATATATTAGGCGAGATGGTGTAAATACATTAGCTTGGGGTCATTATGGCATAGAGTAAAAGTGTAATTATAAGTAGTGTAGTGTAGTGTAATTTTAGATGTAAGTTTTTATGATTTTAAATATCATAAAAGCATATTCAATCTCATTTTGGGGTATCCCTCTGTGTTAAAGTACTATGGCTAGTGGTGGATTTGTAATATTTTTGGTAGTTAGGGGGTGGAGGGGAAAAGTGTCCTAGAACATACATTCATACCCTACTCATAGGTAAAGGGTTCTAGGAGGCCAGACTCCGGAATTTTTTTATTCCCGTAATCATTAAAGTTTTAGGGTAACAAATTTCAATTTTCAGAATTATAGTAATATTGATTTCCGGAACTCTTCTTCTGCCCCACCCGTTCTTTTCGACCACCGCCTTAAAACTCACTCACTCGGGCTGCGGATCTGGCGATAATTATTAGCAAGTAAGTGTGGGTTTCATAGGGAAACTGTCTATCATTGAGTAGGTTGAATGTGATAGAATTATTGCATTTTTATTTTATATTTTGCGTGTTACTGTTACTGTTTTGTTTTCTTGTTATATATTTTGTTAGTTTTTAAGCTTCTTTGCGACTTCCGTTTTAACTTAAACATATATACTTATAATCTTATTTTGTCGACTTACGTTTGAGCTACAATTTATTTTAATGTGAAGGCTAATCACCATATCCAGACGGGGAACAAATAGTCTCACCATTGACGACCTCATAAATATTAATACATCAATCAATTGAGTTTATTTGGATCTACAAGAATATAGCCGATTCATATAAAAGTTTGTGAAAGTTGAAATAAAAGCTCATAAATTACTTCGTTACTATAGCAACAGTTTTTTTAAAGGAAAAATCACAAGCCCCCCTTTTTTTCTAAGAAAGCACCAAAGTGCTACTTCGACATGCTCACCGATTTTGACATTTTCTTTTCCTTACTCATGGTCCTCTTGAAGACACTAACTTTCGATTTCTCTGTAGAACTGTGAAAATCATCCTATCTGCCAAGTTATCATTTCATTTCCAGATGCACAAATTTGCCGTGTATTGTTATGCTTATACTATATATTTTTGGCGATGCTTTAATTTCACTTCAGTTCTTGAATGTTAACTAGTTTAAAAGAAAACTCAAAGAAAGGAATGTTTGCTTTCTCAACTTCATGAAGAATAATCATGGAAAGGGGTGTCATTTAATGTTGGTGTAAGATTCTAATTTGAGAGAGGATTAGGAATGTAGGACAAAAAAAAAAACTCTAAATAGTTTATGTATATGGTTAATCATATTGAATTACACTTGTTTTAGTGCACTTATGGAGACCTCGAACGACAACATTAACATTTCATCATGTTCTACTTTAATTAAAATTTTAAAATTGCAGACTATCTAAACAGAGCAGATAAAATGTGCAAAAGGTATGAATATGGGTATAGTTCTTCAAACTTATTGGCAGATTCTGAATCTGAAGAACGAGGCAAAGGCTATCGCGAAAGGAGGCCACTTCTAGATATATGCGAGTATGAAGCGCCACCACCCAAGAAAGCAAAGAAGACTGCAGAGTCAAACAGTGAATTTTACAATACGGGCTGCAGCAGTTCGGAGCCCATCAAATATCCAATACCTCCAAGGCGTCAAGAAAAAGATAGTACTCGAAGAGAGCAGGCTGAGGTGAAGTGCCAACCTTGCACGTACCTCACCCGGAAGCTTGATCATGTTATCGGTAAGAAACGTATCATGCTCCTTAGTTAAAAAAAACGATATGTTGTGATACCTTGTTGTCAGACACGTACGCAAGAATTTATTTCGGGCTGGAGGGGATCCAAAGCTTTTCGAGGAGATCCGAATACCATTTGAGGCTAAAGAATATTAGAATTTGTAAAATTACCCCTAAAATTAGACTAAATTTGCAGACAAGTCAGGATTTCAAAGATCCGGACACCCACGACCTGCCTATGCTCCTGCTTGTTCTTATCTGAAATTTTCTGAGAAATTCAATGTTGAGAATGTTGTTTTATCACATTTGACAAGAAGAAAATGTTGCTTTATCACATTTATTGACATTTAACAATAAAATGTTTTTGCTTTATCACTTACCCAACGAACTTATGATTTTTTTCGACCACCACTTGGTATAGTGGCTGTCACGTTTTGTTTGGTGCGCGTGGTCCTGGATTCGATTCCTGGTGAGGGTAGGGTTGAACGAAAAAAGTTGTTCGGATTCTACTATAATCAGTTGTCCACGTCTCCTTTACCCTACATGGCATAAGCGTGGGACGCTAAACCCAACATTAACTAACTTTTTTTTTGTTTCAGGGAACTAAAGCTGTGACACAGACAAAACGGTCCCAATTATCAGATCTGGCACTTGTGTCATAGAACTCTTAATTCTAGAGCTTCTGTGTGTTCTTTGTAGTTCCGTGGATGGTACATTTTTCCTGCCCTTTAATCTCTCTAGAATTTCAATATAAACAAGAATTATAAACTAATTTGCATCTTCTTAGGGTAATCTCTGAGGAGGTTAAGTTAAATTAGCTGTGAAGTTTCATTGTCCGCACTCCTGAACTATATTTTACGAAAAAAAAAAATTAAAAAGCTTTAAATATCACAAATTACAAAACATAAATAAGAACATTTCGATCCCTCCCTGGGACAGTGAGCGAGCGATGAAAGAATGAGTAGAAAAGCTAGACGCTATGTTTCAATATTCATAATCCTACTAAGGAGGAGGAGGAGGGGGAATTATTTACCGATGGCAGCCCAATCCTTTGGCAATAGTCACTTTCAGCCGGTTGCATCCGTTGGCTTCGACACCTCTTTACTTTTAGGGTGGAAAGGTGTGGGAAATGTGGCAGATCTAGGAGAGACACAACGAGAGGGGTTGACTGCCATTAGTTTTCTTCATAATTATATTTTATATATATTTAGGTGTCCCAATGTTGATGGTTTTGGCAAAAGGGGGATAAAAACGTGACAAAATAGTTACATATTTTAACGTACAATATTTGGGGTATACATTTATTGCTTTTTCATTGTAACCCTATTCTAATTTTATTTTTGTAGATTTACGACAAAAGCTTCTGGAGAATCAGAAAGAATGAAATAAAGTGTTAATTAACTTGACAGTTATGCTGCAAGAGGTTTTCCAAAATGGAGCACAGGAAACACAATCCAAAGAAAATAGTGTTTGCTCCTTAAAGGTCTCACAATCGTTCAATAAGCTGCCACTCGACAGTGTTGAGGATATGAATGATTTGGAAGCGGAGTTGGCCGAAGATTCGAATTTGACGAAGATTATGGTAATTCATACGTTTAATGGTTCTTTGATTTACGAAAATTAGTACAGTTGAAAGAATTCAAATACTCATAAGAACATATACTAAAACGGGAGAATTCGTCACTCGACCAAACACCTGCGTGTATTTGTGGCCTAAATGGTTAGTTCTCACTTATGAGAGAGATTTGTGTTGGATTACCGGCACCAATGCATGTACCTTAATCCATTATGTGTTAAACTATAGGTCGATATGAGATACTCTAATGATGATCACCGATGGTTAAACTAAATAAGATTTCAACAATAACTAATGGCGTTCATATTAGTTTTATACTTTTTTTCATGGGAGTGCTTTCTCTTCATCTAATTGCAGAAATGAATAAGATTTGCATTGAAAAATAATATAGAAATACCTTCTTACTCTTAAACGCTATTCGATCTGTGAGAAAAATGTACAGGGTATAACACGATTGAATCGTGTTTCTTTCGGGAAAACAATATTTATAACAGGTAGGGTTCGTGTCTTGTACGGTACGCCTTTCTGGTGACCCAACTGGGTACGATTCCTTCGTTCGGGCACTAAAGAATTTCATATATAGTCGGTCTAGCGGTTGGAACGGAATGAATGATTTGTTTTTTTTTTATGTATTAGTGGTTAGAATTCGTGAGAGGAATTGCACCAGATCGCAAATCAAGATGGGTCCGAACCAGACTGACATACCTTCGGTGACACGCCCACTTCGCATTCGCTCAATGTCTATAATATCAAGTGCTAAATTTTTACCGTTCCTGTAGTGATTGATGTGAGAAACATGGATGAAACAACTGAAAACAAAATACATACACGAAATTGATTTTACTCAAGCAGAAAATATTATACAAGTCACATACATACCTACTTCTGTATTTTATTAATATAAATTTTATTAATACCTTTCGATGCTTTTGTGTTTTAAATCTTTGTTTTCATCATTTCAACACATCAAATTCAAGCCCATATATTTGTTAATAGGAGAATAAAAAACAAAAAAAGGATTTCGAAAGATTAACTCAAAATTATATGATATATCGACGAAGCCGGCTCATTACGTAATAAGAGACATGATCATTTTGCACATATTGCTCACTGAACACTAATTCACACAACACTTCCATTTTGGAGATTTCAAAAGAAGAAAAGGGGGGTTCATATAATTATTCCCAGTTAAGAAATTCCTTATAGATTCATATTTTCTCTTCAATGGTCATATTTTGGGCTCCATCTCGGTCGCTGCTGCGTAGCTTTGCAAATAATCAAATTTGTAACTGCATCGATTCTTTGTTCACAAGTCGTGGTCTTTCATTATTTTGAATATTATGCGTTACTTTCGCATACGTTCATTAATTTCATGAACATTTCGCGTTCAAATAATTGTTTCAATCATAATTCCTTTTTACACAACTTACTCCACAACACTTTCAACGATGGTCAAAAAATTTTTAGATTTTTCGATGCACGCAACATTTGCAGGATAGTCTATGTAGCCATCATCACCAAGCACACCTTCGCGCCTTGTTCTTCCAGCGTCTGTAAGTCTGCGCTAGTCATGAGAGAAAAATATTTTAAGAATATCTATAAGAAGTATTCTTTACGAGGAATATATATATCGGAAGGCGTTAAATGTATTCACCATTAAAATAAAATAGTTAAAATATTAAAAATAGTAAAAATTTTCTTCGATTAAGTTAGATTCAACGGCACTTTTTTTTATAAAGTCACGACCGCATCTCCTTCCTTTCTGCGATGAACAAGAAGTACAAGTCACCACTCACAGTACTGCCAAATCATTGAAAAAGATAAAACCATAACACAGTTTGCGTCAACGTACAGTGTATACAACATTAAAATACAACATTTAAACAACACTATATCAACTTATCTGTTAATTTTAAACATAATGCAATAATACAGTGACATGAATATACGAAATGAGTTCTCTCATTAGTAAATGATTTTTCAAAACGTATTACATATTAAAACTTTATTTTCACACAATATTGACTAATATACGTTTTTGTCGAGATTTAATAAAATTCATCGGCGCCTTTAAGATCCACAGCTAAATTTTTACAATGTAATAATTCAGTTATGATTCTCTCTGACCACTAGACAGGGTCTGCCTGGCTAAATTTCGAAGATACCTACCCACAATGAATTATTTGTTTTTTTTTCATCCCGAGATGAGGCCGGAATATAGAACACAAGGTTAAAAATTCAAAATAATAAAGAATGGGACTTACCAAAATTGCTTACTCCGGGCTTTGAAGAAATAATAAATTACCCAATATATAAGGGGGAGGGGAACCTCATCTCCATAACTTGGCATATATGTTTGCTGGTTTTTCCACCACATTGAAAAAAATATCAATGGCCATCTGGAAGACGCATAGCTAATCACAGATGCCTGCTTATATCGAATCCAGTATTTATTTTTTTATATTTTTTTACACTCCTTCAACTCGCTCATTCAGCACCACATAAGGATTTTGTAGATTTACCAACGCAAATTCCAATACATCACATGAGCATAGATTTTTACAGTACAGAAAGTTCAAATACTTATCAACATCCAACAATTTTTCTAAAATATTGTGTATTCGTTGGTTATTACTTCTTGACTGAATACTTTGTGACAAACATACAGGTATTGTGGTTAATGCATTGCAAAGAACAGTTTCAACACTACTTTCTAAATCTGAATTTTTAAATTCAGTTGAGATTACATCATGGTATTTCTGAGAACTATGTTTTACAGCTAAATCTATGCAAATCTTTTGAGTTTGTTTCGTATGTTTCCACACCTTAAGTCGATCTACGGAATGCGATCCAATTGATTTACCAGTTAAAGGATCTAACAATTCGAACACCTTTTCTGAATTTGATGATTTATTGACACAAAGATAGGGTCCCTTAAACACATTAAAGAATTTTGAGATTTTCTTGTCTGTTGCGGAACTTAAGTTCGTCTGTTTTAAAAAAAAAGAAAAAACAAATCATTCACCTGTATTTTGTATTTACTCTCCTCTTGTGAGTTGTGCCTTTCATTTCGCTTTCGAATCACTTCTTTTCTTTTAAAATTAGCCATTACCAATTTATTGTCCCAACTTTCATTGTCATTTTCAGTTGTATCACTTATAAAAATACCAAAATGTTCGAAGATGGGGTTTTCAGCCTGAATGTTCAAATGTAAACTAGCTGGACTCGCGCCAAGACTACTAGATATACAGGGTGTCCGAGAAGTCCTTCCCTGATTACAGAAATTGATAACTCAGGCTAGAAATAAGATAGAAATATGAAACTGGTGTTGAATTGTTTACAAGCTATAAAAGTTTGTGTCTGTGTTAGGTTTGTTCTGTTTTACCGAGTCTCAATTTTGTTTATTTTAGGTTTGTAGTACGTAAGTAAGAAGCCCAAGAAGTCATGCCAACCAACCAAGAGAAGGCACAGTGTGTCCTGTGGTACCATGAGACACGATCACCAACCACGGTGCAGAGACAGTTCCAGACAACATTTGAGAGGACTCCACCTGATATCAAGAGCATTAAAGCCTGGTATGAGAAGTTCAAGAACACAGGGTCGGTTACTGACCTTCCGAGGTCTGGTCGACCAAGAACCTCAGCAGACACGGTGGAGGCTGTGCGACAGTCTTTTCTGAGAAGTCCTAAGAAATCGGTGCGCAGGGCCTCACGTGAATTGCATATGCCAAAAAGCTCTATCCATGACATTTTACACAAAGGTTTATTGTTTCGTGCTTACAAAGTGCAACTGGATGGATGGAAATTGAATATCGCCTAGATTTGCTACGTGCTACCAAGGGTGCTCATGTGGAAGTGTACTGATGTGACCAAAACTTTTATAGTTTGTAAACAATTCAGCACCAGTTTCATATTTCTATCTTATTTCCAGCCTGAGTTTTCAATTTTTGTAATCAGGGAAGGACTTCTCTGACACCCTGTAGAATAATTTAACAACACGACAACTTGCGGTATAAATTTCTCCCAGGAACCATGATCGTCTTTACAAAATAGTCTAAATAATCTGTTCGTCTCCCGATTGATTCTCTCGACCGCGTTCGAAGCTGGATGGTACGGCGTTGAATAAAATATTTTAACACCATATTCTTCCATTTTCTGTTTGAAGTTTTTAGAAATAAAACAACTACCATTGTCCGCTAATATAGCTGAAGGTACTCCTAAGTGCACAAAGTACAATGATTCCAAACATTTAACCACACACTTCGTAGTAGCGTTCCGGATCGGATAAATAACAAGGTAGCGAGTAAAAACGTCCAAGACTGAGAGTATAAATTTACATTTTGAAGGAGATGGCACAAGAGGTCCGATGATATCAATTGAAATCAGTCTCCTAGGGCCTTTCACCTGTATGGTTTCTAAAGGTCTAGCTGGGGGACGAGTATCAACTTTAGTTCGTTTACACTCAAGGCAGTAATTAATATAGTTCATTACGTCTCGCCGCATAGATTTCCAATAACAAACTTCACTGATAAAACTTACTGTTCTTTCTCTTCCGAAATGTCCACGGTTGTTATGCATTTCTTCAATTACCAGATTTACTAAAGATGGTGGGATGCAAATTCTCCAACTGTTGGGGAAATGAAAGTTCTTATACAACAAAATTCCGTTTTCCAATTTGTAGATTTTCTCTACATTTCTATTTTGCATCTTACTGTAAGGATCGTTCGGTTTCTCTAAAAATTTTATAATTTTACTGTACTCAGGATGCTCCTTTTGGTTTTCGGTTAACTCTCCTGGTGTGAGGTTTCTGAAAAATGATGGGAGGACTTCTAAATTGTTTATGTCCAAAATTTCACTAGGAGGGGCCAAAACTATTCTTGACAATGCATCACTGGCTACGTTCTCACTCTCCGAAATGTGCTTTATTTCTAAATTAAATCCCTGTAGTTCAAGACTCCACCGAGCCAAACGAGAGTTCCAATGTAGAATTTTATTCAAGAACACTTATCAGTTATGGTCTGTGTAAACTTTCACGTGATGGCCATTTAATAAATGTCCCCATTTACGTATTGCTGTAACAATTGCATACGCCTCTAATTCCGTGATAGTGAAATTTCGCTGTGCACTATTCAGAGTTTTACTGTAAAAACCGAGTATGAGTTTTTCACCATTAAGTTCTTGAAATAATATACTTCCAACTGCTACCAAGGAACTATCTGTCACTAAACAAAAATCGTGATCTAATAACGGATGATTTAACAACACTTCTTCAGCTAAAGATCCTTACAACTTAACAAAATTTTGCTCACATTTGTCAGTCCAAATCCACATTTTATTATTTATCAAAAGTTCAAACAACGGATTGGCTAGATGAGAGAAATGATATACGAATTTAGAACACCACTCAAACAAACCTAACAAGCGCTTAAATTCCTTTAAGTTTTTGGGACGAAGCAATGTTCGAATTCTTTCTACGTATGATGTATCCTTTTCACGCCTTCAGGTGTGACTACGAAACCAAGAAATTGAAAACTCGTTTTACAAAAAGAGGATTTCTTTAAATTAAAGTCATGTTAGCTTCTTCTAATTTCGTAAACAACAAATTTAAAATTTTTAACTGTTCATCAAAAGAAAAAGTTGGTACAGAAATATCATCGATGTACGTAACTAATTTATCAAATAATGCATGACCTAACACAACCAAAAGACAATCCATTAATCCTACACCTCCATTTGCGTATCCAAAAGGGATGGATGCAAATATATACATCTTACCGTTCCACGAGAACGCTGTGCAATCTCTACAATTTTCAGAAATAGGAACTTGTGTATAACTTCCTACTAAATCAATATTTGATACGTACATTGCACCCTGAAACTTTAACAACAAATCATCAATTTTGTTCACTTTTAATTGTTTTATTTTTACGTGCGTGTTCAAAACCGTCAAATCCACTACTACTCGCATCTTACTAGTATTTTTCTTTGGCACGCAGAAAATTGAGTGTGAATGGATTGATACACAAGATTCTGTTACACCACATTGTAACCACTCATCAATTTGTGAATCAATATGTTCTTTAAATTTATATGGTAACGTATATTGTCATTTAACTAACGGTTGGTCAGTGTCTACCTCAATTTCATACTCAAACTTATTACAACGTCCGGGAATAATTTTAAAAATTTTCCTGTGTTTCAACAACAATTTGAGCAATTTTTCTTTCTCGAAATCAGACACTTGTGCTTCCATAACCTTTTCCCGTTTTTCTGAAATTGAAACAAATACGCTTTCTGTTTTACTATCAAATGTATTACAAACTGCAACTCTAACGACTTACAATGAGATTTTTCAATCTCACAATCGATCTCTGAAATCTGTTGTGAATAGTAATCAAACAAAAATTTATCTTCATTAGTAATTTCTAAATTTAGCACTTTCATTTCCTTTTTATTACTACAAGAATTTCGAATTTTATTGCAAGCTTGGTCAGAAAGAACAACATGATTAACCCATTCTTCTTCTAATTTATGCTTTTCACTTACCAAATTATTTACCATGGGACATTCTATATTCACATTTCCAATTTCTAATAAAATTTACGATTCATCATTACTCTCGCTTATAACATTCATATTAGTTTCATTACCAACCTGAGACACAAAATTTACCTTTTTTGTAGGTTACCTTTTGTCAAGATTTTTGTAACTTTGGTATTGTCAACTTGACCACCTAGCATAGGTACGTTAACGATTTCCCCTTCTTTTTCAACCGTAATAGAATTATAACCGAAATCTATCTTTGTCTTGGATTGAGTAAGCAAATTTCTACCCAATAAGCATTCAGTATTCAAGTCAGAGACAACTAGCACACGTACGTCAAAAGTAACTTTCCCTATTTCAATACACAATATTGTTTCACCTTGCACCTGTTTCTTTTTCTTACCTGAAAAATCCACCAACAAAATATGTGGAGCTGGTCGCAAGTGAGGGTGGGATATGATTGACGCTACTCGTTTCCGTGTTTCTAACGACAAAAGGCTAACTGATGCTCCAGAATCACACAAGGCTACTATTGGTTGATTTAAAATCTGTACCTTTATCTCAGCTGACCTAGATTGACTATTAAATTTTTGTTCTTCATCACTATTTTGAGATGAATCGATGTCCCAGCTTACAACATTAACTACGTTCTTTCCAATCACAACAAGCTCGCATTGCGAATCATTTTTGAGTGCATTTTGACTTTCAGTACCAAAATTACCATTTACATTACCAACTCTGCCAACCGCACTGCGTTGGAGAGCACTTTTAGTTTAAATTCTGATCTTTATTTTGTGGAAACATAACTCTTGGACTATAAAATGGAAATTGAGGTGCAGGTTGAGTGTATGCGGGCATTGGCTGTGCTCGGTTCATACCTTCATCATATTTACTATTTACAAAATTCACTCTTTTGTTTTGATTTGAATTTTCATACTCATGATCATCTTCGTAATTACTACGATTGTTACCTTGGCTCTCATTGCGATTATTACTTCCCGCATGACTATTCTTACCTTTATTCCAATGAAACCTTTTCTTGTTCGGGTTTTCCTTTCTTTTTGGTCCATTAAACTTACCTCTACCTGAATTTTTACGGTTTTCATTACCATAAGTTCCCTTTTTATTGAACTTCTCATAATTGGCTTGCACTTCATCTACCTGATTAACTCGTACACTTCTACCCTGAAAATTGTTCCTATCATTAATATTTCTGCTGTCATAATACAGTGCTTCAAGATTTTGTATAGCAGTTAAAAATGAATTGAAATCTAAATTTGGGAACAATGCTAACTGTCGTCGGTAAGAAATAAGTTTAATCGTATTCACAATGAAAGTATCCGGTATTTCAGATGACAAACCACGTATCTTGTTGAATCTTTTGTGGACAAAGTCGGTGACGGTACCATCAGTTTTGGGGTTAAACGCTTGCGATTGCAACACAGATAATTTACTTGCAATAACTTGTTCAGAAGCAAATTGGGCTTTAAATTCTTTAGTGAAATGTTCAAATGAACGAAATGTACCTAATTTTGACTTGTACCATTCGCGAGCGTTACCGGTGAAAACAAACCCTAGTATATCTAAATACTGCGATTCAGGTACATCTACAGCGTGTGCTGCAATTTTAAACTGCTTTAGGGGGCGCGGTGGCTCAGTGGTAGAGCGTTCACCTCTGGTGCTTGTGGTCCCGGGTTCGCTCCCAGCCCCCGCCAAGTGAACTTTGTGGTGGACAAACACCGTGCTCGTCGGTTTTCTCGGGGTTCTCCCGTTTCCTCCCACTTTCTTCATTCCACAATTTCACTCATCTCTCATTATCACCGTCTCCTTTAGCCTAACCGGCATAACCGTGGGACGTAAAACTTAAAGATTTCATTTCATTTTTTAAACTGCTTTAAAAACGAAGTTGGTGACTCATCATCTTCTAAACCTGAAAACGTTGGAAACATTTCAATGTCACCATGACGCAATATTCGTCGTTTAGCTCTTTTTACGTCACCCCTGTCTGATTTTCTTACTTTAATTTTGTTGTCTCACTTGCTGTCGAAGAACTACAATCTGTTTGGTTGGAACTACTAGTTTCTTCCTTACTGCTGTATTTTGACTTATGGCTACTCCTATCGTCACCCGACATACTTGATTTACGCCAATTACGTTCACTCCCCTATCTGCTAGCGCTCTCTGCTAATGAGGTTAACTTCGTTTGAGTTTCATCTACTTTTATTTCTAAACCTGACAACATATCGCTTATTAAAGCAATGTTTTGATTCACACTGATTACCTCGATACCGGGAGGGATAGTGTTCTGTGACAGAGTATCGACCCTACTGTGCAATATTGCGACGTTTCTTTCTAACTTATCAGTCGTATTACTTAATCCCACTAACATTTTTTCTTTATTTTGTAAATTACTTTCAATTTTATTTACTGACTCCTCTATTGCTTCAATTTTTTCGAATGCTCGGTCCGCTTTTTCTTCACATTTACCCAAATCGACCGTAATATTCTCAAGGTCTTGATAATTCAGAACAGTTTCCCCCATATTTTTTCACATTTATCATTTACCTTCTCACATTTCTTGTCTATTTCTTTAGATATTTGTTCATATCTACCTACGCATTCCTTTCTGATTATTTCAAATTGCACCTCAAGTTTATCGTCGATTTGCTTTTTTGTTATTTCACTAACTTCCACAATTTTATTTTCCAAAGATTCGTTAATCTCAATTATTTTACTTTCTAAAGACTCACGTAAAATTTGCATTTCATCTTTATTTGCTTTAATTGCGTCCAAGAGTAACTTAACGTTACTTTCATCCATTTTGCACAATTACATAAAAATTCTAAACACGAGTCAGAAACTTACCTTGTACCTTTATGTTTCGAAACATGAATCACTACTTTTGCTTTAGAGGTGCAGGAGTTCTGTGTCTGTTTGGAGCGCCATTTTTAAAACACGATGAAGTTCGATTCCTGCTTGTCCCTGTTCGGGAAGACATTCTTATAACACGATTTGATCGTGTTTCTGTTCGGGAAAACAATATTTATAACAGGTAGGGTTCGTGTCTTGTACGGTACGCCTTTCTGGTGACTCAACTGGGTACGATTCCTTCGTTCGGGCACTAAAGAATTTCATATATAGTGAGTCTAGCGGTTGGAACGGAATGAATGATTTGTTTTTTTTATGTATTAGTGGTTAGAATTCGTGAGAGAAATTGCACCAGATCGCAAATCAAGATGGGTCCGAACCAAACTGACATACCCGCGTACCCACCTTCGGTGACACGCCCACTTCGCATCCGCTCAATATCTATAATATCAAGTGCTAACTTATTACCGTTCCTGTAGTGATTGATGTGAGAAACATGGATGAAACAACTGAAAACAAAATACATACACGAAATTGATTTTACTCAAGCACAAAATATTATACATGTCACATACATACTTACTTCTGTATTTTATTAATATAAATTTTATTAATACCTTTCGATGCTTTTGTGTTTTAACTCTTTCTTTTCATCATTTCAATACATCAAATTCAAGCCCATATATTTGTTAATAGGAGAATAAAAAACAAAAAAAAGGATTTCGAAAGATTAACTCAAAATTATATGATATATCGACGAAGCCGGTTCATTACGTAATAAGAGACATGATCATTTTGCACATATTGCTCACTGAACACTAATTCACACAACACTCCTATTTTGGAGATTTCAAAAGAAGAAAAGGGGGGTCATATAATTATTCCCAGTTAAGAAATTCCTTATAGATTCATATTTTCTCTTCAATGGTCATATTTTGGGCTCCATCTCGGTCGCTGCTGTATAGCTTTGCAAATAATCAAATTTGTAACTGCATCGATTCTTTGTTCACAAGTCGTGGTCTTTCATTACTTTGAATATTATGCATTACTTTCACATACGTTCAATAATTCCATGAACATTTCGCGTTCAAATAATTGTTTCAATCATAATTCCTTTTTACACAACTTACTCCACAACACTTTCAACGATGGTCAAAGAATTTTTGGATTTTTCGATGCACGCAACATTTGCAGGATAGTCTATGTAGCCATCATCACCAAGCACACCTTCGCGCCTTGTTCTTCCAGCGTCTGTAAGTTTGCGCTAGTCATGAGAGAAAAATATTTTAAGAATATCTATAAGAAGTATTCTTTACGAGGAATATATATATCGAAAGGCGTTAAATGTATTCACCATTAAAATAAAATAGTTAAAATATTAAAAATAGTAAAAATATTCTTCGATTAAGTTAGATTCAACGGCACTATTTTTTATAAAGACACGACCGCATCTCCTTCCTTTGTGCGATGAACAAGAAGTACCAGTAATCACTCACAGTACTGCCAACTTATTGAAAAAGATAAAACCATAACACAGTTTGCGTCAACGTACAGTGTATGGAGCCTTATTCCAATTGAGACAGAAATAACTAGGAAAAATTAAAATGGAATGGGAGTGGGGGAGGATACACGCTCACAAGGGCTTGATTACGCTAGCCAGGATAATAATACTGTGCGTTCCTTATACCAATTACAGAATAAAACCCTTGTTGAGCTTAGCAAATATACTAGTTCGATGTGTCAACATTTCTACTGCTTCGCCTATAAGCTTACTGAAAAATCTCTTTTTGGAGTATTTTCTACATGTATATTTAGTAAGCATCAATGAGAGTGATTATAAATTACGTTGGGCGCCAAATGGCTAACATTCTTACCTTCGTAATTTCGGATTCGATTTCCAGTTTAATTTTAGATATCCATGATAATCATACACGACCTGGTCTCTTCTGTTCAAAGAATTTTAACTTAAAAATTAAGTAAAATAGTAAAATTTAAGTTGTGTTCATGTTTATTGTGTGCAAATGATACCACCGCTTTCTTCCGATCAACAATATCATGAGTTATCAATTTTGTTTTTGCAAGATTATAAATTTTACTGCAGTAAGGTTAAATGTTACTACCCCAAATCACTCATAAATTTTACTGGAAAAATTGATATACAACTCTTTACTTTAGGTTGCACATGTAAGAACTCGTTATTTATGTCACCAAATATAGCTGAGCGACCGAAAGAGGTTAGCAGCCCTCCAGAGGTCGTTGATTTCTACCTTTATCACAATTTAGACAAAAATAATAAAATAAAACAAAAAATACCCTTGACAGCCGAAGAACTAGGTGTTGAAGTCACTGTGCGAACCAAAGTAAATTTTTGCCATCTGTGAGAACTGAAGATGAGGTGAAAATAATGTTTTTGAAGCAGAAAGTGACTTTTTTTAAGAGGGATCCTTAAAAGTTGAAATGTCATCAGTGATAGTAGTTATTACATTGCCTTGAGTCTTGTTTGGATGTTGTATTCTATATTTCACACTGTTACAAAATATGTAGCAAGCCCACAATCTAAGGGGCTAGGGATACTGGCCTCAAAATATCGTGTGGCCCCTTAACATAGGGACCTTTACTATAGGAAAATATAGATAGACCTTGAGTAAACATAGTCATTTTGCACCACTAACTTTTCCTATCCCCAATTTTTGTGACCTGCTGTTTGCTGCTATATAGCTATTCGACGAAGGACAACGTAAGCTATGTTTAGGAACGAAGCTTAAGGCGTGCTATACACTGTAGGATAGATCCTAGGAAATCTCTTACGATTTGTCCTAGAGTCAAAATCTCAACGTGTATGGCATCAGATCGCATGTCATTTATTGTGTTCTGGACGATCCTATGAGATTTCTCTTGTTTAGAGCACGCTCTATTTCGGAAAGGAAATTCGTAAGATTTCGATTTAAGCGACATCAGGTAAGAGAAAGTGAAAACAAAACAAGTGAAAACACAACTGATGAGGAATCGCCTAATCGTACAGGTTAACTTTAGGTGTACCACTCGAAATAATTGTTGAAAAATTATAATTTATCACTGTTTCCTAAATGATTTACGTTGACCGACATGAAAATTATTCACATAGCATAAATAAAATCCCTCAAGAGACCCATCAAAAGCAATTGATGATAAACTACAATTCTTTTACGATTTACCTACAAATACAGGGTGCGGATATATAGCATAAAAACTATAATGCAAAAAACGCTAACCAAGTTATGCTAGGTGGCCTCTGGAAAGTACGAATGCTATCTAACAGTCAGAGCAGGGCGAAGCCGGGGCCCCAGCGTCAGTCAGAGGGTGCAAGAGAAGGAAGCAGGCGCGTTAATTAATATAGTGAAAACAAGTGGGTTTCGGCAACGATACGAGTTTGAATAGTAATTTCATGGTATCGTGGTGGTAGCGCTGCACTTGTAAACATAAACTATAGCTTCTGTAAACTATACAGAAATAAACCGGTGGTGGAAAATAGTATCACCGGTCATCTTTCATATGCATTCACTTAGGTAAATGTTTCGCAGAAGGGTCCAAAAGTAGGCAAAACATAAAATTGACAGTAGAAATGGAAGATACAAGTACTTGGACCTAACCAAATCTAACCTAATGAAATTAACTAACTTAAACTAACCTAATATTAATAGAAGCAAGCGAAATTCTATCACATTTTGAAAATTAGCTGGAGCCATACACTAATATAATCTAACGTAACATAACCGTAACTAACCTGAACCAGCCTAAACTAAACTAATGTAAATAGAAACTACCGAAATTATAACATTTCTTAGAAAAATTAGCTGGACCCTCTCTGCTAAACATTGTCTCTCACCTATTTTATCGGTCGTTAAAACATTTATAACAATTTTACACTAGTAACCCTACAATTGTAAACATAAAATACAGCTGTATTACTTTGTATTTAATTCTGTTGTTTGCAGAAATTTGATCCTTATAAATATATCTTTTCATGCAAAGTATTATTATTATTATTATTATTTTTTTTGTAAATCTTCTAACATGTGGTGCACCAAAAGTATACAGCACCCTTCTGACATTTATGTTCTTTTTTAGAGGTATCCAATTTAACAATATAACGTCTGTTATTAATATCAGTGAGATGTGCAGTATGGTTACCATAGTAATTCTTCAATTTTGTACTTTTATTAAATAGAACTATTTCACAATGTTGATACACGTCATTCGGTCAGACAAGAAAACTCTTCACGTGTATGGCACAAAAAGGGTAGGATTTCCTACAAGATATGTCATAACATTTTTCCGAAGATAAATCCTAAGACATTTTCTAGGATTGATCTCGTGGTGTATAGCGCGCCTAAGTGAATACTGACAGATAGATACTTCGTTAGTTGCTAATATTTGCATATTGTTAAATGTTAACTGATTAGTAGTAGTAAGTTCTATTTCAAAAGCTTCATTCTGTTTCCTACAGAGACAGAAGTTAATGGAAATAGGAAGAAATAAGGCTCCAAACATTATCCGAGGGATATGTCGATAACTCCTCACAGACCAGACTCCTCACAGCTTCTAATTTCAGTTGGGTCGGAAGGAAAGGAAAGA
Organism: Thermobia domestica; assembly: GCF_964235325.1. Classification (NCBI taxonomy): domain Eukaryota; kingdom Metazoa; phylum Arthropoda; class Insecta; order Zygentoma; family Lepismatidae; genus Thermobia; species Thermobia domestica. Next base: position 39,731,801 of record NC_137470.1, read on the forward strand.
AATATCTCACGAGGACTTATCCCAATCTGAGTAAACTTTTAATTTGTAAGTATTAATTACTTTTGCTTTTACTTTACGAAAAACACAGTTTTAGAGAATGCAATCTAACTTCATTTTTCTCATTCCATTTAATTTGCGAAGGCATTTTGTTGTATTGTATTGTATTGTATTTATTTCGTCCTTTTTTCATACATTTAGCACTGTATTGCAATGCATATGAAGTGGACACGTCATTTATATATAAACACAAAAGTAAAAAGAACAATAATAATGAAAATTACACACACTAGGTTAATAATTAAACATTACACCTCACATCTTATCCATTACATTTTGCATGATATTATTAAAAATAAAAATAAAGAAATCCTTGAACACATATGAAATGCTAAAGCAAGCAACGACAGTGGTTTCTATAGATAATGTTTTTTTTTTTTTTTTTGTTAGCAATTCATGTATTCCTCTATCGAGTAAAAGCAATGTTTTAGTAAATATTTCTGTAGTTCTTTTTTAAATTTAGCAAGAGATTTTTGAGTCTTAATATCTTTGGGAAGTTTATTGTACAGCATGATACCCGCGTATTTACACCCTTTTTCATATAATACGGTTCTGTGTTCTACAATGGAAAAGTTTTGTTTGTTTCTTGTATCTTGATCATGTTTTTCTTCTACCCGCGTAAGAACACCTTCTAAATGTCTCTTTACAAATATCAGTAGATTTAAAATGCACAAACAAGGTACTGGGAGTATACGAAATTTTTTAAATATTGGTTTGCAGTGATCTTTTGGTTTAGCAGCCGCCATCATTCTTATTATTCGTTTCTGTATTGTAAAAATTACCTTGGCTTTGTGTGTATTTCCCCAAAATATAATGCCATATGTTAAATTTGACTGGAATAATCCAAAGTAAATCGTTTTTAAAGTAGACTCTTTTAAAACATTTTTGAGTACTTTAATTGCGAAATAAATTTGATTTAATTTTTTACCAAGTTTAGTTATTTGTACATCCCAGGAGAGATTTTTATCTATCCAAATTCCTAAGAACTTAGTGGAGTTCACATAGTCTATTCCGTTATTTTCAATTGAAATATTAACAGGCTGCGTATGTTTGCTGCGTTGCGGATATGATGAAAATTGATTGCTTGTGTCTTTTCAATGTTTAATTTAAGCTTATTTTCTTTAATCCACTGCGATAGTTTATGAAGGATTTCATTTGCATTACCTTCAACATCCTCATTTGTGTTCTCGTTTACTATGATATTAAGCATCGTCTGCATAAAGGGATAGGACTGCTGTTATACTTCTTCAATGGACCAGCAGTCGGTGACAAATATATTTGTAATATAACTTGTGGAATTACATTGCACATAAAAATACAAATCTTAGTCGTTTAAAAGAAGACCCAGGCTTCTGAGAACATCAATTTTATAGATGTCTCATAAGTTTCAAAGTACATTTACAACAGATGAGAGATCAGTTAGCCAGAAATGTGTCAAGTGGCGTAAACCAGAATGTTTTTCCCGGATGGGGGGGCATGGCTCCTTACTTCTGAAAATTGGAAGAACATTTTAGGAAGGCCTTCATATAATGCTTTTATAAAACCTTAAGTTCCGCTTCCCCTGCCCTCACGTCCACGCTCACAATATTATTATTATTATTATTATTATTATTATTATTATTATTATTATTAATAATAATAATAATAATAATAATAATAATAATAATAATAATAATAATAATAATAATAATAAAATAGAATCCGTAAAGATTCCATAAAGAAATCATGGTCAGTAGTTGGATCTCTGGATCTTTAATTTTAGTAGCAAACACAACACCAGCAAATACTCAGAATTAAATGAAATACTGTACTTTCTCACGTATAAGTCGCACTTTTTTTCGGAACTTTTGGATCCAAAAGGTAGTCGTGTCACACAATAGTGTCTTTTTCCTTGCATTTTCCACTTTGTTGTTTTCGCGCAACATGTCTTTCAAGTTTCTAGCTTCTTGCCTTTGTGCTCATTGTTAGCCCAACACGTAACAAGATACTAGTAAAGTAGTTAATAATAAGTGCTTTTGGTGTTTCTGTGCGGACTTGTTGTGGTGCTCATTGTGCATTTTTTTTACACATCAGGTTACGTTTTCCAAGATATGGCTGCAAAAGGACATTCGTATAATGCTGAGTTCAAGTTAATGGTTACCGGATGAATAAAACTTGGTTCAATTACTTTATGTAGGCTATAAGGTATAATATTTTCTAAATTTCGAATCCAAAAATCATGGGCAAGAATGGATCTAATTTAGCGTCCCAGGTTTATGCACCAAGGCTAAGTGTGATCGTGATGATGATAATGAAAATTGAAGGAACTCGTGGAATGAAGAAAGTGAGAGGAAACGGTAGAACGTTAAGAAAACCTACGCACGGGGTGTTTGTTTATTAATTACAAGGCTCACTTGGCGCGAGCTGGGATCGAACCAGGGTCCACGTACTGGAGGCAAATGCTCTACCACTTAGCCACTGCGGCCCCTTAGCAAAGTACTCGAGCTTTTTTAAATACCCATACAGTGATTATAATTTAACAGAAAATTTTGTGGATTAAGTTTCACACCCTCAATAACTTTCACGTTTTTCTCTTTGCTACTCATACCTCTGGATTAAATACAATAACACGAGTTAAAATTTTGTTCTTGTCAGTATTTCCACGCTCGCTCTGCAAATGTAACGATTTATCCTCATCGAGGGTTCACACCCTCGCCAGAACTAATTTTAATGTGGAAAGTAGAGAAAGAAACGGAACCAATAACATTGTTTGGAAAGAAGCATATCAGGGTTGAATAGCAACGATTAAAATAAAAGTAACGGAAGATGTCGAATAGTCACTTTGGAGTGGGTAATATATGGTTGTCCTTGTACGTAGAAGTTCAACAATCGCTTAAGATTAGAACTTTAAGGATACCGCTTCTTCTTTCTGTTGTTTTTTACAATACCTTAACATAGGAGTTTGCTCTGAGAATCTTAACTATTCAAACATTAATATTCCATAATACTGGCTTTTCATATATATAAAGAACAACTTAGTACGTCAATAATGTTAATTACTTGAAACTGTACAAAAATAGTTTACATTAATGAAGCTATTCAATTACAGAAACGTATAGCGCAAGTTGAGAGGTTTCTATATTACCCACTATCACAGGGGTTCAGGGATTTTGTTACATCCAGGCATTAGATCATATTTTTAAAAAATCGATGGATGGACGAAATATAGTCACTAAGTGGGTCAAATGCAAACACCACTAAAATGGTAATGCGTAAATTTAGGTGAATTTATTACATTATTCTCGTCCAGTAAAAAGAATCAGAGGGTCATCTTTGGTTTGAGGATGGCCAGGTCACCCTAGCCCCCTCTAGTTACGCCTATGGTCAAGCACTGCATCGATACTCTACCTGAATATTTTAATGATTCGAATAAAAAAATACCCTCTGTCAATTATCATCTCTAGTTTAGAATGTCACGAAACGTGGTAATTATAAACAAAATCATTGCAAAAAGCTGTACTAGTTAAATTACTGCTCCAAATTTAATTTTTTTTTTACTTGTAGCAACCATGTAAGAAAGTATGAAAAACTGTACTGCAGCAATAATAAATTTATTTTACTTGTAAAATGTTAACAACAACTATGTAGGAAAAGGCATCAAACGTATATTATGTCCATTTCACAAATATAAAATTTATATCAAATTAATTCATATTTAATATTGATGTATTTGTCTTTTACATATACAAGCCTTTCACTAGAATATCTTCGTAGTTCCTAATATGTATTTTAATTTATATTCTTTGTTTTAGTTTTTTTCTGTAGTTTAACGTTCCTTGGTTATGCCTTGGTGGTTAAGGAGACTGGGACCTACTGATTGTAGTGGAATCCTAACCACTTTTTTTTCGTTCAACTGTACCCCCACCGGGAATCGAACCCAGGACCACGCGAACAGAAGGTAAGCGTGATTTGCATTAGACAAAGCGGGTGTCTTCTTCCCTTTAGTGGTATTTGTGTTTAAACTAGTAAGTGTGTTACTTTTAGTTCATTAATTTTCAAAAAAAATGTATTTTTTTGAGGTTCTAAATTTAAATTTTATTTTGTTCACTGAACAGCTTTTGTCATGGAAAAGAGGATAGATGGGGTGACGGAGGCATTTATAATTGATGTAGTTGGAAGGTGGTTATCTCAAGCTCCTTTTCGAGGAGAACAAAGCGGAAGGAAAAACAGCATGTAAGTATATATTTTGTTGCCTAAATTAGTATGCAGAGGGGAGAGGGGAAAAATTTGATTATAGGTAGTTACATGGTGAGACATTTAATAGAACAATTCAATGACTACTAAAACAAAACGTACACTTCTGTAGTCGCGAGTGTTCTAAACAACTCGTTACCAGCAATGTGGATTTCAAAGTATCCATGTAGCTGCGCCTGTTCTGTTCATGGTTCTGGCGGAGAAATATATTGTATTCAGAATCTCGGGAACATTCCGGAAACAATATTCACGAAGTTCCTTCATCTTGACGAGATGTGGACCCGGTCGTACGATTCTCAGTTCAAGCATCATTCCAATAAGTAGTGTTTAACGTACCACAGATATGCGCCGAATACTGAAGACGGTGATGGTGAGAAATGAATGAAGAAAGTGGGAGAGAACGGGAGAACCCCGAGAAAAAAACACGCATACGGTGTTTGTCCACCACAAATCTCACTTGGCGTGAGATTTGATCAAACCAGGGACCCTGCACACTAGAGGTGAACGCTCTACCACTGAGCCTTGCTGCCTCTACATAATGAATTTATTTGTACTCTTCTTGTTTACAAACATAGACGAGAAGCTGACAAGTTGAAACTGCGAAAATGAAGTCGTCATAGAGGTGTTTATGTATAGAACTAGGTTTAGGGAGACGGTGATAAAGAACGAAATGGAGGAATGAAAGATGGGAGGCAACGAGAGAAAACCGAGATAACCCTCGCACATGGTCTTTGTCCACCACACAGTTCACTAGTGCGAACTGGGTACAAACGAAGGTCCCATTCATTACTATTTGTTTATACAAATAAGAACGTATGGATATGTTACGGATTTGATAGGTTTTGGCAAAAGATTTTTCTAGTAAAAAATATTGTTAAGTGCTGGCGCCGTTTACTTGAAAATTGAATATTCCATAAATTTCAAGACAAGAGATGAGTGTTATAGATTAATAATTGAAAATGTGCAGAGACATTTACTAAACCGCAACACAATATATGTGTGGAAAAATTATTTTCACGTACTATTAACATTGTTGTAGCCTCCCATTTTCTGTATTGCTAGTGTTCGGAATCCCAGCTTCTGTTCCAGGCTAATACACAGATTTTGTGGTGTTAACTGAACGTTGTGAAGGAGATTGTAAATTACCGGCTTGTCGTACTATCGGTAAGGAATTTTCTTAAACGGAAATTCCATATGATGATTACGTCCGTTTCACCGCAGCGGAGTAGTTGATTCAGCTGAGAGACGGATGAAACCAAACCCGCAAACTCACTGATCAACGAACAAATCAGCAATACTAATCAATGCAGCAGTAGGTTAGATTACCTGTCAGCCGAATGATTTTAGCTCTTCCGTGCGTTTCCCTGAAACTTGTGGAGATGTTTTGAAAGACTTTATCCTTTTGTTTTCTCAAAACCTAAAGCACTTCAAGATAAATAAAATTATATTTTCAGACGTTCCCTATAATTGTTCAACACAAAGTGTGACATCAATCTTTTTCGTTAAAATGTATTTCTAACGTCACTATTTATGAACAATAAGATAAGTTTCCATAAATCCGGAATTTGAAGATTTAATTCCTTTCGGAATTTATATGAAAAGGATCATAACACAGGACTTTTCTTTACGTCTTTGTGCACGAAGGTTATGAAGAACGGAATATAATCGTATTCTTATTTGACTGTTGTGTACAATTTGCTTGTATATAGTGTATATGCACAGTCATTCTTGTGAAACGATTTCGGATCATATTGTCTTATTGCCCCTTCCCTATACATTGTGTTATTGCCTTTAAGAAAAAAATATGAGTACAAAAGCAAACCTTTAGACTCTGACGATACTAATTATATTGAGATAGGATATAATGACATCCCAAATGTTGGAATAGGAAAAAATAAGTACGTTTTTTTACAGCTTAGTTTCAGCATAATAAAGTTTATTTAATGAATTTAATTTTCTTCTAATTTTGTATTTAGGCTAACGGAGAAAGAAACAGCAGAGGCACAACCTGCTAATGAAGAAAATCCTGTTAATGATTAAAGTGATTTTATACGTACGAACAAACATTTTGAAATTAACATATGAACAGAAAAATCGAGAAGAATAATTAATAATGATTAAGTGCATGTGTTAGTGATGTGAAAAATGTGATTCAAATGCTCTGTGGAGCTAAATATTTACTTTACTAAACTTATTGTTAAACACATTGTTTCTGAAATGAGAGATTATAGGAATATACAATCAGAGGGATGCTGATGAAAGTTTTTCTTACTTGTAAATTTGTAAACTATATATTTTTATGCAATAAATATCCATAAGACACTTCAGTCAGCAATATTATATAAAACAATTATTTGTCTTTTGGATACTATATTTTTTACGCTTAAAAAATATTCACAGAGTATTTAATACTAATAAAATTTCAACATTCAGTGAATATTTAATAAGCGCTCAAAAGAATGAAAATAAATATTTGCAAATATTTTTTTTCAATTATATTACATGAATATTTAATAAAATTATGTACAATATTTCTTTTTGGCTTAATAAATATTCATAGAATATTTCATAATGATATAATTTCAACATTTAATGAATATTTAATGAACAGTCAAAAATATTAAAAAAATAATATATGCAAGTATTTCTTCAATTTATCAGAAATATTACATGAATATTTATTAAACTTTTGAAAAATATTTCTTTTTCGCTTAATAAATATTCATAGAATATTTCATAATGATATAATTTCAACATTTAATGAATATTTAATGAACGGTCAAAAATAATGACAAATAAATATTTGCAAATATTTCTTCAATTTATCAAAAATATTACATGAATATTTATTAAACTTGTGAAAAATATTTCTTTTTCCCTTAATAAATACTTCATAGTGATGTAGTTTCAACATTCAGTAAATATTCAATGAACTGTCAAAAATAATGACAAATAAATATTTGCAAATATTTCTTCAGTTTATCAATAATATTACATGAATATTTATTAGGTTTGTGAACAATATTTCTTTTGGCTTAATAAATATTCATAAAATATTTCATAGTGATATAATTTCAACATACAATGAATATTCAATGAACAGTCAAAAGTAGTGCAAAATAAATATTTTCAAATATTTATTCAATTAATCAAAAATATTACGTGAATATTTATTAAACTAGTGAACAATATTTCTTTTGGCTTAATAAATATTCATAGAACATTTCATAGTAACATAATTTCAGTATTATATAAATATTTATTTAACTTGTGAACAGATTTTTTTCTTGGGTGATTAAATATTCATAGAATATTCATGATAACATAATTTCAATATTCTATGAATATTTATTCAACTTGTGAACAAAATTGATTTTTGGGTTAATACATATTCATGGAATATTCAAAATATCATAATTTCAATATTCAATAAACAATCAATGGGCGGTCAAAAATAGGCCGATTTTCAACATTCTATAAATATTAGCAATTCAATATGTGCGGTGTTTCACAATATTCAAAAAATATTATTTCAACTTTCAATGCTGTTAGGGTATTCCCTGGGAAGATTCCCAAAATGGGAATTTTTCCGGGAATTTATGTACAATTTTAAATAAAATTGCATTTCATTACTATATTATGGTTTCAAAGTTAAGTTCGTATTTTTTATAACAGTGGCTATATTATTACAGTTGTCTCCAGGCCCTATTCAGGGGGGTCTAGAGGGCCCCCTACATTTTGGCTGCCCCACTAAAATGTTCATGGTAGACTGGCAAATGAACTATAATAAGGTGATGAAATATAATATGGTTGCATGCCCCCCCGCAACTTCAATCGGGCTTAGAGATGGTTAAATTCCCGGGAAGATATTTTTCGGGAATATTCTCGAGAAGATTCCCCAAAATGGGAATTTTCCGGAAATTTATGTACAATCACAAAGAAAATTGCACTCTATTACTATATTATGATTTCAATGTTAAATTCGTTTTTATATCACAGTATGTTATTTCTGTTGTCACCAGGGAAGTCTTTAGAGTGTATAAACTGAACGATGTTATGTTATTTTATTAACATTTTATTATATTAAGAGAGTACGCAAAATTGATATTTATTTACAATATGTTCTATAAAAGTAAATAAGTTTCAAAAATGTTATAGTAAGTTCACATACTTTAAAACCGCTAAACAGTTTAAATTTACATGTTGGTGGATTTTGTAGACTTCGATTACTGAAATTATAAACTTATTGAATTCTTCAATGTTATAAACAAATTAGGTTGGATATGTGCCAGAACACAGATGTCCCACCATTTTGTCAACATTTGCGCATAAATATGTATGTTCACATTATTTGCATGTCTTTATAATTTTGCATGTAACATTGCCACACAAGACTTTTCTTCCTGCCCATTTCTCGAAATTCCATACGTTAATTCACATGTAAAAGAAGTTCGAGTACCTCTTCAGAGATTCGAGTCAGAGAGAGGAGACAAACTGACGTCTATTAAAAACGCCGGTCTAGGGTTTATTAATAGTACTTCATTTTTATTTCTATATAATTCTGCCTTACTTTACAAAATGGTTTCTTTCCATCATTTGTAAATTAGTACTTTGCTACTTTTCGCGATTGTTTAGCTTTGACGGGTCAAATTTTGCACCTACTTTTTTGCGATATTCTATTCCAATGTTGTTGTTTTATGGTTTCATAAGTTAAATCATGTTACTAACATTAAATTTAGAGAGCATTGCCGAGCAAGCGATAGCGAGTGAAGGCGGATTAGAGCCCCGCAAGGCACGTTGTTTTCTATCTTCGTTACCAACAATTCACTTTCTTTTCTCACATAAATCGCTTCGACTTACCTTTACGGTTTTTACAAATCTCCTACTGCCCTAAAAGAAATGTGTTCGATACTTTCTTGACTACTTGAACGCCACTTTCAACTCATTTCTTCCGTATGTCATCCTACTTTTAGCTAGTTTTGGCCACCAATACTAACCAATTACTCTACTTTTTAGTGCAAATGGAAATGGAACTTAAAAAATCATATTATTAGCAGCGGCGGCTGGTACTGTAGGTTGCATGGTTGTGCAATCGGATATTTTTTTTATACTAAAAATATTTTTAAGTATTAAAGTAGTGTATCAGTGAAAAATAAACCTCTGCTCTTAGCGCAAAACAGTATTGATGCATTTTTGAAAAAAAAAGTCAATTAAGAAACGGAAAGAAAGAGAGAGATTTACATTTCCAGTGGCAGCGAACGTTGCCACTGGAAGCAGTAACATTGAGCATATGGCGGCGAGCTCCTATCTCTTAACATGTTGAAGTGGATTTATTCTTGCATCTCTCCTATCTTCCCGTATTGCTCTCTTGCGATTGCAAGTCTTCCGCAACTGGTCAGCTTCTGTAATAGTTACGAATTCCTCCGCTTAGCAGCGCTTGACTCAATTGATAGGGTGAGGGAGATACAGACTCTTGGAAGTAAGAAGTTATTCGCGGTTCGTCAGTGGCCGTTACGGCGAGTGCGTCGTGTTTTGTGTGCTCTGTGAGGACGAGAGTTGAGTGGGCCTTTCTATACATATACATTACACTTACACTCTTTTTTGCCTTTACACGTTCATACATTCCCTTCTTTTTTCCACACTTTTTCCATTCATTTTACACTCCCACTTTTCTCTATCTTTTGCCCTGTCCATCTTGGCCTTCAGCCCTCTTTAGCTGTTCGAACTTCTCTCCCGATTTTGATCATTACCCTATTGTGTCATACTTCTCTCCTGATTTGACTTTTTCCCGATTGTGACTTTACTTTTTTCACGTATTTTTTACTTTCTCATACATATTACTTTCTCCATGTCATATACCTTTGTACTCATCTTATTCCTTTTTCTCATCTTTCCACTAATCAAATCCTTACATTTTACTCGTTTAATTACCTTTGTAAATTGCCGATAATTCTTTTTCAAGACAGTGGCAACGTTCTTATGTGTCACTTATGTGACTTCTACAAACAAACAAAAACAAGAAGTTATTCACAAAACATAAACTCGCAAAGAACAAATATGTCTGGTGGTAGCAGTCACGGATCCAGGCTGAAAGTTTGGGGGGCGGTCGTCCGAAGTCAATACGTTTTATTTAGCATTTATAATACAAAGGTGAAAATTCTTGGGATGAGTTTTATTTTTTTAAAAAATCCTATTCTGGGGGGGAGTGTGTCGATCGAGTCTCGAAGAAGAACATGTCTACTACTGGACTAATTCCTAGCTCTGTATCTTTTGTGCACATGATTCCGTGTTCGATTTCCGACGGAGAGTATACATTAATATCAAATCATTCACTTCCAATGCTCATCTGTCTTCTTTAACCTAATTTGCTGGAATGTTAAACTATTTTTTTTCATTTTCGAAGGAAAACATCTTAGATTTCATGCTTCTTTATAGACACAAATACGTGGTTTCTAAAAATGGACTTTTCGTACCGTATATTTATACAAAGAAATGCTAACAAAATGCATATTGTCGAAGGAGAGGTGTTTCTGGACCCTAAAGAAAATAAAGCGGAAAATATTTGGGGTAGCGATGCTTTCTATTCAGAGAAACTAGGCGAGCAGCATTTCAGATTTCAATAAAGTCATAGAAAAATTTGAATCCCAAAAGATCGAGAAAGACCTTCCATTTTAAAATAATGCATAGTTTATATAATTAAATAATTTTGTTTAACTGCGTGGATGCAATTTTCTTGCTTTTTTTTCTTCTTTTCGGATTAACGCCATCATTCATGGCTTATAGCACATACTATATATTCGATTTATCTCTTGTTCAATAACATGAGTGTAGAGGTTTTGTATATAAATAGTGTATAAACGTACATTGATAGTGGTTGTTTGAAAAAAGAAAATAGCTTATATAGTAAATCAATATTAGAGAAATAATTTAAACAATAATATACAAATAGAGCTTAAAAGACTTTCCTCTTCATATTTCCTGAATATTTTTTTGGGTAAGACTCAAGAATGCTGGGGCAGGAAAATACTTGCGCGTACAAACATACCTTTGATATTGCAACATTGCAATCGGTGCTTTACAGACTACGAGCCGCTACTGATTATTAGTTATATAAAGTAGTCAAAGAATTTTATATTTTTAACCTCCAAATTCGTTAAAACCTAGAAGTAAATCATAATATATTAAAATAATGTAATTAGTCATATGGTTCTTATAATTTGGAAGATGAAGTAAATAAATGGAAATAAATTCCTTCCCGGGAATTTATAGGCCAAGGAAAAAACCCGGGAGTATTCCCATTTTTAAAATTCCTTCCCACCGGAAATATTCCCACTGCCCATCACTAAGCCTGAGTACTGCCTATACAATCAAACTCTAATAAATTACTTCCAGTAGTTTATTTAATTCTTTTGAATCAGAATTGTTCAATAGCTCCTAAAGGTTAACGCAATAGATAGCAGAACGAATGCATTTAATTGTACCGAAATTGAAAATTTACAATTTATTATTGAGCTTAGCGAGCGAAGCTCTAATACTCGGGTTAGCCGTTTGGTTGTCCGCAAACTCCTCCTAGACCGTTTGGCCGATCTCAACCAAACTTAGCACACTGATAGAGTATGTCGTGCTGAGTGAGAACATAGGTCGAAATCAAAAATCCGATGTACCATCGAGGAATAATCACCGAAAAACGCTTCCATAGACTTAACATGGGGAAAAAGTTTTCACGTGATTTTTTTGTCAACAATTAAAATCTGCGGGTGATTTTCAAAAATTCCGGCGAAGCCCTTTTATTTTTTTAGCGTAAAAAGTTACAATTTTAATCACAATTTAAAAACAAATTAACGATTTTTTAAATTTTTTAGCTGGAACCAAAGGTCAAGACGAAGAATTGTGCGATTGTTATGAAAAATACTGATTGTTTTAAAAAGTCACAATAAACTGATTACGTTGCTTAAGCTCGCTCAGCTCATTTCATTGCAATCGAGTATATCCATTGCATTCCTAGTTTATTATACAATACATTCTTCTTTAACTGTCATTTTAAAAACAGAATACAATGTTCATTATCTTAACAAATAGGGTAAATTTATTACTAAAATTTATTTTGTTTCAAATTAACAAGATGGTTTATTACCGTTTCACATCTTTGTTTTTAATTTACACTTTATAACAAGAACTTCCTGAACCTTGTGGTGGGAGCTATGATACCCATCTTTGCTATGTGTGATCTCGGGTTGGATCACCAAACAAGTTAGATTCAAAGTCCGATTTTCGTATAGTTTGCCTCTCATTTTAAATACATTCTTTTTCTTATACAAGTTCATAAAGTGGTAATTCATTACATAAGCATGAGGTCGATATCCACGAGGGTTCTAGGTGGGGCCGGGCCTCCCATATTTTTCCTGCTTCCCGTAAAATTTTCACTGTAGGCTTGCAAATAAATTATAGTGTTGCTGGATTGAGCCACTCCAACTTCTACCGCTCCCCGCCCTATATTTTTGGGCTGCCTACCGGCCTGATAAGTATATATCAACTGCCGTAACATAGATTAGGCTTATTTCAAAGCTCTCAGCAATGCATGCGAACTTTATTCGAAAAAACTAATAGTGCGTTCATTACGCTGAATTGATTGAAAATTACGTGCGAAACATGGGCGAACATACCCTATGGGGAATTACCACCGGAGCGTTGGTAACTATACGGAAGGGCCTACGGCTACGCCACCGAGGAGAAGTGCCTTCCTTGGTTTTTGTGTGGACAGACGAAAAAAAACTAAAAAATAATTGTAGGGATGCGCACCAGTCGAGACATGTCTCGAATCTCGACTTGACTCGACCCGAGTCCAGACACTGTAAAATTCGAGACGAGTCTCATAAAAATCTCATAAAAGTCTCATAAAAATCTCGACTCGACTCGAATGTCTCGAAAATCTTTCTATACTTTTTAATATTATTTTTAAGAAAGTGCTCATTCAGAAACACTCGGCACGAGAATTTCGGAAACTGCAGGACCTTCCAGGTGTTCAAGGAGTGCTGTGGTGAGTGTGTTCAACAAGCGGCGAAACCAAGGGGAAACGACGTCCAAACGTCGAGGTGTTGAACGCCCCCAACTCATTACACATGTCGGACGTTGTAAGCTGAGCAAACTGGTAAAATAGGACAGGCAGCGAACTGCGTCGGAACTAACATCAGAGTTTAATACTGGGCCAAGTACAAGTGTGTCTGAACTAGTGTTGTAAAATTTCCGGAAATTTTGAACCTGTTGGTAAAAAAACGTTTCTTTTTCTTTCCGGAAAAATTGGAAACATTGAAAAAAAATATAAATATTTGTATTAGGTTAATTTTACTAGTAATGATATCCTGTTTTTTCAAACGCGTGAAAAATACAAGTTCAAAAATTTCAATATTGCGAATATTAAAAAAATAACACTCGAAATAATACTATTAAAATTATTTTCTGTATTAAAACACTAGATTTACGCGTATATGTTTGTCCCCACAGAAAATTTTATATATTTGTTTCCAGTCCTTTCGACAATGAGATATTGAACCCACAACTACTAGAAACGTGCCGTTTTCGTTGGTCGATTCGAAATTTTGTGTAAATTGTCCAGTTCTAATGAATATTTAAAAAAAAAGACATGACCATTAGTTCTTTATTAAATTTTTATGGGTACATTGGAAGTAATGAAATTTTGGAAAAATGTATAGCATCATATCCTACGAATTATATATTCGAAAATCACATAGTTGTATATAAGGGTTGTATATCACTAAGGTGTTTGTTTCATGGCCAAATGATAAGAAAACGAAGGATAACCATTTCTCCAGTCTAAGATGAATCTTCATTGTTTGGAGAGCTTTTTTTTAATGAACTACGTATTTAACTGGCATAATTAATTGTGTGTGTAATTTATTTACTTACTACATAATGCATGCAAAAAGAAAGAAAACATAATGCATGGTCATATTTGAATTAGAAATTCCAACCACAATTGGGCTCAAATCTTGCAAACGGTGCGAGATATTGAAAAAAATAGTCGAAAAACTTCCTCTTTATGATACCCCTTGCTGATTTTTGTGAAGGATTTCTTCACTTCTATCTATAAAGGGGGATTTACAGATATGAGGAATGACAAGGAGATTCGTGCTCATATATGCATGATGCACTGTGTAGAGAGCGCAGGTTCAGCTAGTTGAAAATTAATAGTCTGCAACTTAATTCTGTTATGTCCTTTATTCGTGGATGTGCATTAGTTACAGAAGTTACAGTTACATACAGTCACTTGCATTAATTACAGCTACATACAAGGCTATCAACATGAAGTGTTTTGTTGCAACAAATAGGTATCTTGAATAAAACTGAGTTCCCAATATGCTCTTTGGTCTGGTGAGATTTTGTTAAATTTAATCAAAAGAGCAGTAGGCAATTTCACTAATACTCATGCACTAAAATATATCATTACTATTATTTAATATTTTAATATAGACACTTATATAAACTTTATGTACAAAATCCTGTGTGTGAAAAATACATGGTTTCTAGTGCGACAGATTATATATTACAATCAAAATAAAGTAAATATGTTCCTAACTTAATATCTCTTGAATCATCAGACTGACCTCGATAAAATTTTCTACATAGATGAGGTTCAAGATGGTTTTTATCATTTACTTTAAAGCTGCAAATTGATTGAAGGGAGGGGCCGCGGTGGCTCAGTGGTAGAGCGTTCACCTCTGGTGCTTGGGGTCCCGGGTTCGATCCCAGCCCCCGCCAAGTGAAATTTGTGGTGGTCAAACACCGTGTGCGTGGGTTTTCTCGGGGTTCGCTCGTTTCCTCCCACTTTCTTCATTCCACCATTTCATTCATTACTCATCATCACCGTCTCCTTTAGCCTAACCGGCATAACCGTGGGACGTAAAACTCAAAGATTTCCTTTTTTTGATTGAAGGGAAGAGGGGAAACTGACATATTAGTGTCGAATCCACAATTTTCGGGATCGCTGAAATGAACAATGACACTTCCGATGCCATTCAAATCGAAATTCAGCTAGACAACTTGGCGGATGGGATAATATATATATACAATGGCGGATACAGGATATGATCAAGGGAGGGGTTAAATCATAGTTTGGCACTTTATCCAGTGTGAAACAGGATTGAAGTCCATTTTATCCAGTGTATACCTGAGGGTTAAGGGGGGACCACGGCCCTCTGTTAGATCCACCCTTATATATATATATATATATATATATATATATATATGTTCGTGTGTGTGTGTGTGTGTGCCAATTTTTTTCTGTTGGTACTCAACGGTACGGCATACTGGCACTTTTTAATGGTAGCGGAATATTTCCTTTTCTGTCTTAAAAATGGGTTGACAAGAAACTTTCAAAATACCAAATGGTTAATGTATAGATTTATTTAAAATCAGTTCTTTTGTTTGTTCATTTGTTTCCGTTTTCGTTTTTTCTTTCATTGGATGTAGCTGGGAATCTTTCTTCCTTCTTGAAGCCAGTTAATAATATTCAGGGATCTTTCCCTCGCTGGTACGCCCTTGCGCTCCTCTATGTACATTTCTTTTTCGCACGGTAATATAAACCATAAAGGTTCTGAACCGACCAGATTTTTTTCTGAAAATACTGATGTCTCACAACAAATTTGTCTGTCGCTAATTCAACGGCTATTCGAGGTGGAAAGTTGATGGTTGAATTCCTGAGATAAATAAATCAATAAGTCAAAAGTGGACGGTGAGCAAAAGTCAGACTTTTTTTCTCTCTCTCTCAATCTCTCTCTCTCTCTCACACACACACACACACACACATATATATATATATATATATATATATATATATATATATATATATATATATATATATATATATATATATGCATACACGACATGGACATTAATTGAATGGAAATGTGCATTCAAGATGCAGAAATAGTAGAAAATTTCCATTCAATTATCTATACAAGCCGGCTACGAGTCTTTTGTTTTGGTCGCGGGTGCAGTCCAAACTACCCTTTCGTCTTACCACTTTTACAATTTAGGATTTAGTTTCTTACAGGCTGTGTAGCCTACGGAAGGACCACACAGATGTTATCGAAACGATTGTGCTATTGTTTCTTTGTATGCTTTGTCAGAAACTTCTTTGGATATCGAAGCCCGCTCACTTATGTTACTTGCGGACACGTTAAGAAAAACGAATTTAGTAAACCAAACTTTCTGTCTAAAATCTTAGTTTTTTTAAAAAAATTCTCGCATTGAGAAGCAACTTCAACTCGTCTCCCTCTTGAGTTTGTGCTCAATTACAGGTGGAAAAGATTGAAGTTCCGACAACAGCGGCTCAAGAGATCTTGCGAATCTGAATATTTTGCTACCGGCTTCGGTTTCGGGGACACTAAAATGTCGTGGGATGAATTTTCGGCAATGAAGTATCTTTCATTTAGTTGATCGTATGATTTGTTGCGTGGTGTGGCACTCAAGAACTCTGTAAATATTTCAAATTTTGAAAATTTTAATTGAATCTTAAACGTATGTGTAAGTGTGTAGTGTGTAGAGGAACGCCGAGTAGTTATCTCCATATATAACAAAAAAACATTATCGCTTTTTTAAAATTGCCAAGAACCATGTGAATACATTTCTTATCCTATGAACCATGTTTAAAAATATTATGCTGTCTTTTCGTAATTTATGTTGATGTCTGGAATAGGCTATAAAACATAGATATTTCAACAGGGGCGAACGCAGGGGGTGGAATTTGGGGGTCCGAACCCTTCGAATTCCGAATTTTTATGCAAATTTAGTCTAATTCTGGAGGTAAGTTTAAAATTTTAATATAAGTTATCCTCAAATTGAACTTGAACCTCCCGAATACCTCTGACCCTTCCGAAATAAATAGAGGGCGCGGTTACTCAGTGGCAGAGCGTTCACCTCCGGTGCTTGGGGTCCCTGGTTCAATTTCAGCTAGCGCCGTGTGGACTTTGTGGTGGACAAAAACCGCGCTCGTAGGTTTTCTCGGGATTCTCCCGTTTCCTTCCACTTTCTTCATTCCACCATTCCATTCATTTCTCATTATCACCGTCTCCTTTAGCCTAACCGGCATAAACGTGGGACTAAAATTTGAAGATTTCATTTCATTTTTCCTTTGGAAAAAATTCCCGCGTACGTGCATATATTTCAATTATCTTTTTATGAAAAAAATTGTTCTACTCAAAAGTGTAGGGTTTGAAGTCTGAATATTAGGAGCTAATTGTGCTATATATTGTGCTTTATTATTATTAATATAATTATTATAATTATTATTATTATTACCCTGAAAGGAATGCAACCAACTTTCCAACTTTTTAACCATTGTGAACGTGAGGTCAAACATACCAGCACCTTTACTATTTAAAAAACTATGTAATGTATATATATGAGAGAGAGAGAGAGAGAGAAAGTTAGATATAGATCGAAAATGGTGGTCGAAACCATACTTTTCGGGGTCCCTGAGGTGAAGAGAAGATAACGTTGAAATCCAAAAATTCATCTCAAATTAGTACTCCTAAGAGGGGACGATAACGGGTAAAGGTAATTGAAAATCACCAACATTAGTGTCGAGTTCATAGTTTTGGGTCACGAAAAGTTTATTGGTGACAGTTTTGGTGCCCTTTATGTCCAAAATGAAACGTATTCTCACCGTGGAAGCTATTGGGCTAGTCTGTAATAGTAACGAACGGAAGTTTCACATATTCAACCCTTTAATATATTTCTCGCTGCTCAAATTTGCTCACTTGTGCGGTATATGTGTATGTGTAAATAAAATCATATCTCTTTTTGAGTTATTCGGAAAACATACAATTAATAAAGAGGGATGATTTTATCAGAAATCCGAAAAAAAGTAATATTAAAACCTGTTGCATTAAGTATTTTTCCTGTTAGCAACATGCATTGTATAACGCTGCAAACGTGTTACAGGAAGTAAGACTACTAGCATCAGACGAAGAAATAGTTTTTAAATTATTTCCGGTTTTTGCTAATTTTTCGAACAAATTATTTTTTTATTAATGGCTTCAAAATTTTTGGGAATGTTACTGATCTCGATAAAATTATCAACATAGATGAGGTTCAGGGTGTTTTTATTATTTCACTTAGAAGGTGCAACTTGAGGGAAGGGGAGAGGGGGAAATGATAGATATTAGTTATCGAATCGATAGTTTTCAGGTTCGCTGAGATGAACAGTGAGACTTCCGGCTGTTTAAATCTACATTCAGTCTCATTAGTACTCTAAGGGGGAATGGTGACATGTAAAGATAATTAAAATTTCCGATATTAATGTCGAAGTCATAGTTTTGGGGCTCCATAAGTTCATCGGTGACAGTTTTGGTGCCCTTTGCGTGCAAAATAAAACTATTCTCCCCGTGCGAAGAACGGGTATTATGCTAGTCTGTAATAATAACGAACGGAAGTTTCACATACTCAAACCTTTAACATTTTTCTCGCTGCTCAAAATTTACTCACATGTGCGGTATATGTGTGTATATGTAAATAAGATCATCTCTCTTTTTGAGTTATTCGAGAAATATACAAAGAATAAAAAGGGATTTTATCAGAAATTAGAAAACTAAAAAGTAGAATTAAAACTTTTGGCTTTAAGTATTTTTTCGTTAGCGAAATCCATTGTATATACAGTAGGACATCGATAATCCGAACGTTTAAAATCCGAACGCGGCCCCTAGCAGCATTTTACATTTTGTCTTAATATAACGCTAGCGATAAACAAACAAAAGTGTGTCCGTCCACGTTGTATGAAGTGAGTGTTTTTACAAAAGTTCATTCATACGTAATTGTTTGTCATACATATTTTTATTTTTATTTTTTTTTTATTTTTAGTTTCTCTTAGGCCTATAAGTTTTAAGTGTGACTTACAAGATCAGTGTAATTTAGTGTACGAGCAGGTTCTTCAGAAACATTAAATGTAAGTAGCCTTTCGTACGGTATTGTAATCACTGTATGTACTGAATAATCACTGTATCGATAGAAGAACATACCGTAAAGTATATGTAAGCCTAAATCGCAATTTCTTTGTCATTTAAGAAAATCTGACTTACTTAGGGTTCCAATTAGTATGGATTTTCGACTTTCTACTGTATATGCTCCAGACATGTTACGGCAAGTAAGATGACTAGCATCAGGCCAAGAAATAGTTTTTAAACTATATTTTCCTCTTTTTGCCAATATTTGCGGACAAATGATTTTTTTCTAATGGATTCAAAATTCCCGGGAATTTTATATAGAACAAGGAAGACATCTCTATAAAATACATGTTTGATTTAACATATTAACTAAAGTGATTCTGGCCCCGTTATTTTAACACTTCCCTGCCATCAAGGGGGAACTTCATAAGATTCTCGAGATAATTTTAATGCGTCTATACTAATTAAGCTAACTAGGATTATATTTTAGTTTCTTTTGTAGCGATAACTCCGTTTTATCACGGTGCTAACTTTGAAGTGTTTTTTATGAGTTGTGCATAAAATTTCCCTATTCTAATACAAGAAACATAAGTACTCAATTATATTAACTCTAAACTAGTAAATACAAAACAGTTTTAATTTGGAAGCATAATATAATAAAATATTCGGCAATTTCAATTTTACCCAAACTTTCCGCTTTTTCCAAATTCCGGAAAACCGTAAAAGTATGTTTTTTACCCAACATTTCCGTTTTTTTCAGGCCTTCACAACACTAGTTTGAACACACAGTGCACCGAACACCCCTAACAATGGGCTTCCGCAGCAGACAACCCATTCATGTGCGAATGTTAACACCACGATATCGGCAACTATGACTGAAATGAGCACGTGATCATCGCCACTGGACCTTGGCATATTGGCAGAGCATTGCATTGATTGATGAATCTCGATAACTTCTTCATATTGACGATGGGAGGGGAGCGAATCCGTTGTATTCCAAGGGAATAGCTCCTTCACACCTGTACTGCGGGACGGAGACAAGCAGGCTGCGGCTTAATTATTATCTGGGGAACATTCACGTGAACATCCATGTGTCTAGTGGAGCACGAGCAAGGCACCATGACGGCCTAGGCGTATCGCACACTGCTTGCAGACTACGCACATTCCTTCATTGACGACCATGTTTCCCAACGGTAATATGCAATTTTGTACAAGATAATGCACCATGTCACAAGACCAGGAGTGTGATGGAGTGGTTCGAGGAGCGCAGAATCGAGTTCCAAGTGATGTGCTGGCCCCCCAATTCGCCGGACCCAAACCCAATTGAACACATCTGGGATGTGATTGAACGTGACGTCAGGGCGCATTGTCCCCCTTCCCCTAATTTACGGCAATTTTGTGACCTGTGTGTGCATATGTGGTGTCAAGTCTCTCCAACGACCTACCAAGGATCATTGCATGCATGCCAAGATGTGTCGCCCTTGTTATCCGTGCCAACGGTCGACATACTGACAATTAGGTAGGTAGTCATATTGGTCTGGCTGATGTGTGCGTAATTTTAACTCGTATATTTTGTCTTGACTCGAATTTTGAGACTTCTCGACTCGAATTCAAGTCGAGTCGAGACATGAGACGAGCCAGAAACATATTTTCGAGTCGAGACAACATTTTCTCGAGACGAGTCGGGACAGGCTTTAATCTCGACTCGACTCGACTCGTGTGCATCCCTAATTAAGGGTTTACCAGAGGAAAACTACTGAAAGTAGGAAGACGATACTTGATTTAAAATCCAAATTGTAGCCTGTACATTATAACATAAAAATCTCCGAAACATTCGGCAAAGGGTTGGGACGCCGACGGTGACAATTTTTACGAGGGATTCGCCGCGGGAACATTGCTAATAAATTACTGTATTTCGGTGTAGGCGGGAAGCAGGCAAGCGTTCCTTTTCTTGCCAACGCAATGGGAAAAACATGAAGTTGTGTATCATTCTTGAAAAAGGTTTTAAATTGCAAACTGTCTTGTAAAAATATAAGATTTCAATTATCGCGCCAACAGTGGTGTTCCGATTCTTCTAACAATCAACTGTCAATGTGGAAATAATTGTCTACACCTCCGTTAAGGAGGCTAGCACATAGGAAATAATTGTACTGAATTGCATAGCGTTCGAAGTGGAATGTCTACATTGGAAGTCATTTGTTATAGGTGGGGAAGTGTAGTTGCCACGTACTCGGCAGACATGCTTATTACCTACGAAGGCAATGCCGCAAACTGTAGTTCATTTCCCAATTCATTTACAAGAATGTATGAATGGTCATATATCCATCGGTCCAACTGCTTCTTTCCAAGACGCCACATTGAAAGAACTTTGCTATATCTTCCTGAGGAAATGGAGTTGAAGGGAAAGAAATGTAGTAAAATATGATGCTTTGGACAAGAAATGTTTCAATAGCAAATACAAGTACACCGTTGGAGTAGAGTTAGGTTAGGCTGCGAAACGGAAGCGACTTTTAACCGCCGGGACCACGAGGAAAACATATTAGGCTATTACCCGGCATGAGATTTATGCACTCAACCGTTCTCGTTTGGCGCTAGTGTCTTATTTTGACACCTGAGAATGAACGTTTCGAATGGACACAATAATAGAAATGAGAATAATGCAACACACCTGCAAATAACGCTTAAACCGCACTGTCATGATATTAAGCCATGACAATGCAAGTTTTAACCGAAAATTCGTCGAAACATTTTCCGTGCCATTCAGCGTATGTTGTGTATGGCTACGCGCATAAATATAGTACGTCCACTCGTTAGTTCCAAAAGAATATTAATAAAACATATATTTTCTTAACGTATATAAATGTCAATTTGTGTATGTCATCCGTAATGAAAGTGTGTCTTCATATACGTTTACTTCAAAAGTCCGCAAAGCAAAAACTTTTCCATGCGAGCCTTTGTTCTCAGCGGGGGGATATGCAATAGGAGAATTTCTTCTTACTCTACTGGATGTGAAGTTTAGCGTTAGTGGGAGTGTTGCCAATCATAACAACAAGTCGCTAAATCTAGCAGATATTCAGAGACAGATAGCGTAAAAATCTGAAAAATGACTAACGACTACTATAGCGACTTTTAATATATGTTGGATACAAAACTTCACTTGACTATGCTGACTAGGCGACGGGAAAATTGATTACGGATGATTTTTACACGTTCATTTTTCAAACACAAGAAGGGAGTGATGGTTGAAATTCTTCGAAGAGAGCCAAATAAAAAAAAAAAAGAGAAAACCTTAAGCGGGTCAATAAAAAACAAGAATGCCACATTTATCAATTCTAATTATACTAATAAGTTCTATTACCATTTTTTTATGAAGTGAAGTAACACTTCCATGTATCGATCTGTTTTCTAATACAACTCTTTGAAATAAACCACATTTTTGTTTTCAGTCGTAAGATTAAGTATCATATCATGACCTTTCTGGGGGTTACATTTCGCCTGCAAGCCATACTTAGCGTGTCACTAAATTAGAGCATATCGAATCAAGTTCTGACTATGTCTAATTGCGCTGTGTACTGTTTAGTGCATGGTCTTGTGTAATTTATCAATTCAATAAGTATTTTCTTTATTCCACTTTAAAAGTGCAATGTTTCAAATTAACATGGGTAAACTGCAAAGAGGTGAAGCAGTATAGAGCAGACAGTCGGGTACTTTACGTAATTGTTTGCGCTATGGGAATGTAATATTTCTGAATTGCTTTACGATAATTGACAAGGCAGATACAATAACTTTACCTGTTTCGTTCCGTTGTACGCAGAAATTTCCGAAGGCTGACACGAAATCAGCACGTGTTTCTTTCAAATAGATAATATTTTACATTGTTTATGTTTTAATTAATACTATTTACATATACCAGTTGGGTTTGTATTGTTTCCCGAAGATAAAAATAAAGTTTTGGGGCTTAAATTCGGCAAATACCAGCTTTAGCAACTTTCGAAGTTGCATTTAGCTTCGCGTTGAAAATAGAAGTTGGCAAGAGTTTTCAATTGTGGAAAGCAACAGGTTTGTACGTGTTGGTTTGTTTTAGTTATTTTGTTAAGAAATTTAGTTGTTTGGTAAAAACATTTAGTGAAAATGTGTTATACATATTTCTTGAATATCTGAATTGTAAATTTTCTTGAAGAAAATCAAAGTGCTCTTATCCCAAGTTGTTGGATATCCAAGAAGAAAGGAGAGAACTACGACTGTTGGTCTCATAGAGGCAATATAAAACATAAAATACGAAGTCATGGTTGTCCAGAGAAATACTGGGCAACCTATAAAATTAGAATAATAAAGAATTTCGGTAAGTATACTTTATATAGGTGTAGTTATTTTTCAAAACGTACAGTAAACATTATAAACGAATCAGTGGCAGTTAGGTATTAAATTTGCTATATATTACGTAGGTAAGGGCTAGGCTTTTGTTCAGTGGCGTAGCTATGGGCGCAAGGCGTTTTGGTATATTAGGGGGCGCCCAGGTTTTTAATAAAGAAGAAGCAAATTATATAAATGGAGCCCCAAGTTTTGGCGATCTTCATTTCCGAACATGGCAAGAATAAAAATTCCTGCTCACTTCGCACGCAGTTTATTACATTTGCGTATCAAATTATGGTTACTACTGTAAACTCGTCGAGGTTATAGCAGTGTACTTAATCCTACTGTATTAATAGCATATCAGTACTATACTACATGTACTGAGCTTAATCACTTTGAATAAAATCCCCCTTCGCAACAGGCTTTCAGCAATAATGACAAATTCTATGACCTATAAGATCTGGATTAAAACGAGATAAAAAGT
The DNA here is from genome assembly GCF_964235325.1 of Thermobia domestica. Taxonomy (NCBI): domain Eukaryota; kingdom Metazoa; phylum Arthropoda; class Insecta; order Zygentoma; family Lepismatidae; genus Thermobia; species Thermobia domestica. The sequence goes on from NC_137470.1 coordinate 39,755,888, forward strand.
GTTGCCATGATTATGAGACAAGGCACAATTAGCACGTACCGCGGCTACCACAAACATCAAGGGTCGGGCAATCCGGGAAACTACCGGGGCACCAATATCGGGGGCACCCAAACAAACCCTCCAAAATAAATTGTCGAACATATTTTTTAATATCACTGTAATAAAATGTAAAATATAGGTTACAACTAGAAGGAGGGAGACAAAAAGACACCTTTACCACATTTCCCACAGTTTGGAATTGCAGAAAGCTTCCTTGGGTTTTATGATATGGGCGAACACTGTACAGAAAAATATGAAGATTTAATACTAAAAGTCTTACCGTCTCCTTTAACTTCGCAGGCATAATCATGGGACACTAACACTCAAAGAATTATTTTTTTCTAAAAGTCTTATTAAAGAAAGAGATTGACATTAAGAAGTGCAAAGGGCAAGGCTACGATGGAGCAGCAGTAATGAGAATTCGTATTCCTGGCTTGCAAACCCGGATTCAAAAACATGTAATCATGTCCTATTTGTTCAATGAGCACCACATAATCTGAACCTTGTGTTGTCGGATAATGCAACAGTTAACACAGAACCTGTTGATTTCTTTGTCACTCTACAAGATACATGCACATTATTTGCTAGCAGCGGGAAACGATAGAAGGCTTTACAAGACTGTATTCCCAAGCATATATCTCCGGAAAATGAAACAATACTGAAGAAATTCTGTCATATGCTCTGGGATTCAAGTCATAATGCCATGTTCGCACTAAGAAAGAGATATGTGGACGATATGAAGTGTAATGTCAGTGCTTTACCGGAACAGAAAAAGAACAGACAGAAGCAGCTCGTTATAAACGATAAATGGAAAGGTTCGATTTCGTGGTAATTCTTGTGTTGCGGGAAACAGTTCTAAGAATCATTAATGTTGTCTCAACAAAGCTGCAGAGTACTAGTATGTGCTTGTGAGAGTGTAAACGAGAACTGAAAAAATGCTGTACAGTGGTGCAAGATTTTAGACAGAATGTCTCTCAAATATTCTAGGAACCCAAGGATTGTGCGCGCAAATTTGGTGTTTCAGATAAGTTAGAAGAAAGAAGGAAAGGCAGTGCCGAAAATATTCTTTGATGAATTGGCAAACGATACGTGATTTACTGACCTTTCAAAGAATTCGAGATCAAAGTGCTATTGCCTATCCTCGAATCCGTAATAGGAAACGTAAGGGTACGCTTCGAAGGAATGACAGAACTTTGTAAGAGATTTTCGTTCTTATGCCCATCCAGTCATTTATCTACACCCACAGCACCCCCTGAAATTTTCGGGCACCCCCGGAAATGAATTTCTTACACTCTCCCAACCAGGGGGTGCAGTGTTAAAAAGATTCATTCTGGTTTTGTTTAAAGCCCTCCAGGACTTTGTAGAAAATATTTTAAATGATCTTATCTTTAGGTAGAACGGGAATTCCTGTTTCGCCTGAACTCTGGAGACAGGGAATTCTATGCGAGGAGCAATTTTTTTAGAGAAATACAGCACCAGAAATCTTGACTCCTAGCGTGTTTGTATGCAGATCGGAACTCATATTATATAAATGGCTGTAGTAACGAGAGCGGGAACTAAATCCAAGCCGTCAGAATGCAAGGAAAATTCTGATTAGGATAAATTCCAAGGGACAAAGTCACAGTAGTATATTTTGGATGTACCAAGACGCACCCTATATGATTATTTTTTTCACTTCATTGTCATATAATCTGTATTTTTTCAACTAAAATACAGTTTTCTTTCTTTTAAAATGATGAAATCTCAATAAAATGTAAACATGTAATAAAAGAGCAAATTAACTTTAATTACTTCCACACATACAAATATGAAAAGTTCTGGGTATTCCTATTTATTATACCTTTAATACATTTTAAATAAGTTTAGCATATTGCAGTAAGACCATTCATTTAATTACGAAAAACTGAATATAATGCTATTTGATTTTAAAAATGTCGTTCTTGTGTGGTAGCATATAACAGTCTTTTATTTTGAGTAATATATGAATATTTATTTAATTCTGAAATTCTGACCGATTTTTTTTAATATCAAAATGTGAAATATAAACTCACTATAACAGTCTTACGTCTTTTATTGGATTTTCACCCGTGTGTTTTTTTTAAATGTTATTTCCATAAAGTGAATAATTTCAGATAGGGGTTGATCCAATACGGACTTCTGAGGGGGAAGGGTTTTTAATACTGCTACTTAGAGCTACTTTTAAGAGCTCCAAACTCTGAAATGGGTTTATTTTATACATAAAATAAGAAAGTTCCATCTTCTAGACTGCGATCGCCTCACTGGATCCGTCCCTGATTTCAGATAACATTTTAGATGCGTAACAGTTAAAGAAAAAAGTAATCATTCTTTCATTAATCTGCGCCTATTATTCTGTCGCCTGAATTTAGTCCGTATTGTGTGGAATTTACTTGGGTTTGTCCTCTTGAATTTTGTCCTGCATTCGTAATAATCTCTTTGGTAATTCTAAAAGAGACTGTAAGAAAAACTATTTCCTGAAGTTTCATCATAAATTTTAGATTTTATTCTTCTCGTTCTCGGAAAAATGACAAGAATACAGTTCTTTATCAGCAGTGTTATTCACATCTACTTTGGTAAAAATGAATGTTTTTTTTTTTTTTAATACCTGTGGGCACATGGAAAATTGATTTATTCAGTTTCAAGAAAGCCGTTTGACATTGTAACTATAACGAACATAAAATAAAACTTAATTCAGTATAATGTCAAATTATTTCACATCAAGATTTTATTCACTTTTTCCATAGTTCATCTCTAACATGCTAAGAGTCGTCGTACATAAAAGGTGTCACAATTCACATTCTCAAGACATATTTGGCAATATATTAAGTAAATGCAAGAGGATGCATAAGGCGACTCTTAAGAGAGAATTTTAGTGTTCTGCATCACAACTCGTTTTTCGGCATCACCTTATCAGCTGATTTGTCTTATATACATAATTCTATACTATATGCAACAGTATCAAACATACTTCTATTTTCATATATATAATCAATGTAAATAGTAGCAATACAGAAAAACAATGTCAATATTCAAATACGTGTACGTTTTTTTTTTTTTTTTTTGTAGTTTCAATCAAATCAAAAAGGTCAGACAATCGGGGATGACGGCCGTCTTACGCATCCTCTTGCATTGTTTGCATAATACGAGGTGTGATTGGAAAGTGTTTTCACTTCTGGAAGCATTCCTGAAAATTATTTCCCGTGATGGTGTGAAGCAATCTCTCCGTGTTTGCTTGGATGTCCTCAATTGAGTCATATCTCTTCCCTTTTAATCACCAATTTAGGAAAGAGATAAAAGTCGGCCGGAGCCAAATCTGGGGAATACGGGGGTTGTGAAAGCATATGAATGTTGAATCTGGCCAAAAAATCTTGGATCAAGAACGCACAATGTGCTGGTGCATTGTTGTGGTGGAGAATCCAATTATTTTCTTTTCAGAGGGCAGGCCTTTTCCACCGTACATTTTCGCGCAGACGCTGAAGGACACTTTTGTAGTATTGATGCTTGACTGTCTGTCCCATAGGAGCAAATTCATGATGCACGATACCCTTAAAATCGAAAAAAGAAAAAAACACCAACATTGTCTTCACATTCGACCGACTTTGTCGCGCTCTTTGGTCTTGGGGAATCTGAGCTTTTCCATTGAGAAGATTGGACCTTTGTGTCTGGATCATACCCATAAACCCATGATTCTTCACCTGTCAGTACCATATTCAAGAAATCTGAGTCCATTTCGGCTCGATTAAACAGTTCTTGGGACACTTCAAGTCTGTGGTGTTTCTGCTCGTTTGACACCACTTTCGGAATGAATTTCGCGGACACTCGACGTATGTTTAAATTATCAGTTAAGATTGATTGAACCGCATAGAAACTTAAATTCAGGTCTTCAGCCATTTCCATAATTGTAAGTCTACGGTTCGAGTGCACTAAATCGCCAACTTTCGCCATGTTTTCGTTAGTTTTTGATGTTGAAAACCGGCCAGACCGGGGGTCATCCTCTATTGACTCACGGTCATCTTTGAATCTGTGAAACCAGATAAACACGTTTGACAGGATCAGACATTTGTCTCCAAAAGCTGGTTTTAAGAGTTCGTAAGTCTCCGAAGCAGATTTCCCAATTTTAAATCAAAATTTCACACAGACGCTCTGTTCCAATTTTTCATCCATTTTGCACACTTAAAATCCGCCAAGACACACACACACACACGCCCACACTCAACTGGTTGCAACGCTGTACTGAATAAATATATCTCGGTGCAAGTATCAATATGCCTCAAGGACACACCAAGGCTAAAGGGCGATTATATCTACTCCTCCTGAGCAGTGTTGTCAACTGTATTAAAACTTTCCAATCAAACCACGTATATGGCCAAACGTAACTTGAGGATGTGGCACCTTTTACTTACTGCAAGCAGTGTCGGTTTTAGCGCGTAGGTCGCGTAGGCACTAGCTTACCAAAAATTTTATAAAAAATATATAAATACTAAAACAATATAATAAAGAGAAAATATATTTTGCACTTTTTATATTAATGATAAATAATTATTCAATATACAACATCAAGCAGTACTGTAAAAGTAATTTCCTATTGTCATTAATCAATCAAATATGCATATGTATCTATACGCGAGAGAGCGGACCTACACCAAAATTAAATATTAAGCCGCCCTGATTGCCAGCCTTAGCATGTTGAAGATGAACTACTGGAAAACTGAATAAAAATTTTGTTCTGAAATGACTTGATACTAGACCGAAGTAAGTTTGTTTTATCTTTGTTACAGCTACAATGTCAAACGGTTTTCTTGCAACTGAATCAATCAATTTTCCATTTCTATGCAGGTAGCTTTTTTTTTTTAAATCACATTTATTTTAAGTGAAATAGATGAATAACACTGTTAATAACATAACTGTATCTAGTCATTTTTTCCGAAAAGAACAAGTAGAATAACATCTAAAATTTATGATAAAACTTACAGAAATAGTTATTCTTATTGCAGAATCTGTTAAAATTACTAAAGGAAAATTCTCTTGAAGAAATCCCTCCCTGGATAGAATTTCTCGTCTCAAAAGATCATTTAAAATGTTTTCTACAAAGTGTTGGGTAGCCTTTAGGCAGAACGGGAAGACATTATTAAAAATCTTACTATTTTGGTTCTTAAAAGATTTTGAATTCTTGTTTTTAAGTGTCAATAGAATAAAACAGCCTACATTGCACAAGATAAATTTTCTAGCAAAGTACACAACGTAAGATTGAATGGAAATCAACCTCTGCACGGCTGTGACCGTCAAAACAACGTTTGATCAATCGATTGCCAACGATTTCATCTCCCCGTCACACAAAGCATGAGAAAGTCGACGCTAATTGGCTCTGGCTGAAGAAGGAAATCCAATGCAATCGTTTGCTGCATCAACGAATTTTAAAGTTTGACGAAAAAGCTAATTAAAAAGACGATAATAATATATAACCTTATTGCAAGGTTGCACCTCCCCCAGATTTTTTAAACATCCCCTAAGTTCAAAATTCTGGATAAACCACTGTGCCCATTAATGCTACTAACCACTCCTGAAGAAGAAGACAGCAAGCGGTCTTAAGACTTTGTGTTTCTGTATATATACAATTTCTTTCAACGAGAAGTGTTGACTTTCAGAGACACTTTTCAAGACAGATTTCAAATCTTTCAACTCACGAAGAGATTCTTCTTTTTATTACCAAACCTGACCTCAGCTCAACAATTCCAAATCTGGTGACTGCGCTTTGTTTATATGTAAATCTTCCTGTTACAGTTGCGAGGATTATTCTCTAACTTAAAAATTAATTAAGACATATCTCTGAAACAGTGTGACCCAAGAATGCCTTTGGGGTGTGGCCATGCTGAGTATAGAGCGAAAAAAAGCTCATGAATTGGATATCTCTGATCTTATAAAAGAATTTTCAGAAGAAAAACTGAGAGAGAATCATTTCTGATTTCGTATATAGTATCTCGATTTAAAAAAAAAAAAAAAAACAACTGAAAATAGCAAAATGCGTATAAGACGGTTTCACAAGGTTTATTATGAAACGTGACTGGAATTCTGACTTTTCCAGTAACGGAATGAATGTCGGGAAGGTACATTAAGAGTAAACCAATGAGATCTAATAAGATTAATATTCGTTCCAACTAAAATGCATTTTCTAACTTTACACTGGTCATATGGCATAAGGCCTAGTTTTATACTGATATGCATCTATCGTTAAGTTTTGAAATGAAACTCAAACTCTTTTTAGAAAATAGCATGGCAAACTTATAGGAATGGTAGAGGAAAGGTGATGAATTTCTAGGGGCGAGCTTATACAGCCTGGTGTTCGAATACTGCTTGGCAGAAAAGGTACTTTACCTTAATCTCATGAAAACAATCCATGATTGCGTATCAAGCCAACGCGAGAGAATTACGGAGAAGCTCCTTTGTCAACAATCCAACCACTTCTTCCCTGAGACTCCCCTGTCCGATGGTTTTGTTTCAGTTCCGTTTTTTCCGGGTCCCTCCTTCCTGTCATGTGGTCTTCCAAATATGGTCAAGGCGTCTCTCTAGACGCCACCCGCGTCAACCTCATCATTTCGACGTCACTCCGAAGTTCGTTGTCCAGGCCGACCTCATCAGAGGCGATGTCCTCCAAGCCCAGACTCATCAGGATCGAACCCGGCAAAAACTTGAAGACAAAGCGGAAGGCAGGAATCTCTGACTCTAGGTGTAAATACAGAAAACACAAACCTCAGGAGAACATTTTCCTCAATGCTGACTGCGGAAGCTAGACACGGAAAACAAGATTCAGCGTCTCGTTTGTTTGTCAATCGGCTGCATAAGCGGAAGAGGAAGAGGTAAGGGACTTCTAGGACATTTGCCTTTCATGCTGGGTTTAATAACACAGAAAAGAAAAGTAATACAAAATGCTCTTCGAGCCTTTAGACTACATAAATCAAAAATAAAAAAAAATAATAATGTTTTCTTCTGTAATGAATCCTCCGGGGATCGAACCAAGAGACCGGATCCTCAACATTCCCCCCTTCCAGAAAAAGGTGCAGAGCCATCATAGAAAAGACTTTTTCCAATGAATGGGTCGAACCTTGGAACCTGAAAAGGACTAAGAAAATGATTTAAAAAGGGAAACAAACTCAATTTCTCTTAAAAGGGGAAAGAAAAACAAAAACAAAGGCAATGATTGCTGAAGAATGAATCCGGCGACTTGACTTCCTCGTTTGTGTGCAGGTGGCAGCAAGTAATTAGCAAGATAAGACGCAAGCAAGCCTGTTCTGCCCCTCGTGACGAGAATGTGAAGCATGTTGGCGTTGAGCGCATCGTTGAAGGTCACAATATGCCACGCTACTAACCTAGTTTTTGTGGCAAAGAAGAAGAAGAAAAAAAAACGTAAGTAACTTGCATTTAGCACATAAAATATGTAATTAAATTAGTAAACTTTTATTGCAATAACGTAGATTTGTGAATCTTACAGTTATAAGAGTATGATAGTGCGTATAAAAACAAAAAAAAAAAATAATAATAATAAGTGAAATGAACAAAATATAAGTTAAAAATTTCATAGCGTCGGTGCATGCGTAATTCGAGTCACATAAAACTATAACACTAAAAATGGAATATAATAAAATAAAAGTGAATTGAAATACGTAAAATAACATAATATATATGTGGTAAAAATGAACTTAATTACTATAGCAAGGGAATCACACAAATCCATAAAATAATGCAAGTACGTTCAGAAGGTAGGCGTGTCCATAATGGTACGGGATGCAAGGAAGAAAAAATAACATAAAGTTTTTCGCTCTTAAAAGGAATATAAGGTATAAATTTAGTAAAAGGAATAAGGTGCTGGAATGTTTGGATAAAAGGCGAGATGGGAATAGAAAAAGAAAAGAAAAAAAGGGGGGGAAATATGGAAGGAAAATTGACCCTTGCACTTACGAATACAGAACTGGGAGTAGGAGTCGCTCCCCATTGTTCAAGGTTTAATTGATGTCAGTAGGTTATAACAAAATTTGAAGTCCAAATAATTAAAAAAAAATTCTCTAAAGGGAAGAATAAATAAAACACAATTCATAGACGACTAAGCTAAGCTAACCAAAAGAGATAGCAGATGTTGGAGGAAAAACGCGCTGGGAGAAGAGTTTCTCAAACTGCGCTCCGGAAAAGGAAAGTCACAAGATTATTTAGATCTGTGACGTCCGAAGAAGCCTAAAAATAGGCATACTAGCTTAAGGCGGCTAGAACTCGCCACTTGCTGGAAGCTTAGGTTGAGAAACGATAGGCCCAAAACCAAAACTAATACTACCTAAAACGCGGCCTAACGTCGGAAATGTAGAGAGAAGTTAACGATTATCAGTTGAACTTGAGAGATGATACAGAGATGCGTGAACTTACAGAAATCGAAGTAACACGCGTCAAAGTTGAAATTATAAGAATCTACTAAGTAGCAGTGTCCAAGCTTTACTCTGGGTGTAAGAACGTAGTAATCCACAAAACAAATGAACGGGTTCGGAATAACGTGAAGTAAGAATGAATGCGTAGATATAAACAGTACGGATGAAATTTTCAAACAAGATATATATATTTTTTATCACAACTTCCACCGAAAATATAGATTATATAAATAAATGTATAACTAACGAGTATTACATAACTAGTATATAACGTATAGAAAAAAAAATTCCAATATCCGATATATGTAGAACATAGTTCATAAGCACAGGCATGTGTGCAAATTTTTTCTAGTAAATATCGTACACATTGTGAATAACGTTAAGTAATTCTTTATAATTCTTTCTTCACAGGTGCTAAAATTATCGTCGAGACGGAACTACATGGCCTTAATTCCTTTACATGTCACAATTTACAATGCATGTTGCATGAATATCTAACAATATGTTCAGAGCGCAAATAAATTGCTACTTAATGCATGTGTCTGTACACAATGCTAACTTGTAATCTCACTAACTGTACGAAGAAGTTAAATCGTCTAATCAAATAAATTAATTCGCAAATAGAATTGATTCGCAAGAAATACCCTTAACAAAAGTAGTCATGAACTAAGTAACATAATATCTTACTAGTTGGACAAAAGTCCCACGGATTATTCTTGCTCTACTTCGAGTAGCAGTACTAGTAATGTTACTTCTTAACTCACAATGTCTTTCTTCTGCAACTAACAACAAAGGCCATCGTCGAAAAGTTTCAAAAACTGGAGTGCGCAGAAAACGAAGAAAGAAGCACATCTGAGCGGTACCATGTGCGCACTGGAATTTAAGGTAAATGCTTCATAGCTTTAATTAAAATCCTCTTCTATAACTCCATAAATAACTAAGAGAAGACTTAAAAAGTAGTGCATGTACATCATAATTACTAAATCAAAATACTATAATATATATGTATATGTATAGGTCTAATGGTATAATAAATAAACAAAAGGCACACTGAGCACACACAATCATTGAACACAAAGGCGAAACAAAAAAACTTAGTTTAAAAGTAGGGCACATAATCGTTAAGGTATGAGACAGGATTCGAAGTAGATACTGCAGGTCGTTGGCTATCAGAAGTTACAGGCGGCGGTAAGGGTAGACTATTACTGCGTTGGGCTTTAATTTTACGTTTAAGGACAGAACGACGTTTATATAGTTTAAAAAGTATAAATAAAATTAACAGCAGTAGAAGAATTTCGATAGCATGTACCAAAATCCACAGCACATCCTGGTCTAAGGCAAAGGACTCTGCATTAGCCTTGCGAATGCACAAAGCACACAAGAAAAAATCATGCCGGTATAGTAGATAGCCAATCGCTAAAGTTAAAATAATGTTCCAGCATATTAAAAATATTGGCACAAAGTTTTGTCTATAATAGATAGGCGTATAAGGCTTAATGGGCGTAACAGTATATGACGACAAATTTAAATGAGGTACAGTATATCTCCAGTCAAGGTTAATTAGTTTCGAATTATTAAAAATCTCGTGTGACTTAAATTTTTGATTTAAATGAACAAAATTATTGGCCGTCAAAAAGGCAGGGAATAAATGTACTACTGTAGGCGATGATATCTGATTGTGAAAACAAGGGAATATCGGTTTAGCGAATAAATGCTCAGAAACTTTTAGTGTAATATCACACGGTAATGAAATAAGTAATGACCCAAATTTACTTTTGCTAGAGACGTCCAAAAGTGAGGTATTTGTGGCAGACACTAATTGTAACGTAGGGGGAGGGTGGGTCAAAACAAAAGTATGGGGCTGCAATTCCAAAAGTTGGCTATGCACATTATCGTGGCAAACATATGAACAAGACGACACAATATCGTGGACTGTAGAACCAAAAAAACCTTTATATAAGCATCTAGCCAATTGAGACGAAACGGTAATGTGAGACGGGATTTTACACAAGTTCGAGACTTGTAAGTTACAGGAGAGCAAATCAGAGCCAACAATAGGAAATGCAAACAGCTGGGATTGAAAAATAACATAACTCGGAGATATACTGATCGAACAAGTCTGATTATGATAGCCAAAAGGAATGGCCTTAACAGAATACAATTTAAATAAAGCGTCCTTCTCTCTCAATGGTACTTTTACATGTGCAAAAATATATGAATCAAAAATATCGCATGACAGCAATTTTAGTGTGTAATAAACATCAACGTTAGATATCGGAATAGCCAATAACATATTCTTAAGGTTTACTGATTCTTCTAAAATACGTAATTGATCCTCCAATACTTTATAAGGGATAAGAACCGGGTCTAGCTTACCCACTCTACAACTCTGCAGGGACGTCTGATACTTTTGAATTTCCACTAATTTTAAAATGTGCATCGAAAGTTGGTAAATTTCTCCGAGTAATGAGAAAATTTCTAGTTGACTCTTATCAGCCAAATTTTGTACTGAATTTGCTAAAACTTTCGTCTGATCCAATAGTGTTTTTGAGAAGGTCTCCATTTTCTGAAAGTTTTTCCCAATCTGAGATTGAAACTCGGTCAGGGTTACAGATGCATTGTGAATAAAAATAGAATTATGAAGTAATTGTTCTCGAAGTTGAACTACGAGCGACTGAATTTTGTCTTGTTTTTGTTGATATGCGGATAACTGACTATGGGTAGCTAGTCCGCAGCACCAGCTGAATAGGGTTCCAATTCCATTAAAAATGGAACGGGTATTTGGAGAGTGGACGTTGGTTCTATAAGGTTCGTTAACCGTTAAAAGATTATTGGCTAAGTGTGTATGTAACGCATCCAAACTGGAAGCTAAACTGCATGTCTGAACAGAATAAGAGTTACTGCCATTACAATGTAAAGAGTTAAACAACGAAGAAGCCTGAATAGGTCTAGGAAACTGAAAACTCACATTGAACAGCAGAGGAACCGCATGCTGATACAAAATGTGTCCATGGAGTTCGTTAAAATAAAATCCGCTAGATATAGATACATCTAGGGAAGATGATACAATTGAAATTAATAGGAGAACCTGCAGCGTCTGGAACAAATTAAAATAAAAAATAACATAGACCAAATGCACAATAATAAAATAAGTCACGTATAACATACCATAGTATGTACAACAATTAAGTGATGTATATAATTATCATATATCTGTATTCGAATATATATATAGTATTACTATTAGAAAAAAAACACTGTATTAATACCATAAGTACATTGAAAAAACATATGTACAACCATCTTAAGATAATGAACGACTTAAACTTTACTAAATTCGCCTTGTACTGGTAACACATATCTCTATATCTCACTTATACCAGTAAATTGCTTTATATGTCAAGTCAGAGGAAATATTATCATTTCGAAGTAACTAGTCAAGTAGAATTATCGTCTATTCTTGGAAGAAAACAGTCTAAATCGGTAACATTCAACATGTTGAAAAATAGGTTTTAAAAATCGACTATATCGGTAAGATTGCATGCATGCGTATATGTCATAAAATAGTACTTAAAATTGTCACATCCAGGATTCCTCAGGAAGGTAGCTAGTCTTCCTTACAGAAAATGAAATTCACAGTTAATTATAGGTCAAATCAGTAGGTTTATCATTAAAAAAAAAATGCACGTGCTAAATAATTATAACTTAAATATATAGAGATAAGATGGAATGTATCTCTCAGGAGAGAAAAAAAAAGGTCAAAATCGTAATAATCCTTTCTTTCTTTGCAGGTAAGAATGGAGAAAGAAAAAAATCCAACATCGAGCGCACAACGTCGCAAGCAAAGTAGCCACACTGAAGCTTTACGTAACTATAGCTAAAATATTTCGAAATATGGTTTCTTAGAGAAAGAAAGAAAAAAAAAACAAATTTCTCTCAGGAATCATAGAAATCCAAAATACTAACATAGAATAAGAGATTTTTTTTTCTAACCACACCTTACACTAGTTAGGGAAGTATAAGGGAACGTACTCATCGTAAATTTGCTTGTTTTCCTTATCAAAAAGACAAAAGATAATTTTTTCGAAGTCGGACAAATTTGTCTCAAGCATATTGCGGACAGTTGATAATGCTATCTTTGCTGCTTGCAGTTTGTCAAAACCGAACGCACCAGTGCCTAAACAGCAGAAGGCGAGCGTTCGACAATTGTTGTCAATAGCCTGTTTCATGCAGTTTGAGTAACACTGCCTCAAAATGCGTTTGTTATTGTCTCTAGGAGCACAAGTAAATAATACATTCGCTGCAGGGAGATTGAAACCAGGCGACATTTTTACTTGTCCTGGTCGAAGTGAACCAAGCTTTTTACACACCTCAAGGAGTTGTTCTCCGGCGGCTCTATGGATTGCTCCATCGACACCAGATCCAGGCGTTAGGGTTTCATTGGCAGCATTAACCACCGCATCGCATTTAAGTTTGGCTATATCTCCATAAAAAATGCTAACTTTCTTGTTAATGTCTTCATTGATATTATAAAGTGGTTTTCTAGTAGGCTTTGGGAATTGCAAAGACGAAACCGTAGGTAATTCCTCCGCGTCAGTAACGTGTATATACTCGATCGGCTCCTTTAAAGTCGACACAAGAGTAAGATGTTCAATGTCTTCTATTTGATTGCTATTGTGAAGATCTTCCTGACGAATACAAGCAACATCATCAGACAGGTCGGTGTCTTCGGGTGGAGGGTCGTCTGGATAGTATGGTTTCAATCTGGTCACGGCCATCGATTCAATTTTCTCCCTTCCTTTTGCTGTTTTATACTTCACAAAGTAAGCGTTAGCATGGTCTTCTCTAACCACAAGACCTGGGCCGAAATAGTGACCTGAAAAAGCTTTGGCATGACCTCGTTTCCTAGTAGGATCGCTCCGCTCAACGCGTGCAAACTGGCGTCACAGTACACATGTACATCCTTGTTGGGGTGGTATCTCATCAATGTTGGGGCGGAGATGATAGCTTCTTTCATCTTCTCAAATGCCTGTTGTTGCGCAGCAGTCCATTTATAGGGAACCTCTTTCTTAAGTAATCTTAACAGGGGTTCCGCGATGGTCGAAAAGTCCTTCACGTAAGATCGAACGAAGGAACACAATCCTAAAAAACTCTTGAGCTGCTTCTGTGTCTTAGGTCGTTTGTAATTTCTAATAGAGTCAGTAATTCGGTCGGAGATTGATATCCCCTGCTGGGAAACTACGTGTCCCAAAAGCTCTAATGAAAAATGCGCTAGTTTAGTTTTCTCTGGGGAGAGTTTCAATCCACGCTCTCGGAGTCTTTGAAATAACTTCCTTGTTGTAGCAAGAACCTGTTCAAATGAGTCTGCCCCCCAGACTACATCATCTAAATAATAATAAACTGAATCTTCTTCTAGACCTTCAAGTGTAAGTTTCATTACGTCATTAAGAGCACTCGGACTCGTCACTAAACCCATAGGGAGGACCTTGAAACAGTATTGCCTTTCACCCGGGACTGAAAAGGCTGTAATAAGTTGACTCCTTTCTGTCAATTTAATCTGATAAAAACCTGATGTGAGATCTGAAAGACAGATGAATCTATGGCCACTGGAACGTTCTAAAATGTCCTGCATAGAAGGTACAGGATAGCTGGATGGAATCACGTGACTGTTGACAGCTCTCAGATCCACAATCAGCCTATAAGAACCACTTTTCTTGCGTACTAGAGTGATCGGAGAGTTCCACGGCGAGTGACACGGTTTAATAGCATCTTGTTTCAAAAGTAACTTGATCTGGTCGCTGACGGCATCGCGAAGATGGTAGGGGATCGTATAAGGCTTTACTGAAACAGGATTAGGATCCTTGAGTTGGATATCGTGCTCGTACCCACGAGCCTGCGAAAAGTCATCGGGAGACCAACTAAAAACATCCTTGAATTCAGCGATAAGGTCATACAATTGCCGTTTCTGATCATTATTCAATTCTGGGTTTACATTAACACGGGTTACGTCAAAGCCAGGTATGTCATGAGATTGAGAGTCAATCTCTTCGGTTACATTTGTACACAAATGCTCACTATTTTTGTCTACAGCAAGTCCCACAACCTTATTTTTCCACAACAAAAATGTCTTGTCTGTAGGGTTAGTTACCCAAATAAACGAGTTAACGTTGTCCACAAAAGATTCTTGAAAAAGAAGGCTGACCACCCCAGGTACAAACTTAAGGGGCTGTAACCACTCTCTAGATCCCACTAAATCATAACATTTCCGGAGGGGAACTCGGACCTTCGAACGAGGCGGTAGCCACGTGGACGACACAACTTTAAACACTGGTTTAATCATGGTTGCAAATTCAGCAGACACATTGCAAATATGTGAAGACTGAGGCAAGGTGGCAGAAGGAATTTTACCAAACCTAGAAATGACTAATGAACGATCTTTCTGATTCAGATCAGCCTCGTGAGCTAGCAAAAAATCTTGTCCCAATAAAGGGGGGTGCGGGTAGCTAGGGATAATCCTAAAAGGATGACAGAAATATTTCGACCCCACCTGGAATCGAACCAAGGCTATCTTACTAACTGGTAAAGTCTTACCCGTAACTCCCTTCAAAACACTAGACGTTGGAAAAATTTTAGCCTTACTAGGTACCATCTGTGCCGAAATACAAGATATCTGCGAGCCACTATCTAGAAGGATAGGGCTATCCTTACCATTCAATCTAATCACAATATGTGGAAGAGCTCGTTCAAGAAGGAGGGGGACTTTTATACGCTTAGGAGTTGATGGCCCACCATCATCAACCCTGTAAACTAGTTTAAATTACTCAGGCAGTGGGCTGCAATATGATTTTCCTTCCCACATTTAAAACAAATGATGGGCTTCTTATTCCTACCCTGACTATTGTTATTTTGACTGGCATAACGTGTTTGTTGTTCAGACTGCTGCTGACTAGGCTGTTGCGAAGAAAAATTACGTCTTCCTCTGTTGTTGTTATTATTATTACGGCGCGGATTATTTTTCGTACCTGCATTCTTTTGTACATGTTGACCTTGCAACGACAACTGAGTTAGTTGCTTTTGAATATTCGCTAACTGGTCTTTAAACTCGTCCGCTGACAGCTTCGGAGCGGAAGCTTCAGAGGTTAAAGTCCGCGTAGAGCGATCAATCTGCTGACTAGGAAGAACAACATTCCCACGACCTTCATAATTTTCTGGCGGATTCAGCTGAACTGGCGCTTGCGAGAGAAAAGGATTCTGTTTAACGAGCTTTTCGATCGCTTTCCTTTCCAATAAAACTCTTGCCTTTTCCTCGTCTAATAAATCTTGCACCAATTCTTCGACCGTGGTGTAAGTCTTTTTGATTGCAATGCGCATATATTCTGGGATCAACCCATCAATAATGAGCTGAATCTGCTTCTGTACTGGAGCCTCTTTATCGTTACGAAGAATCAGGTTCCTCTTTGCGTAAACATAGGACAATACAGACTCGTTGGATGCCTGTTCCCGGGAGCGCATCTCATGTTCAGTTAATTGGGGCAACAAAGCGTTTTTGAAGGCATCCTTAAATTTATTTTTAAATTGGTCGTACGACATGGCTGGAAAATCTGGTTGTTTTGAGATGGTATCAAACCAGTACGCGGCTGGACCCTTCAATAAAGAACCAAGTATCCACTTTTTCTTAAGATCCGGCCAATTGTTAACCTGGGCCAAAACCTCGAACTGGTCAACATAATGGACCGCATCATCCCCCATGCGTCCATAAAACGGTTCAGGTCGTAAGATGTGACTAAGCATACTGAGATTGTCTTGTTGACCACCAACTGCCATGTCGAATAACGAAGAGGAAGAAGTACTAGAAGGTGCCTCAATATCAGAGATGGAATGTGAAAACTGCAAATTACGCCGAATGCGATCAAAACACTGCCTAGTATAATGAACGCGTCCAGGGGAGGAAGTAACAATAGGCTCAAAATATTCTGTTAAATCTAAATCGTTATATGCATCATCACTAATATCACACTCTTGAGCAAATTGACGTAACATAAAAAAACGTAAATACACACACTTGCAAAATCACAAATAATATCACTTAAAATTAAAGACAAGTCAGATTCTAACACCAGACATTGTTACCAAATCAAGGGTGGTAGGGTGGGGGAAATTCCAAATAAGTGCTAAACAAATAGGTGGGAGGCAAAATTTCTAAAACTCACGAGAGAACTCACAGAGACCAAACCGTAGGCGCTTCCACCATGAAACGTGACTGGAATTCTGACTTTTCCAGTAACGGAATGAATGTCGGGAAGGTACATTAAGAGTAAACCAATGAGATCTAATAAGATTAATATTCGTTCCAACTAAAATGCATTTTCTAACTTTACACTGGTCATATGGCATAAGGCCTAGTTTTATACTGATATGCATCTATCGTTAAGTTTTGAAATGAAACTCAAACTCTTTTTAGAAAATAGCATGGCAAACTTATAGGAATGGTAGAGCAAAGGTGATGAATTTCTAGGGGCGAGCTTATACAGCCTGGTGTTCGAATACTGCTTGGCAGAAAAGGTACTTTACCTTAATCTCATGAAAACAATCCATGATTGCGTATCAAGCCAACGCGAGAGAATTACGGAGAAGCTCCTTTGTCAACAATCCAACCACTTCTTCCCTGAGACTCCCCTGTCCGATGGTTTTGTTTCAGTTCCGTTTTTTCCGGGTCCCTACTTCCTGTCATGTGGTCTTCCAAATATGGTCAAGGCGTCTCTCTAGACGCCACCCGCGTCAACCTCATCATTTCGACGTCACTCCGAAGTTCGTTGTCCAGGCCGACCTCATCAGAGGCGATGTCCTCCAAGCCCAGACTCATCAGGATCGAACCCGGCAAAAACTTGAAGACAAAGCGGAAGGCAGGAATCTCTGACTCTAGGTGTAAATACAGAAAACACAAACCTCAGGAGAACATTTTCCTCAATGCTGACTGCGGAAGCTAGACACGGAAAACAAGATTCAGCATCTCGTTTGTTTGTCAATCGGCTGCATAAGCGGAAGAGGAAGAGGTAAGGGACTTCTAGGACATTTGCCTTTCATGCTGGGTTTAATAACACAGAAAAGAAAAGTAATACAAAATGCTCTTCGAGCCTTTAGACTACATAAATCAAAAATAAAAAAAAATAATAATGTTTTCTTCTGTAATGAATCCTCCGGGGATCGAACCAAGAGACCGGATCCTCAACAATTATTTATTTTATAATTAAATAAAATTGTATATTCATTTGGAATTCTTTTGGTATTACTGCTTGGTACATACTGTTTATTTACACTACCATGCAAAAGGTCCGAATATTACATGAGTACATTTTCAATGAGCAGGGCACTCTGTCCAATTTACTTTTAAGACATACCAAAACGATATTTAAAAAAACGGTGAATACCCCCTACTGATAACTTTTGCTTTATGGTCGTTTCTGCGCGTAAGCATAAGTTATAGATGGTCATGAGGGGGGCCTATTAGATGGGTGAGAGGGGCGACACTAGGGATTTTGCCTAGGGGCGCCAAAGGCCATTGTTTCGCCACTGCTCTTGGGTCTAGCCTACAATAGGTTGAACAATTGGAACGCAAGTTGCATGATTACTGGATCTTCAGCCTACGATTAAAACTTAAAAAAAAGAATCCGTTTGCACATATAAAGAGAGGACAAGAGGCAGGATCATAAAGAATTGCCCAAATGGTATGAAACGGCATTACTCGAACAAGCGGTTCTACCAAATTCTGACATTTCGTACATTTTCTGGTTAGGTTAGAATTTCGTATTACTTTTAGCAAAGCGTGCACTAAATAAGGAGCTCCATTACTCTTGCAGATTAACTTAAGGAGGACTTAGTATAAATACAGTGTGGGTGTATGGCATGAAAACTGCAGTGCATAAAACATGAACCAATTTGTGCAAGGTGGACACTACAAAGCACAAATCTTATCTAACCGAGTCAGAACAAGGAGCCCGAGCGGAAACGAGGGGGTGCTTACGAAGGCCGCAGGCGCGTCAGCAAGGAGGGGTATAGCATTAACGAGGTTAGTAGGAGAGTACGGTTACACAGTGATTTATGCAGAATTTTGAACTTAGGGGGGTGCAATCTTGCATTAAGTTTGCATACTATTATTGTCTTTTTAATTATTTTTTTTTTCAAACTTTAAAATTCGTTGATGCAACGAACGATTGCATTGGATTTCCTTTCTCAGCCAAAGCAAATTAAACGGTGTGACAAATATCTTGGCATTTGAAGGCGGCGCTCCAAGTTCCCTTTCAATGTTATTAGCAAATGAGACGCCAACGATATTGCCACGTTTATTTTATACACATCCACGTCTATCCCCTGTCACCTGATCGCGCTGTAGTTTGTCTCTTTAGCCATAGCCACACCTCTTTACCACTTGGTAACGTCGCGCCAGAGCTTGAGTTTTATTCATTCAGCTGAAATGCCAAGATGTTTGTCAAAGCTTTTATCATCAACTTTCTCATGCTTGGTGCGACGTCGAAATGAAATCGTTGGCAATCGATCGATCAAACGTTGTTATAACGATCACAGCTGTGTAAGGGTTGATTTTCATTCAACCTTGCGTTGCGTGCTTTGCTTGAAAATTTATCTTGTCGAAATCATATTGTTTTATTCTATTGGCACTTGAAAACAAGAACTCAAAATCTTTTAAAAACCAAAATGGTAAGATTTATAATGGTGTCTTGCCGTTCTGCCTAAAGGCCCTCCAGCACTTCGCAGAAAATATTTTCAATGATCTTATCTTTAGACAGAATGGGAATTCCAGTTCTGCCTAATCTTTCGAGATTAGGAATTCTGTACAGGGAGGGATTTCTTCAAGATAATTTTTCTTTAGTAATTGTAACAGATTCTGTAAGAAGAATAACTACCTTCTTTAAGTTTTATCATAAATTTTAGATGTTATTCTACTTGTTCTTCACGGAAAAATGACTACATACAGTTATGTTATTAACAGTGTTATTCACATCTATTCAGTAAAAGTGAATGTGATTTTAAAAAAGGCACCTGCAGAGAAATGGAAAATTGATTGACTGAGTTGCAAGAAAACCGTTTGACATTGTAGCTGTAACAAAGATAAAACAAACTTACTTCGGTCTAGTATCAAGTCATTTCACAACAAAATTTTATTCAGTTTCCAGTAGTTCACCTCCAACATGCTAAGGCTCGTAGTCAAGGGCGGCTTTATTATTTTAATTTTGTTTAGGCTCGCTCCCTCGCATAGGGATAAATATGCACATTTGATTGATTAATGACAATAAGAAATTACTTTTATAGTAGTGATTGCTACTCTTCATTAAATAATTATTAACCATTAACATAAAGAGTGGTAAATATATTTACTTTTTATTGTATCTTTTAGTGATTATCATTTTTTCAAAATTTTTGGGTACACCACTGCCTACCCGCCAAAACCGCATTGCTCTCAGTACGTAAGAGGTGCCACAGTTCACATCCTCAAGACATGTTTGGTCATATATTAAGCAAACAATACAAAACGATGCGTAGGACGGCCCTTATCCCCGATTATCTGACCTTTTGATTTGATTGAAAGTATCTACGAAAAACATACAAGTATTTCAATATTAATATTGACATTTTGTATTGCTGCTATTTACATTGATGACATAAATGTGAAAATAAAAGTATACACAAAAGACTATTGCATATAGTATAGAATTATGTATATAAGACAAACCATCTGATAAGGTGATATAAAGAAAATTAGTTGTCATGTAGAACACTAACATTCTTAATTAATCCTTTTAGCGTTTATGGCATACTTTTATACCACGGCGTAGTATCGTCTTTGACCGCTTATTCAGGTTCTATAAAAATATTTAAGCCGGATTCTTTTTATTGGTCACGTCAGGAATGGACCAAAAGCACCCTAGATGCGTTTTAAGACCGGATGTTCAACTTGGGCAGCCAAGTGCAGGCGGAGGGGCGTGACTTTTGTTTTTTTCTTAAGGGGAATTTCAACAATTTTTCACGCCTTTAGTTTTCAAAATATCAAATAGAAACTTTGCATACGGATTGTGTGTACCTTTGGATATTTCTAAAATTTTTTGGGATTCCTACGTGAAAACAGGGCCGGGACCGAGGAGCGCAAATGTTCCGAGAGGGTGTTTTTTTTTTTTTTTTTAGAAAGATTACCGTTTTCTTTTTCTTTTTTTTTACGATTTTTCCAATTCAGGTGGATGTTATGGACATTTGAGTGATACCGTTGGAAAGGCTCGTTACAGTGAAAAAAATGGCGTTTGAACCATGATTCTTGACCAAATAGTAATGACGCAGTACATTTTTATAATGTATATATATATATATATATATATATATATATATATATATATATATATATATATATATGTGTGTGTGTGTGTGTGTGTGTGTGTGTGCGTGTGTGTGTATAGTGCCTAAATTCAGACTTTCAATAATTTTTTACGCCTTTTGTTTTGAGATGCAAGATTGAAATTTTGCACACGTGTTATGTACATAACAGGGATTGTTTTTGAAAAAAAGTCAGATTACTACGTGAACCCAGGCCCGGGCCAGACGGGCAAAGTGTTTTGACGGGATTTTTTAAAAAATCAGGGTTTTCCCCGAATTATCCAGTTCAGGTGTATGATATGGACATGTGAGTGGTGCCGTTGGAAGGAGCGTCTTATACTGAAGAAAATGGCGTTCAATTCATGACTCTAGGTCAAACAGTAATGACGCAGTACATTTCTGAAGTGTTTATACGAGGAATAATCAATATATATACGAGGGACTATCAATAATTACTGTCCCCGGCATATTTAAAATACTTAAGCTGGGATGGCTGATGGGAGATATTGTAGCCTAATGTCTTAGATGCCTATATGCTAAATGTCAGAACCATATCTGCTATATTAATATTGTTTTTTGTCGTTTCAGGTGTGAGAGATGGCACCTAGCTTGAAAAATGGGTTAAGACCAAAGGAGATTCATGAGAATATGATCAGTGTGATGGGTGATGAGGCTCCTTCCTACCAGGTGGTAAAGAACTGGTGCCGTGACTTGCGTTGTGGCAGGGAAAGCTGTCAAAAGGACCCTGGTGCTAGTCCTCCAACAACTGCATGCACCCCAGAAAACATTGATGGTGTGCATGATACGATTATAGCAGCCGGACGAATCGCAGTGCAACAGTTAGCAGACATCATGCACATCTCTGTAGGCTCAGAAGAAACCATTGTGCATGAACACTTGGGATTCAGAATGGTGTCAGTGCGATGGGTACCCAAAATGTTAACTCGTGAAAATCAGAAAGACAGAGTTCGATGTTCAAGGGCTGGCTTGGAGGTTATGGGGGCAGACCTGAAACAGTTCTGTGAAAGATTTGTGACAGTGGATGAGACGTGGCTCCATCACTATGACTCCGAGTCCAAACGACAGAGCATGGAGTGGTGGCACAGCTGTTCACCTCCCCCACGCAAGTTCAAGGTACAAGCATCAGCACGCAAGGTTATGGCCACAATTTTTTAGAATGCGAAGCGAGATATACATTACTCAAAATGAAAGCCTGCTATATGCTTGAACACAAGAACGAAATCAAATAGCATCACAGTTACTTTTCGTAATTAAAATGAATAGTCTTACTGTAATATGCTAAACGTATTTCAAATGTATTAAAGGTATAATAAATAGGAAAACCCAGAACTTTTCATTTGGGTGTGTGTGTGAAAGAAAGCTATTCTGCCCTTTTATTATAACACTTTTACGTTTTATTCAGTTTTCAGCATTTGAAAAAAAAAAGAGAAAAAGTAATCTTAGTTGAAAAAATAATCATAGAGAATGTGCATTGATACATCTAATATATACTCCTGTGATTATGTTCAATGGATTTTGTCCTCGCCAGAATTTTCCTTGCACTTTGACCGCTTGGATTTAGTTCGCGCCCTTCTTACTACAGGCATTTTATACATGAGTTCCGATCTGCATACAAACACGCTAGGAGTCAAGCTAGGGGCTGCATTTCCCTAAAGTAGTAGAAAATGGATCGATCTGGAACATATGAGGCCAACCTAGGCCAACTCACGAGCCCCTGGGAAATTGAGCACCTTACACCGCGAACCCACGGTCTTTTACGACCTTCATTTTCGGGGTGAATTTGTTCCCTTTTATGAGCACTTTCTAGGGGGTGTACTCGTTCTCTTTTATGACCACTTTTTAAGGGGTGAACTCGTTCCCTTTTATGAGCACTTTTTCAACCCCTATTTTAATTACGAACACATAGAAGAGCAGATAACACATAGCACTATTTTAACATAGCAGATAACATATAAAATTACGTACACATAACATAGCAAGGGTGTACTCGTTCTCTTTTATTAGCACTTTTTCAACCCTTATTTTAACATAGCAGATAACACATAGCACTATTTTAACATAGCAGATAACATATAAGATTACGAACACATATAAGAGCAGAAGACTACATAACATAGCAGGGTGAACCCGTTCTCTTTTATGAGCACTTTTGAGGGGTTTACTAGTTCTCTTTTATGACCACTTTTTAAGGGGTGAACTCGTTCCCTTTTATGAACACTTTTTCAACCCCTATTTTAATTATGAACACATAGAAGAGCAGATAACACATAGCACTATTTTAACATAGCAGATAACATATAAGATTACGAACACATAACATAGCAAGGGTGTACTCGTTCTCTTTTATTAGCACTTTTTCAACCCTTATTTTAACATAGCAGATAACACATAGCACTAATTTAACATAGCAGATAACATATAAGATTACGAACACATAACATAGCAAGGGTGTACTCGTTTCCTTTCATGAGCACTTTTTCAACCCTTATTTTAACATAGCAGATAACACATAGCACTATTTTAACATAGGAGATAACATATAAGATTACGAACACATATAAGAGCAGAAGACTACATAACATAGCAGGGTGAACTCGTTCTCTTTTATGAGAACTTTTAAGGGGTGTACTAGTTCTCTTTTACGACCACTTTTTAAGGGGTGAACTCGTTCCCTTTTATGAGCACTTTTTCAACCCCTATTTTAATTACGAACACATAGAAGAGCAGATAACACATAGCACTATTTTAACATAGCACATAATATATAAGATTACGAACACATAACATAGCAAGGGTGTACCCGTTCCCTTTTATGAGCACTTTTTCAACCCTTATTTTAACATAGCAGATAACACATAGCACTATTTTAACATAGCAGATAACATATAAGATTACGAACACATACAAGAGCAGAAGACTACATAACATAGCAGGGTGAACTCGTTCTCTTTTATGAGCACTTTTGAGGGGTTTACTAGTTCTCTTTTATGACCACTTTTTAAGGGGTGAACTCGTTCCCTTTTATGAACACTTTTTCAACCCCTATTTTAATTATGAACACATAGAAGAGGAGATAACACATAGCACTATTTTAACATAGCAGATAACATATAAGATTACGAACACATAGCAGATAACACATAAGAGTACGTAACATAACAAGGGTGTACTCGTTCTCTTTTATGAGCATATTTTAGGGGTGTACTCGTTCCCTTTTATGAGCACTTTTCCAACCCCTATTTTAATTACGAACACATAGAAGAGCAGATAACACATGAGTACGTAACATAACAAGGGTGTACTCGTTCTCTTTTATGAGCACATTTTAAGGGTGAACAGGTTCGCTTTTATGAGCACTTTTCAACCCCTATTTTCACATAGCAGATAACACATAATATTACGAACACATGGAAGAACAGAAAACACAGCACTATTTTAATATAATAGATAACATATAAGATTACAAACATATTTCATAGCAAGGGTGTACTCGTTCCCTTTTATGAGCACTTTTTCAACCCTTATTTTAACATAGCAGAAATGACATAAGACAACATAACATAGCAGGGTGAATTCGTTCTCTTTTATGAGCACTTTTAACGGGGTGTACTAGTTCTCTTTTACGACCACCATTTTAGGGGTTGAACTCGTTTCCTTTTATGAGCATATTTTTCAAACCCTATTTTAACATAGCAGATAACACATAGGATTACGAACACATATAAGAGCAGAAGAATACATAACATAGCAGGCTTCCATTTTAAGGGTGAACTCGTTCTCTTTTATGAGCATATTTTTCAACCCCTATTTTAACATAACAGAAGTGACATAAGACTATGCAACATAGCAGGTGTTTACTCATTCCAACCCTTATTTTAACATAACAGAAATAGCAGACAATGATCAAAGATAGTCACTTTAGAGGGTGTATTCATTCATTCTACTTGATGACCATTTTTCCACCTCTAATTGAAATTACATAGCAAAGCAGATAATACATAAGATTCGTTTCCTTTTATGAGCACTTTTAGGGGTGTATTCATTCCCTTTTATGATTACTTTTTCAACCCCTATTTGAACATTTTAACATAGCACAAATTTATGAACCCATTCTCCACCCCTATTTTAACGTAGCACTGATTTCGTTCCCAACCCTTAATTTAACATAGCAGAAATGACACAAGCATGTCCCAAAACTACTGACCATCGTGAACAAAGGTCAAACTCAAGAACGAAACAACATATCGAGGTGGTGTTTCCACATTTAGCAATTGGTCATCAACGACTGATCATCGAGGTCAAAGATCAAATCTCGTAAACGAAGCAACACATTGAGGTGGTGTTTCCACATTTAGTAATTGGTCATCAACTACTACAAGTTCCAAAATACTGATCATCGAGGTCAAAGGTCAACATACTTAAAACCTAATAACACGAAAACTGAGCAAAATATTGAGGTGCTGTTTCCTCATTTAGCAATTGGTCATCAACTACTACAAGTTCCAAAAATAATGACCATCGAGATCAAAGGTCAACATACTTAAAACTTAATAATTCGACTACTGAGACACATATTGAAGTGCTATTTCCAAATCTAGTAATAGATCATCAACTAGTACAAGTTCCAAAATAATGATCATCAAGGTCAAAGGTCAACATACTTTAAACCTAATAACTCGAAAACGGAGCCAAATATCGAAGTGGTGTTTCCACATTTAGCAATAGATCATCAGTTACTACAAGTTTCAAAAATAGTGACCATCGAGGAAAAAGGTCAAAAACTCGAAAATGGACCCACATATTCAGGTGCTGTTTCCAAATCTAGTAATAGATCATCAACTAGTACATGTTTAAAAAGTACTGACTATCGAGGTCAAAGGTCAAATATTTAAGCCTCAATAACTTGTAAACAGCGTGTCGGATAAATTTGTATGACCTATTCAGTTTTGTACCAAGCAGAGAGAAGTGAAGGATGAATAAATATGACTGGCTTACTTCGAGAAAGAAAACAAAGATATGCCATTTTAACTATTTAAATAAACGAAAGGATAAATTTGAATGAGCTATTCAATTTTGTACCAACGAGAAATGTCATATTATCCAGCTCAGAATTTATGTAACTTTTGAACAACTGAAATGTTCTTTTTTGTATCAAACCAGAAAAAACCGAAGAAGGGTCATTTTAACAAGTTCATAATTTCTCTAACGAAAGAATAATTTCGATGTTCTACTTTTAATACCAACGAGAAAAATGAACTAGCTGAATATACGAAAGAATAAATTTAAGTGACCTATTCAATTTTGTACCAATAAGAAATGTCATTTTTAACTGGCTCTTAATTTGATTGGTCTAAAAAAGGCAAAAAGAACTTTTTTATATAATTTTACTACTCAAATAAACAATGGAATATTTAGTGTTGTACCACCGAGAAAAAACAAAGAATATTGTACCATTTTGGAGTTTTCAAGTAAACAAAGGACTTATAATTTGTGTCAACTCTGAGAAGGATCATTTTAACTAGCCGAGTATTTTTTTTACCATTTTGTATTATTTCAACAAACAAAAGCAAAAAGCAAAAAATGATCATTTTAACTAGTCTAATAAACGAAGCCATAAATATGAGTGTACTACTCAAATAAACAAAAGAACAAAATTGTACTAACCAGAAAAAGCGAAGAAGGTCCATTTTAACTAACTGAGAATTTCTGTACCTTTTTGTACTATTTAAAGAAACGATGGAATAAATTTGAGTGGTCTGTTTTTTGTACTAACTAGAAAAATCGAAGAAGGTACCTTTGTACTAGTCCAATGAACGAAAAAACAAATTTGAGTGTTCTACTTTTTATACCAAACATAGAACCATTTTAGCTAGCTGAGTATTTTATACCACTTCGTGCTACTCAAATAAACGAAAGAATAAAATTGTACTAACCATTTTAACTAGCTCAAACACAATTTTAACTAGCGCAGAATTTCTGTAACGCAAAAATTAATTTGAATGGACTAACAAGAAAGAAAGCAAAGATATGCCATATTAATTATTTAAATAAACAAAGAGATAAATTTAAGTGATCTATTCCATTTTGTACCCAAGGAGAAATGCCCTTTTAATTAGCTCAGAATTTATAAAAAAAGCGAAGATGGTCCATTTTAACTATTTAAATAAACGAAGGAATATATTTGAGTGGTACCAACGAGAAATGCCATTTTTATCTATTTCAGAATTTCTAATGCATGTTGTATTATTTAAACAAACAAAGGGATAAATTGGAGAAAGCGAACATGGACTCAGAATTTTATATCATTTTGTAATACTCAAATTTGGATGGATTATTTAGTTTTGGTACCAAGCAGAAAAAAATAAACGAAGGTATAAATTTGTACTGACCAGAAAAGCGAAGACATTTTTTAAAAAAAATAATCAATTTATTGGAGGTGTCCTATTTCCTTTTGTACCATCGAGAACCATTTTTAAATGGCTTAGAATTTTATAACTTTTTGTAATATTTGTACCAAACAAAAAAGCAAGGAAATACCATTTTAAATAGCTCAGAATTTCTTGTCCATGTTGTTCTATTTAAAGAAGCGAAGGGATAAATTTAATTTTTCACCAACGAGAAATGCCAGTTTAACTAACTCAGCATTTTATACCATTTTGAAATTTTTAATAAACAAAGGAATATACTTGTACTAACGAGAAAAAAGCGAAAAAAAACTTTTGTACCACTCCAATTAACGAAATAGTAAATTTAGGCGTTCTACGTTTTATACCCACGAGAAAAAAATTAACATTCATTTTATTTAAATAAACAAAAGAATAAATTTGTACTAACTAGAAAAAGCGAAAAAGGACCATTTTAACTGACTCAGAAGTTCTATACCATTTTGTACTATTTGCGAAGGGATAACTTTTGAGTGAGCATTTTTTATAACATTTTATAATATTCAAATAAACGAAGAAATAAAATCGGATGGAGTCTTTAGTTTTGTACCAAGCGAAGGCGAAGAAGGTCTATTTTAACTAACTCAGCATTTTATACCTTTTTGTGCTATTGAAATAATCAAGGGAACAAATTTGAGTAGTCTATTTTTTTTTGTACCAAACCGAAAAATGCAAGGAAATACCATTTTAACTAGCTCAGCATGTTATAACTTTTTGTGCTACCATTTGTCCATGTTGTACATTTTAAACAAACAAAGGAATAAATTTGTGTTACCTATTCACTTTTGTAGCAAGTAGAAAAATGAAAGAACTAACATTTTGTACTAACTCAAACAAACGAAAGAATAAATTTGAGTGGCTTAAGCAAAGAAGGTTAATTTATACCTTCTTGTGCTATTAAAACTTAGTGACCTATTCAATTTTATACCAAGTAGATTTTTTTTGCAATTAAAAAAACGGAGAAGGTCTACTTTCTGTACCAACCAGAGAAAAACAAAGGAAGACCATATTCTGCTACCCAAACAAACGAAGGAATAAATTTGTGTGATCTATCCACTTTTATAGCAAGCAGAAAAAAGCCCCTTTTAGTTTTATACCAACCACGAATTTCCATTATAACAAGCTCGGTATTTTTATCTTTCCGGTGCTACATTTTATATTTTTGTGTCATCCAGAGAACAATTTAAATTTACTCTCACGTCACTAAGAAAGGCTCATAAAATATTTGAACGTGAGATTTAACAAACCTGTGTTGCGTAATAATTCAATTATAATATAATTGTATAGAACAGACTACATACCAATTAGCGTTCTAAAGAAAACTGATGAATGATGACAAATCATAACAGCATGCTTGGTCATTTTGAATCACAGCAGAAGAATCAGCTCATGAAGGAGAAGAAAAGTTTTTTTAAGATCCATGTTGAACACCGTCTATAAAGAGTGCTGAAGATATTTAAGCAACGTTACCCAACATTTGCATTGCTAGTATACTGCTTATTTTTCAACGATTTAATTATATTTTTAAAACATTTTTTCTCGTCTAAATCCAAAAAGACAAATATATATTTTTGCATTTATGGATTTTATTATAATGGAATATAAGTTTATGGAGTATATTTGGAAAATAATAGAACATACATCATGATGTTATATTGCTTGAAAACATATTATTAAACACGGAGAATGCATAGAATGTTTTTATTGTAAATATATAAAATTATTTATTTGATTTGTTTTTGCTGAAGAGCAGAAAAAATGACTTGCATGGAGATTGTTTATTGAATAGGTCACTCAGTTTTAATAGCACAAAAAGGTATAAATTAACCTTCTTTGCTTAAGCCACTCAAATTTATTCTTTCGTTTGTTTGAGTTAGTACAAAATGTTAGTTCTTTCATTTTTCTACTTGCTACAAAAGTGAATAGGTCACACAAATTTATTCCTTTGTTTGTTTAAAAAGTACAACATGGTCAAATGGGTAGCACAAAAAGTTATAACATGCTGAGAGAGTTAAAATGGTATTTCTTTGCTTTTTTCGGTTTGGTACAGAAATAAAATAGACTACTCAAATGTATGCCTTTGATTATTTGAATAGCACAAAAAGGTATAAAATGCTGAGTTAGTTAAAATAGACCTTCTTCGCCTTCGCTTGGTACAAAACTAAATACTCCATCCGAATTTATTTCTTTGTTTATTTGAATATTATAAAATGTTATAAAAATGCTCATTCAAAAGTTATCCCTTCGTAAGTAGTACAAAATGGTATAGATCTTCTGAGTCAGTTAAAATGGTCCTTTTTCGCTTTTTCTAGTTAGTACAAATTTATTCTTTTGTTTATTTAAATAAAATGAATGTTAATTTTTTCTCGTGGTTATAAAACGTAGAACGCCTAAATTTATTATTTCGTTAATTAGAGTGGTACAAAAGTTTTTATTCGCTTTTTTCTCGTTAGTACAAGTATATTCCTTTGTTTATTAAAAATTTCAAAATGGTATAAAATGCTAAGTTAGTTAAACTGGCATTTGTCGTTGGTGAAAAATTGAATGTATCCCTTCGCTTCTTTAAATAGAACAACATTGACAAGAAATTCTGAGCTATTTAAAATGGTATTTCCTTGCTTTTTTGTTTGGTACAAATATTACAAAAATGTATAAAATCCTAAGCCATTT
This sequence comes from Thermobia domestica, assembly GCF_964235325.1. Lineage (NCBI taxonomy): Eukaryota > Metazoa > Arthropoda > Insecta > Zygentoma > Lepismatidae > Thermobia > Thermobia domestica. Next base: position 39,785,865 of record NC_137470.1, read on the forward strand.
AAAAATGGTTCTCGATGGTACAAAAGGAAATAGGACACCTCCTATAAATTGACTATTTTTTTAAAAAATGTCTTCGCGTTTGTGGTCAGTACAAATTTATATCTTCGTTTATTTTTTTTCTGCTTGGTACCAAAACTAAATAATCCATCCAAATTTGAGTATTACAAAATGATATAAAATTCTGAGTCCATGTTCGCTTTCTCCAATTTATCCCTTTGTTTGTTTAAATAATACAACATGCATTAGAAATTCTGAAATAGATAAAAATTGCATTTCTCGTTGGTACCACTCAAATATAATCCTTCGTTTATTTAAATAGTTAAAATGGACCTTCTTCGCTTTTTTATAAATTCTGAGCTAGTTAAAAGGGCATTTCTCCTTGGGTACAAAGTGGAATAGATCACTTAAATTTATCTCTTTGTTTATTTAAATAGTTAATATGGCATATCTTTGCTTTCTTTCTTGTTAGTCCATTCAAATTAATTTTTGCGTTACAGAAATTCTGCGCTAGTTAAAATTGTGTTTGAGCTAGTTAAAATGGTTAGTACAATTTTATTCTTTCGTTTATTTGAGTAGCACAAAATGGTATAGAATAATCAGCTAGCTAAAATGGTTCTATGTTTGGTATAAAAAGTAGAACACTCAAATTTGTTCTTTCGTTCATTGGACTAGTACAAATGTACCTTCTTCGATTTTTCTAGTTAGTACAAAAAACAGGCCACTCAAATTTATTCCATCGTTTCTTTAAATAGTACAAAAAGGTACAGAAATTCTCAGTTAGTTAAAATGGACCTTCTTCGCTTTTTCTGGTTAGTACAATTTTGTTCTTTTGTTTATTTGAGTAGTACACTCATATTTATGCCTTCGTTTATTAGACCAGTTAAAATGATCCTTTTTGCTTTTTGCTTTTGTTTGTTGAAATAATACAAAATGGTAAAAAAAATACTCAGCTAATTAAAATGATCCTTCTCAGAGTTGACACAAATTATAAGTCCTTTGTTTACTTGAAAACTCCAAAATGGTACAATATGCTTTGTTTTTCTCGGTGGTAAAAAACTAAATATTCCATTGTTTATTTGAGTAGTAAAATTATATAAAATAGTTCTTTTTTGCCTTTTTTTAGACCAATCAAATTAAGAGCCAGTTAAAAATGACATTTTTCATTGGTAAAAAATTGAATAGGTCACTTAAATTTATTCTTTCGTATATTCAGCTAGTTCATTTTTCTCGTTGATATAAAAAGTAGAACATCGAAATTATTCTTTCGTTACAGAAATTATGAACTTGTTAAAATGACCCTTCTTCGGTTTTTTCTGGTTTGATACAAAAAAAAGAACATTTCAGTTGTTCAAAAGTTACATAAATTCTGAGCTGGATAATATGACATTTCTCGTTGGTACAAAATTGAATAGGTCATTCAAATTTATCCTTTCGTTTATTTAAATAGTTAAAATGACATATCTTTGCTTTCTTTCTCGAAGTAAGCCAGTCATATTTATTCATCCTTCACTTCTCTCTGCTTTGTACAAAACTGAATAGGTCATACAAATTTATCCGACACGCTGTTTACAAGTTTTTGAGGCTTAAATATTTGACCTTTGACCTCGATAGTCAGTACTTTTTTAAACATGTACTAGTTGATGATCTATTACTAGATTTGGAAACAGCACCTGAATATGTGGGTCCATATTCGAGTCTTTGACCTATTACCTCGATGGTCATTATTTTTGAAACTTGTAGTACCTGATGATTTATTGCTAAATGTGGAAACACCACTTCGATATTTGGCTCCGTTTTTGAGTTATTAGGTTTTAAGTATGTTGATCTTTGACCTTGATGATCATTATTTTGGAACTTGTACTAGTTGATGATATATTACTAGATTTGGAAATAGCACTTCAATATGTGTCTCAGTTGTCGAATTATTAAGTTTTAAGTATGTTGACCTTTGACCTCGATGGTCATTATTTTTGGAACTTGTAGTAGTTGATGACCAATTGCTAAATGAGGAAACAGCACCTCAATATTTTGCTCAGTTTTCGAGTTATTAGGTTTTAAGTATGTTGACCTTTGACCTCGATGATCAGTATTTTGGAACTTGTAGTAGTTGGTGTCCGATTACTAAATGTGGAAACAGCACCTCAATATGTGGCTCAGTTTTCGTGTTATTAGGTTTCAGGTATGTTGACCTTTGACCATGATGATCAGTATTTTGGAACTTGTAGTAGTTGATGACCAATTACTAAATGTGGAAACACCACCTCAATATGTTGCTTCGTTTACGAGTTTTGGTCTTTGATCTCGATGGTCAGTAGTTGATGACCAATTGCTAAAGGTGGAAACACCACCTCGATATGTTGTTTCGTTTTTGAGTTTGACCTTTGTTCACGATGGTCAGTAGTTTGGGCACATGCTTGTGTCATTTCTGCTATGTTAAATTAAGGGTTGGGAACGAAATCAGTGCTACGTTAAAATAGGGGTGGAGAATGGGTTCATAAATTTGTGCTATGTTAAAATGTTCAAATAGGGGTTGAAAAAGTAATCATAAAGGGGAATGAATACACCCCTAAAAGTGCTCATAAAAGGAAACGAATCTTATGTATTATCTGCTCTGCTATGTAATTTCAATTAGGGGTGGAAAAAAATGGTCATCAAATAGAATCAATGAATACACCCTCTAAAGTGACTATCTTTGCTCATTGTCTGCTATTTCTGTTATGTTAAAATAAGTGTTGGAATGAGTACACACCTGCTACGTTACATAGTCTTATGTCATTTCTGTTATGTTAAAATAGGGGTTGAAAAATATGCTCATAAAAGAGAACGAGTTCACCCTTAAAATGGAGGCCTGCTATGTTATGTAGTCTTCTGCTCTTATATGTGTTCGTAATCTTATGTGTTATCTGCTTTGTTAAAATAGGGGTTGAAAAATATGCTCATAAAAGAGAACGAGTTCATCCTTAAAATGGAGGCCTGCTATGTTATGTAGTCTTCTGCTCTTATATGTTTTCTTAATCTTGTGTTATCTGCTATGTTAAAATGAGGGTTGAAAAAGTGCTCATAAAAGGGAACGAGTACACCCTTGCTATGTTATGTGTTCGTAATCTTATACGTTATCTGTTATATTAAAATAGTGCTATTTTTTATCTGTTCATCTATGTGTTCGTAATCTTATGTGTTATCTGCTATGTTAAAATAGGGGTTGAAAAAGTGCTCATAAAAGGGAACGAGTTTACCCTTAAAATGTTCTCATAAAAGAGAACGAGTACACCCTTAAAATGTTCTCATAAAAGACAACGAGTACACCTTTGTTATGTTACATACTCTTATGTGTTATCTGCTTTGCTGTGTGTTAGTACTCTTATGTGTTATCTGCTCTTCTATGTGTTCGTAATTAAAATAGGGGTTGGAAAAGTGCTCATAAAAGGGAAGGAGTTCACCCCTAAAATATGTTCATAAAAGAGAACGAGTACACCCTTGTTATGTTACGTACTCTTATGTGTTATCTGCTATGTGTTCGTAATCTTATATGTTATCTGCTATGTTAAAGTAGTGCTATGTGTTATCTGCTCCTATATGTGTTCGTAATTAAAATAGGGATTGAAAAAGTGCTCATAAAAAGGAACGAGTTCACCCCTTAAAAGTGGTCATAAAAGAGAGCTAGTACACCCCTTAAAAAGTGCTCATAAAAGAGAACGGGTTCACCCTGCTATGTTATGTAGTCTTCTGCTCTTATATGTGTTCGTAATCTTATATGTTATCTGCTATGTTAAGACAGTGCTAAGTGTTATCTGCTATGTTAAAATAAGGGTTGAAAAAGTGCTCATGAAAGGGAACGAGTACACCCTTGCTATATTATGTGTTCGTAATATTGTATGTTATCTGCTATGTTAAAATAGTGCTATGTGTTATCTGCTATGTTAAAATAAGGGTTGAAAAAGTGCTAATAAAAGGGAACGAGTACACCCTTGCTATGTTATGTGTTCGTAATCTTATATGTTATCTGCTATGTTAAAATAGTGCTATGTGTTATCTGCTCTTCTATGTGTTCGTAATTAAAATAGGGGTATAAAAGTGCTCATAAAAGGGAACGAATTCACCCCTTAAAAAGTGGTCATAAAAGAGATCGAGTACATCCCCTAAAAAGTGCTCATAAAAGGGAACAAATTCACCCCTAAAATGGAGGTCGTAGAAGACCGTGGGTTCACGGTGTAAGGTGCTCAATTTCCCAGGGGCTCGTGAGTTGGCCTAGGTTGGCCTCATATGTTCCAGATCGATCCATTTTCTACTACTCCCTAAATATTTCCTCCCCGCATAGAACTCGCTGTCTCCAAAGATTAGGCAGAACGAGAATTCACGTTCGGCCTAAAGACAAGATCATTTAAAATATTTTCTACGAAGTCCTGGAGGGCCTTTAGTGCATTTGCAAACGATACCGACAAAATTGAAGGAAGCCCCGATAATATCGGTGTCGTTGTTGGCGTACTCTGCACACGTCGCCAACAATATCGGTGGAAGCCCCGACATTATCTTTGCCGGTGATGAGGGAAGTAAGCGACACACACAATATATTCTGCACTGTGTTTCTAAAAATCTTCTCCATATATGAAAACAAATTAAAGTAATAATAATCGGGAAGATTATTTTCTAAAACAAGGACTACAAAAACGGTTCTGAGGAGGTGTGGAGGACGGTACAAAACTTAGAAAAAATAGGCCTATGCCTAAATATGTTTAGATTTAACAGTGCCTTTTTAAATATATTTCGTAAACATATTATTTTCGTTTCGATGAGAATTGATGCTGCGGTACATTGCAAACTATATTAGTTTAAATTTTTTGTTGAAACACTGTTACATATTGTATGTATATTATTTTGTTTTCCATGGAATTAACACTACTCTCATAGTAGATTAAGTGAAAAGATTCGAATTAGTAACTTTGTTTTACATTGCTTCATACATATACTGGCGCAAATCCCGGGGGGATAAAGGGGACATGTCCCCTCCAATTTTGGAACTGGGGGAATTGTCCCCCCCAATAATCCGATTTGAATTGTGTTTTTTAGGGAGAAATTTGATTACTTGTGTCCGGTCACCAGAAAGGAAGGTGCGATGAAATTAATGTCCACTCAGAATAAGCTGCAAATCTGCCGCCTCCCAATGTTGAAGACAACTCTGCTCCCCTGATCCTCCACAGCATTGTTTCTCGACTACAGAAATATTTTGAACATCGCTATATATATATATATATATATATATATATATATATATATATAATATGGGAACGATCTTACCCATCCCCCCCAATGTTGAAGACACATTTGCGCTATTGCATAATACCTTTTTTTCTCGTTTCTTTTTGTCCATGAACTCAAAATACTGGGCAAGGCTTACATAAACTTCTCGCCATGCTTTTTGCTTTTCAATTGTGTCCTTGAAAGAGTATATCATACCATATGCAAGGTCTACATTCCACAAGTTCAGTAAGGTTTAAAATATCGACTGGAAAAATTCTTGCCATCTCTAAAAATCTAAGCAAAACTAGAAAGGTAAAAATGCAATAATACACAACCATTTCATCCAGTCACTGAGCTAAACTGCAGAACTCTATCAGGGGGTCGATCCCGCTTCAAAGGGGAGAGGAAAAACTTGAATACATAGCTTTGGTCTTTGTTTTCAATTGCCGTTCCACAAATTCTTTTTAAAAATGGGGGATTTGGGATAGTCTTGGAAGTGAGAGAACAAATCTGCAACAAGTGAAGCATGAAGTCACATCCCTGTTGTTTAGATCACAATCAAGAAAATGCCAAATGAGTCACTTGTCCTTGGAGCTTTGCAAAGATTGTTTGATTGTGCTGGTTTCGTTTCAAAATAATAAAAATTCTACTTTGACTTGTGAACAAATATCCTATTCAATCATTGCTTATCGAGTAAGACCAGGAAAAGTGATCCGCACATAATTCTGACGAAAATAAAAGGAAGTGTTATAATAATCAGGATTTGTTCCATATGTTTATGTTCACAGTGTATCAAACTTTGAAAATTAAGCTTATATTAATTTCCAGAATGTATTAAAATTTAAATGCATTAATAGATTAAAAGATATACCATTAAAGTGTGTGTGTGTGTGTGTGTGTGTGTGAGAGAGAGAGAGAGAGAGAGAGAGAGAGAGAACAAAAATAAAAATGGACAATGTCCTTGACTCCTAGACTTCACGACTACCGAGGTTGGCAATCAACTATGTTTTTAGTATTCATATATAAACCGCCTATCTTTTATGTTTATACACAGTGTTGTAATAATAATAATAATAATAAGAAGAAGAAGAAGAGGAAAAGGAAGAAGAAGAAGAAGAAGGGAAGTTGTAGTAGTAGCAGTAAATACTATTGATAATAATTATATTGTATATGTAAGACACTTGAAGGGAGTGCCCGAAACTATACACCAGATATGGCTCGACTCGACTCGAAACTAGACCCGAATTCGAATCGAGTTGTAGGAAATCTTTCAAGTCGAGTTGTCGGGTCGAGCTGAAAGATGTCTGTTTCTAGTCGAATAGAGTTTCAAAGAAAACTTGCTCGAATTCACTCGTGCCCATCCCTACGAGTAACGCAGTATGGCATTTTAGTCAACGTTACATTACATTAAAATATTCGTATAGATGTCAAATAAAAATTTGTCCGTGTATTTACTTAAATCGATTCAAAACGTGCAATAATAATAATAATAATAATAATAATAATAATAATAATAATAATAATAATAATAATAATAATAATAATAATGATAATGATAATAACAATAGACAGCGGTAGTAATAGTAGTGCTGAAAACTGAAGTAATAAGATTTTCTTTCACATATTCAAAGTTTCGGACCTAAAAGTAACGCGTTACTTTCGAAGTAAAGTAACAGTTACATTTTTGAGGCAAGTAACGCGTTAGTAACGCCTTACATTTTAAGAGAAAGTAAAGTACCCTGTAACGCGTTACATTTTTACAAGTAACTTACCCAACACTGGTTTGCTCGTTGCCCGCAAAATGCTCCGTAAACAACGTGTGTGTGTTTGTGTGACTGAAAAATAGGCCACAGTCTTTTATAATAGTTCAAAAAAAAAAAGATTGTAACAGCCTACTCATTGGGTAGTCTGCTCCGGGGAAAGCAGCTCTGATACTGGAACGTGAATCAGAACAGGAACCGGAACCAGAAGTTGAGCAGGAACCGGAACAGTTTGCTCATGCGCCAGAAAGTGTTCCATAAACCAATTGTATGTGTGTGTTAGTTTGAAAGGAAACGACACGCAAGCGGGGAGCAAACCACTACTCTACTATGTTTAATACTTGTTGGAATATGTGCTTATAGTCCTATGTAGTAGCATTTGTAGTCTGTGGTCTGCTGCTGCTGCTGCTGTGTTCAATTGGAAACGGAAGTGGGAGTCTGAAATAGTGATGGGCTGGTGGAATATTCCCGGTGGGAAGGAAAATAAAAAATGGGAATATTCCCGGTTTTTTCCCCTGGCATATAAATTCCCGGGAAGGAATTTATTTCAATTTCTTTACTTTATCTTCCATACTATAAGAACCATGTGACAAATTACTTTATTTTCATTTATTATTATTTACTTCTAGGTTTTAAAAAATTTGGAGGTTATAAGGAAGTTGGGGTTCGATTCCTATTTGTTCCAGTGAGGGAAAAGCCAGATATAATACTATAGGGATCCGAAAATTGGATCTCTTTAGAAATCTTCTTTATAACATGATTCAATTGCACGAATAATTAGGTTATAGTAAAGAACTGGTAACAAACAAATAACATCACTCCCACGGTCCTAGAATTCGGGCGTAAAACATCAGAGGCATTTGCCCGATACCCACCGTCGCTGTTGCGTCAGCTCCAAGATATATATTGGTCAATACCTGTGAAAGAATACAAGGTGGGACAGACATGCGTGCTTAACACCAGACGAGTAGTGGGAGACGAAAGTAAACATTTGCACTTCACTGCTTAAAAGATACCTTACCTTTCTCAAATCCTTGGTTAAATTAAATACTCCTTTAAGTTGGTATTTGACCGCTAAAGAGAGAACTTATTAAATACACATTATTATTATTATTATTTTCACTTTCAATAAAAATAACAAAAATTGAAGGCAAACTTTGTATTAATATTCACTTTCACTATACACATCACAGACAGCTTTAAACCAACACAATAATATTTTCAAGTGATTGATAATACTTCACTCAAAACAAGAATGGCACTTACATATCACGATTACGGGACGATGTCGTTAACGCGCACGATATTCGCGATCGACGGTTACGATGCTAAAAATTCACTAGTGCACTGTTGAATAGTTGACTTCCATTGCTGGATAATGATGAGTTTAATATCCCATTCACTGATGTACAATAGGGTTCTTCTATGAGTTCGTTACATTGGCGAAAGAAATATATAAGAATAACTCTTATTAACACATATACATGTTCTCTTCTTCCTATCGGAACATTATTTATACACGTATCACTGCTCCCAGCTCTCTTGATGCATTTTATATATATGAGAACTTAATTACTATCCATGTTAGTTTTGATCTTTTAAAATCAAACTTATTTTGAGAGCGTATGTTGAATACGTCGAATTTGCTTAGCAGATGTCAACGCTCTTCCCGCTCCTTCGCGCGTGACATCGTTGCCAGTCCGACAGTGTAGGAATACACTAGCAAACTGAAATATTGTTCATAGAAAACATTAAGTTTTTGGTTCTTTATTTTACTAATAATGCATAATGGATGATTCATAAGTTGATTAAAATCACATTAAAAGCACTGAGAATTCCAATAAGTCGTGAAATTGATGATTATTGATAGATTTTACATTGTCACGTAAAATCTGTCATTGTTATGAGTTTTTGCTGCGTGGGCGTTCAGCGCGAGAGTAGCAAAAATTCTTTACCTTGTTTGGACTGACGGGAGAAGCAGAGCTGTCTGGAAAATTGAGGCACCTTTTGGGTAAAAAATTCCTGTGTTTCTTTCTCTTCCAAATGTTAGCTGATTGCGTTATATTTCTAAGAGTTGACGTTGGAAAAATACGAGGGTTGATTTAAAAATTCATGCCAATCCATATCGTTATAAATGGCGGTGAACGGACTGTCCACTAATGATATCACAGAAGTGGGCAAGAACCCTGGAATCCAAATCTTTATAACCACACTGCAACACAACCGCAATCACAGCACTCCATTAGTCCATAAAGGGTTAATGTCATTTTAAGTTCGTTCACACTGAAGAAAAACAGTTCGTAGGTTCACTCGGACATACATGGTCACGAAATTCGAAGAATAACGAACGCGTGGGCCATTTATGATGAGGCGATGGCCATTTCGTAAATATCTTTTGAGTCTTTTTATTTTTATTATTGGTTTATACTTTCCATTTATTTTAATCATTCCTTGGAATGTAAACACAACTATAATTTCAATGTTTAAATATAAATCAATAGTTACTTGTAACTCAAAGTACTCTTCAACATCGTATTTCATAAAGTTTTTCAAAATTCAAACCAAGTTATACAAACATATCAATATAATCAATGTAATAATGTATTCAATAAAGTATCATATTCAATAAAATATTATATTTGGTAAGGTATCGTATTCAATGCCACATTTAAGAATACACAACAAAATATGAATAGTACAAACTAACTGATACCAATAAATTTAAAGTCCTAAAATTGATTTAATATTCTGCAATAATACTTCTTACTTCTAAAATAAAATACATAATATCACTCAAAAATAACATGTATCCATAAATGATTTGAATTATCATGATTTTGCTTTTCCTCCTCACTACTAAATGCATATTCCTCATAGATATTCCTCACTACTAAATGCATAAAAATTTATTACACTGAAAACATCAACATTATTCATAAAATTCAAAAGGGTATGTTTATTGACATATTAACACAAAATATTTACCAAGAATATTCAAAGTAATTCAACACAACTAAAACATACAACATAGTTCAAGCAAATTCATATTTTATTAAAATTACATATTAAAAGCACATATGTAAATATAACACTAAAAAATATTTCATTTAGTATTAAATGAAATAAACTGGGCGGATGCGAGCTCGTCACGCTCGAAGTATATAAAAATATACTGCCTGCATTAAATTTGCAAGACCCTACCCCAATTATTTGTTAATATGTTTCCACCCCTGAAGCAAAGTGAAGAGATAGGATGTTTGGTTAGAATTTAAAAATAATATAGAGGGGACTAATACGAAAATTGCCTACTCCGGGCATTACATAATATGAATAACCCATAAAATTGGAGGGACCTTTGCTTACATATCTTCAAGTTCTACTTGAAATATTTTCGTATTCAACGAAAAGATTAATACAAAGTGAATGCAACAATAGTTGCTAACAATTAGCTTGTATCATTTTTATTAGTTTCAAGTTTGCATTTATTATTGATTCCATGTTTTTTTTTTACTCAGCCGTTTGTGACTCAGTGGTTCACCACGTAGGCGTGTTCAGTTGGAAAACAAGGCTGCGGTAGCCCACCACATCTGTAGGAGTCAATCATCCTAAGTTGATCACTGTGATCTTACCAGAATGCTAATTAAACAAAACGAGAGGATTAATGAAATTTATCAACGCAAACTCTAAGTTATATATGTTGCACCATGGAGATTCAGTGAGATATTTTAAATATGAATCTAATTTTAGAATTTCATCAAGGATTTTGCCAATTCTATTCAAGTTAATTTTGGAATCACATTGGTTTGAAAGATTTGCCATTACAGCATTGATAGAATCGTAGGTTACTTCTTCAATACAACTACCCAACTCTGAACTTTTACTATGTTATATTAAAATTTCATCACTCTTGGTTCCAAAGTGTTTAGTAGCTAAATTAAGCCAAATATTCTTTTCTTTAGTAGGTTTCCAAACTTTTAACCTGTCAACTGAATGTAATCCTAAACATTTACCCGTAAGTGGATCAGTTAATTCGAAAACTTTTTCTGAGACCTTTTTAGAACACAACAGGGGACCCTTGCACAGATAAAGATATTTTGAAATTCTTTTGTCTATGGCTGAACTCAAATTTGTTTGCTTTAAGAAAACTAAATCATTTTCTTTTACCTTATATTTAGTTTCTTGTTTTAGGTTATGCTTAACATTTCTGTTACGAGTTATTTCATTTCTTTTCAAATCCGCCATAACTAATTTGTTATCCCACAAGACATATTCGTCTATGTCCTTTTCAGTAACCACAATACCAAAATGTTTGAATACTGATTCAGAAGGTTTTACATTCAAGTGCAAGCTAACAGGGCTTACACCTAAACTGCTTGAAATTGAATAGTTTAACAAGATTACAATTTGAGGAATGAATTTTTCCCAAGCAGTGTGATCCTCACTACAAAACAATTTAAATAGACGATAAGTCTCACGATGGATTCTTTCAACTGGATTAGAGGAAGCGTGATATGGTGATACATAGTGTATGTTAATTCCATATTCTGATATTTTTTCTTTAAATTTTCGAGAAATGAAACAGCTACCATTATCAACCAGAATAGCACTTGGAATGCCTAAATGCAAAAAGTACAATGATTCTAAACAACGTAAAACACATTTAGTTGTAGCATTTCGCATAGGATACAAAGTGTAATATCTAGTGAAAAAATCTAAAATTGACAAAGCATATTTGTAACCTGAGCAAGAAGTAACATACGGCCCTAAAATATCAATTGAAATAAGTACACGAGGACCATTAACAGTAATACTTTCCATTGGTCTTGCCGGAGGTGATGTTTCTACCTTCGTTCCTTTACATACAATACAGTCATTAATAAAATTACTAATACCTTTTCTCATAGATTTCCAATAACAAATTTCATTCGCAAAACCAAAGGTTTTTTCAATTCCAATGTGACCTCGCTGACAATGCATATGTTGTACGACAATATGAACTAATGAAGGTGGAACACAAATTATCCAGGAATTCGGGAAATTGAAATTTCTATTCAAGAGTACACCATTTTCAAGTTTATAAAATTTTTCAAGATTTCTGTTTTTCACCTTAGAATATGGCTCATTAGGATTTTGAAGAAATTTCATAATTGAATCATATTCTGCATGTTCGCGTTGCTTTTCAATTAATTCCTATATGGTCATATTTCCGAAGAATGACGGTAACACTTCAAGGTTATTCACCGTATGAGTTTCAGTTTTAGGAGCTAAAACTATACGTGACAAAGCGTCACTGGCTTTATTGTCAATTCCACGAATGTGAATAATTTCCAAATCAAAACTTTGTAATTCGAGACTCCAACGAGCTAAACGAGAATTCCAATTTCTGATCTTATGTAAATACACTAAAGAGTTATGGTTTGTATACACTTTCACATGTTTACCATACAGTAAATGTCCCCATTTACGAATAGAAATCACTATTGCTAACGCCTCCTTTTCAGTTGTAGTATACGCACGCTGCGCTTTATTTAAAGTTTTACTACAGAATCCAATAATATTACGTTTACCATCAATTTCTTGAATAAGTATGCCAGCTACGGCCACCTTTGAGCTGTCGGTGATCAATGAAAAATCGGAATCAAGTTTTGGGTGAGTAAGTAATACATCTTGAACCAAACTGTCTTTAAGGGACTGAAAACTATGTTCACATTCTGGAGTCAAAATCCATTTTTTCCCTTTCTTGATAAGTTCAAATAAAGGAACAGCTAATTCAGCAAACTTGTGTACAAATTTAGAGCACCATTCAAAAAGGCCTAAGACTCGATGCAATTGTTTTATTTTGGTTGGACGAGGTAGATGAGGAATAACTTCTACGTAAGAAGGATCTTTACAAATACTTTCAGGTGTTACGACAAAACCAAAAAAATTAAAACTAGTTTTACAAAATAAAGATTTTGAAAGGTTAACAGTCATGTTGGCTTCACTTAGTTTAGTAAACAACTGATCTAATAAGTTTAATTGTTCTTCAAAAGAAAAAGTTGGAATGCTCAAACCGTCAATGTACGAAACAAGTTTATTATACAATGCGTACCCTAACACCTTCTGTAAAGCATCTATAAGAGCAACAGAACCATTTATGTATCCAAATGGGATAACAGTAAATCTGTACATATGGCCATTCCAAGAGAAGACAAAAAATCACGAGATTCCTTAGATACTGCGATTTGTGAATACGATGACACAAGGTCATTGGTTCGGTACGCTAGATATAAGGGAGTTGGGGTTCGATTCTTATTTGTTCCAGTGAGGGAAAAGCCAGATATAATACTATAGGGATCCGAAAATTGGATCTCTTTAGAAATCTTCTTTATAACATGATTCAATTGCACGAATAATTAGGTTATAGTAAAGAACTGGTAACAAACAAATAACTTCACTCCCACGGTCCTAGAATTCGGGCGTAAAACATCAGAGGCATTTGCCCGATACCCACCGTCGCTGTTGCGTCAGCTCCAAGATATATATTGGTCAATACCTGTGAAAGAATACAAGGTGGGACAGACATGCGTGCTTAACACCAGACGAGTAGTGGGAGACGAAAGTAAACATTTGCACTTCACTGCTTAAAAGATACCTTACCTTTCTCAAATCCTTGGTTAAATTAAATACTCCTTTAAGTTGGTATTTGACCGCTAAAGAGAGAACTTATTAAATACACATTATTATTATTATTATTTTCACTTTCAATAAAAATAACAAAAATTGAAGGCAAACTTTGTATTAATATTCACTTTCACTATACACATCACAGACAGCTTTAAACCAACACAATAATATTTTCAAGTGATTGATAATACTTCACTCAAAACAAGAATGGCACTTACATATCACGATTACGGGACGATGTCGTTCACGCGCACGATATTCGCGATCGACGGTTACGATGCTAAAAATTCACTAGTGCACTGTTGAATAGTTGACTTCCATTGCTGGATAATGATGAGTTTAATATCCCATTCACTGATTTACAATAGGGTTCTTCTATGAGTTCGTTACATTGGCGAAAGAAATATATAAGAATAACTCTTATTAACACATATACATGTTCTCTTCTTCCTATCGGAACATCATTTATACACGTATCACTGCTCCCAGCTCTCTTGATGCATTTTATATATATGAGAACTTAATTACTATCCATGTTAGTTTTGATCTTTTAAAATCAAACTTATTTTGAGAGCGTATGTTGAATACGTCGAATTTGCTTAGCAGATGTCAACGCTCTTCCCGCTCCTTCGCGCGTGACATCGTTGCCAGTCCGACAGCGTAGGAATACACTAGCAAACTGAAATATTGTTCATAGAAAACATTAAGTTTTTGGTTCTTTATTTTACTAATAATGCATAATGGATGATTCATAAGTTGATTAAAATCACATTAAAAGCACTGAGAATTCCAATAAGTCGTGAAATTGATGATTATTGATAGATTTTACATTGTCACGTAAAATCTGTCATTGTCATGAGTTTTTGCTGCGTGGGCGTTCAGCGCGAGAGTAGCAAAAATTCTTTACCTTGTTTGGACTGACGGGAGAAGCAGAGCTGTCTGGAAAATTGAGGCACCTTTTGGGTAAAAAATTCCTGTGTTTCTTTCTCTTCCAAATGTTAGCTGATTGCGTTATATTTCTAAGAGTTGACGTTGGAAAAATACGAGGGTTGATTTAAAAATTCATGCCAATCCATATCTTTATAAGGTTAAAAAAATAAATTCGTTGACAGTACTTTATATAACAAATAATATGATATTTTAAGTTCCATTTCCATTTTCACTAAAAAGTAGCAAAATACTCATTTACGAACAATGAAAAGGAGCCATTTTGTAAAGTAAAAAGATGAAGTAGGGGAAAGGTGGGCAATGGCGATCACCTAAGAAAAATGGGTTATTGCATAGTTTTATTTGCAAAATATATTGAAACAAATTTGTAAATACATACTCCAATCCTTCTACAATAAGTGTGTAAATTAAAAATATGATCATTGTTTCAGTTCGGGAACACGATAAAAAAAAAAAAACTCAAATTGCTCCTTTGGTCGCCATTCCCATCACATGTTGGTAATGGCGATCACAGTACATTCTTAATAAACGCACATAGTTTCATAGACAGTTCCAGTTTTTTTTTCGCTCAACTGCGCCTTCAAAAGACTGAGAAACTTCAATTGAATATTTTATCGACGTTTTTCAAAGACACGTCATATATACATCCAAGTGGTGAGTCGACAAAAGTACAGTCAGCATACACTCACGATCCACAAAGGTTACACCGATACCAAAGTTTCAGTTTTTGACTCAAGTAGGCGTATTACCTATATAAGGTCTAGCGTCTTTTATAATTTTTTGCTGGAGAAGTATTCCAAATGTTTGTTAGGAGTTGCAGTCACCATGAAGGTAAACCAATCACGTTGATCGGCATTCCCAACATTGTGCCATTTTGAAAATTGACTTGGTTATATTGTAAAGCGTAGTTTATTTGAAATATAACTATGTGTCGTGCATTAGACGTAAATATAACTTTTTATGAATCTTAGTAACTTCAAGATCATACAACTAAAAATTGTACCTATCGTGAGTTCAAATATGCAGATCCTTATAAGAAAATCAACAAAAACAAGTTTCAGCACACTGTAGCCTTCAGTCCTCTCTCACAACTTCCTCGACATTACACAAGAAACCTGCTACAACCTGCACTAGTTTGACTTCTCCTCGGTTCACGCAAGAGGGCAAAGTGGGCTAATCGCCATTCCCTTCCTCTCCCCTATTACCAATGCACTCCGAACTACCATTTGTAATAGACGTCGGTCTTTCTCCCGTCTCTGACTGGAACTTCTTAAAGGTTGCTGGAACTTCTCTTACATATGAATTAACGCATCAAATTTCGAGAAATAGGTAGGAAAAAAGGTAATGTATGGCAATGTTACATGCAAAGTTATAAAACTAAGTATCTTGCAAATATTGTTGACATAAATATGTATGCGCAAATATGTCTTCTGAGACTACGAGAGATATATGTCTTCTGACAGTTACCCAACCTAATTTGTTCATAAAATTTAAAAATTTATTATGTTTATATCAGTAGTAGAGACAAGTTTAGGAAATCCACTTACATGTAAATTTAAACTGTTTAGCGGTGTAAAAGTATCTGGACTTATTATACCATTTTTCCACATAATTACTTGCATAGAACATATTGTAAGTAAATATACATTTATATGTACTCTCTAAATATAATAAACTATTAATAAAATAACATAATACCGTTCAGAATATACATTTTGTAGAACCTCTAGACATAACAGTAATCATATGCAGTGATAAGGAATGGATTTACCTTTGAAATCATAATATAGTAATAGAATTCAATTTCCTTTGTGTTTGTACATAAATTCCCGAAGTATTCAATTTTTTGAGAATCTTCCCGCGAATTTTCCCAGGGAATATTCCCGAAAAATATCTTCCCTGGGAATTTACCCATCACTAGTCTGGAACTGTCATTTCTACTAAATTGGATCTGCGCATGCGTAAACAAGTGTGTGTACTATGTTATTTAGGGAATGAAAAATGGGTCATAGTCTTTTATAGCGGTTCAAAAAAGGGATGGTAACAGCCCTAGTTGCGTAATCTGCTCCAAAATCGGTACTGGTATTTTAACTTCAGTCGGAATAAGAAGCGGAACAGCTTACGCAATCGTTACAATAGGTCACAGTGGTAAAAGGGTACTCGTTGCGTAGTCTGCTTCGGAATCGGGACTAACACTGCAACTGAAACGGTTTTCTCATGCGCTACTAAGTGCTGCGTAAAGCAAGTGTGTATGTGTGTGTGTGTGTGTGTGTGTGTGTGTCTGTGTGTTTGTGAGAGAGAGAGAGAGAGAGAGAGATAATACTATGTGCGTGCAAGAACCCCTGTTCTACTATGTTCAATATAAGTTGGAATGTGTATTCATAGTCGTATGTTGTAGTCTGTGGTCTGCTGCTGGTGGTGATGTTGTGTTTAATCGGAACCGGAAGTGGGAGTTGGAATTGTAATTTTTGTGCGTATGCGTGTAATGTCTAATAAACTGGAAATTATGTTTAACTTGCGCATGAGCAATCAACTGTGTGCGTGTGTGCGTGTGACTAACAAGACTTATCCTAAATTGTTAAATCCTGTTGCTGTTATTTTTTAATCTCTGCTCTTCTATGTTGCCATAGTCTTTTTTCACATCAAAAAAGTGCTCGTAAAAGAGAACGAAAACACCCGTGATGTTATAATGGTTGTAAAACACAACCAGCAGTGTCATGGTCGGTCTGCTATGTTCATAGCCTTGCTGCTGGGTGTAATTCGAACTGTAATGTTTCTGCGCATCGGTGGTTCGGTGGTGTTCATAGGCGTAAAAGGCTACTCATTGCGCGTAGTTTGCTCTAGAGGAACCGGCAGAGGTACTGGTACTTGAGTCGGAATAGGGGCCGTAACATGAATCGGAACGGGAACAGGAACCGGAACACTTTGCGCATGAGTAGTAGGTCAAAAACTCCCCCAAGTATCACCACTCTTACTCATGTGTTTCATAGTTCATACCTTAGAATATTTTCAGGATTTTCCATGTCTGCCAGTGATTGTAAAGAAAAATATTAGATTGAGGGTTATTTTTGCCTATGACTGTTACTTTGGTTTATTATTTTTATCTTAGAGATTTCGACTAAAAATTAATGTTAATTAAAATCAATGTTTTCTTTTCGCAATGTTAGTAACTAGGTACTACACTCATAATGTTCTAACTCATAACGTGCTTATAACACTGTTATTGTGCTTATGACATTGTTCGTTCACTTTAATGCCAGTGTTTCTCTTAATGCAATAATTTCTCAGTTATTAACTGAGTCTTGTTTTCAATTATGTAAATTGTGCCCATATTAGATGACCCTCTTCCTATTATGGGCACTTTGCAGTGGTCCAGTTTCGATTTTTCCTTCTTAAATGTGGCCATGTTTATAATAATTAAATCCTTCATTAGATAGAGGAAGGTTCAAGGAATATTATAAGCTGATTTTGAGACTGATAGCTGAATCCGTTTTCTCATACGGATCCAAATTGTCTTAAGGTGCCCAAATATGGTTCAAGTACCGTATATATGATGAACATTTATCAAACATCCTCCCCGAAGGCAACATTGAAAAAAGTGTTACTTCATTCCGACTGACGCTTAGAAGAGCCATGCTATTTTGGTCTATTTTTGGATAAATCTAGTATATTTGGAGACACACTTATCCATGTTAATCTATGAAATGCTTACAACCTTAAATATAGCTTATATATTGAAACTTTTGGGCATATTTGACCATTTTTATTAGCCATTAAATAAATTCTCAAAATATTTTTTTTCTTTGAAAATAAATGTATACTTAAAAATGAGTATGTCATTATATACATTCGGATTGATTAATTTCTTAGGACAGAAGATGTTTATTACGCAAGACACTCCCATTTCCAAGTCTTCTTTACTTTCCCCACTCCACGCGTCAATATCTACTCAATAATACTTGTCAACTTAGAAAGAATTTTACGCTCCCTTAACGGCGCCGTTTGGTACATTTTAATTATTTTAATTAGTTATTTCATTGCAAGTAAGAATTTTCTACTACGAATTTAACCCTTATCCGGGCAAGACATTTTTGTAACGTAAACGGGCAACCGGGGCCTGTGAGGCCCAGTATATATTTTAAGTGCAGAATACGCAAAATCAATGCCTATTGTCACTTACTGTTTAGACTAGTCTAGAATGTACCGGTATATATTTTTGTCAAGTAGCGAACCTTCGTGTCACGCTTTTGTAAGCCTCCAAGCAGAATAGCAAATCCAGTCCAGACATTTTTGTAACGTAAACGGGCAACCGGGGCCTGACACTCCAGTATATATTTTGAGTGCAGAACACTCAAAATTCAATGTCTGTTGCCGCATACTGTTCCGAGTAAAGGTTACAATAGTCACGTGTTCAATATATAATTATGTGACAATTTGATCTAATATTTGACAGGAATTTCACTAAAGTTATACGGGGCCTCCTAGGCCCCGGTTGCCCGGTTACGTCAGGAAAATATTTTCAAATTTTAAAAAAAATAGCTTTACAAACTCGATATGTTCATGATTTTAACTTCGACGAAAGATAGAAGAATTCAGTATTTTATGTTTTCGAAATATGTATGATTATTGAGAAATTAAAAAAAATGAAGCTACTGGGCCTGGGAGTCCCCGGTTGCATGGATAAGGGTTAATAATGGCGTTCCTTCAAGCCATGAGGATTGTTTTAGTTTATTAAATGAAACAAATAGGATATTTAATTATATACTTTATGACTTCTGACTTTTTAATTTTTG
This sequence comes from Thermobia domestica, assembly GCF_964235325.1. Lineage (NCBI taxonomy): Eukaryota > Metazoa > Arthropoda > Insecta > Zygentoma > Lepismatidae > Thermobia > Thermobia domestica. The sequence goes on from NC_137470.1 coordinate 39,805,270, forward strand.
ACTTCAAAACACAAACACTATCCCAGGATGTTGTTTTACAAGTTGGAAATAAAAATTAAATATGAATTCTAAGTTTCCATTGCCTCCACTACAGAATTGTCCTTGTGATTTGATTGGCAAGCGAAGTCCTTTTAACCACATCTCCCACGATTATCCGATGCTAAAGTGTATTGCTTGAACCAGGTGAGATAGTCACCTGTCAATAACTTTCTTTAGTTGTGAGTGAGCAGAAGGTTTTCTTTTTTTTCCGTTCTGCCCTATTAATGCTCATAGTTTCACAGGTAAACAGCTCCTTTCCCCGCGATGATTGACTAGCTATATTGCTCTCCCTTTCCCTTTTACCACTGAGTGAACACATATATCTTCTCGCGAAAGCATGAATGCTTTTTTTCCACACTTTGACCACTTTTCTGTCACCCGAAAGTTTATTCTGCAACTTGAAGTGCTTTCTTCTCCCCTGACTGACGAGGTGCTTCTATAGGATACTTTTCCTCGCTTACCGCCGACTAACTGGCTTTGCCTCTCTCATGCCAATAACCTGATGGATAAACGGCTGGTTGTTGCACCTACTTTTGGATTTTCAATTGGGACCGAACGGTCATTATCCCTCCTTTAATGGTTTATTAGTCTATGTGTATTCAGAGGCAAAAATGGATGGTCTGTTCTTTGTTACAAGAATACAAAACTTATTGAGATATATGTCGAAATGAAGGCCATACATTTCAACAGTATTAAACCTGACATCGGTTTTCGTTCCCTCGTTCAAACGTGTAACTCAATAAATTCAAATTTCTATGAAAATTGCTGGTTGACTCCTCTTTAACGAATTTTTACTTCTTTGTAGGTGTTAGCTTGTACGTCTCGTGAGGCTCCATGTTATTAAAACTCCGTCAACTGTCTTCTGTTGGTAGCTATGCGCCCCACGATTCCAGACATACTGGGAAACTACAAAATAAAGTTTGGCGACTGCAAAGTTTAGATACACTATGAGACTGTCTAAAAATGGTTATTACTTTGAAGAAATTGAGATTTAATGACCCGCTACCTCTATAGAAAGAAAGAAATGTATTCTTTGATCTTACAAGATGCTTGCAAAATATTCCTTTCTTTTCCTTTTTGTAGACTGAACCAAAGCGGTATCACAAAGGAAAATTAATTTGCCTTATTTTTCATTTATTCCCTCCTATATCTTTAATAAATAACTATAATATATAAGTGCACTGCACAGCCATTTGTAAAGAAAGTTTACTGTTGCGACGTGGTTAAGTTGTGAGTATTTCTCGTAGTTTAAGAACGTGTTTTTCTTCTGCTTTCCGTCTGTTCATCAAAAGAAGATATCACATTCAAGTAAGTTTTATATTATTAATATTGTTCTTGTTTTGATATATATTTATATTAATTTATAATATATATTTATATTAATTTATAATATTTATATTTAATTGTTCGACACAAACTTATCTGCACTAGGATTGAAGCTGGAACCCTAGAATATTGAGATACATTGTCTTTTTATGAAAATAATTAACGTGGTGTAGAAACGAACCACGAACTCCCACCACCACCGAAGGAAACTCTACCATTGAACCGTTATGATTTTAAACTGTGGAAAGCAGTCCTGAACGAGTGACGTTTGCTTTTGAAAAGATTGGTTGACGGTGGTACCAGACCCACGGGGGCCCCCTGAATGTTCTGAATATTTATGTGTTCATGAATTGTTTTACAGTTAATTAAATTATTGTTAAACTATATGTCTTAGTTTCGTATTGTCTTAGGGCCAATTCAAACATTATATTGTTTGAACACTACATGCTTGCTAACTTTTGCGGAGAAATTTACCAAGAAAAATTGAAGGATGAAACTATTATTATTATAACTAATAATATTTAAAATCTAAAACTTCATATGATACTATTTTTAACAATATTCAGATAGTTAAGAAATGAAATTAGTCAGTCCTTTTAGAAAATGGTTTGTGACGTACCTTAAGAACACCCAATGATAGAGTTCATAGTTTACTGCAGAAAGCAACTGTGGAATTTGTCTGAATCTTTATAACTGAAAGCGAGATTAAACAGAATTGCGTGCTGATCAATATTTTACTTGTATAAATTTTTAATGGATTTGTTTGGTAACATTGTTCCTCTGGTTGATAATTATTTGGTTCTGTTTTTCGCAATTATTCAATGAGCAATTTTTAATTTGTGATTTACTAAAAAGTGTTGAAATATAAATATAAAGAGTTTTCAGTTGCAGTGGAGCAAATTCCCAAGGTAGATTCGATTATTGCAAATTTTGCGTTCCGTTTGCGTTTACGTAGATGTGCACGGGGTTCCTGTACATGTGTGGGACTTTCCCACGGTTAGACTCGAAAGAAAGAACTACTTTCATTTATTTTTTTGATCATAGAAGTGTCCAGTACTATATATATGACTATAAATTGTGGTGGTCCATCTCGTTACCTTTTAGAGGTACAAACTTGCCAAAATATAAACGTAAGCCATACCTAGTAAAACGTGTTTCGTTTTGACCTAAGTTATCCCCTTTGATGTTGTCCTATTAACTTATATGGTTACATGGTCATGTATAGGGGTCAATTATCTTACATGAGACATAGGTATTGGATTCAGTTTTAAGTTTTGCTTAACATTTAAAAATCTTTGTTTCGTTCAATATTTTTACTCACTGATAAATATGATCAAAACCCTTTATTTGTTAATCGAATAGTTAAAACCAGATCATGTTTGACGGTGAACCGTGAAAGGTGAAGTTATTTTAGTTGACATTTTTTGTTTGAATTTTTTGTTTTGAATTTTTTATGAATACTTTTTCGTTTGAAAATTTTTGTTTGTAAAAAATTTTTTATTACAAATTTTTTGATTGAATTTGTTTTATTTATAATTTTGTTTAAAATTATCGTTTGAAATTTTTGTTTTAAATTTTTTCGTTTCAAACTGATTTTTTTTCCTTTAAGTTTTAGTTTGGAAAATTTTGGTTTATTTTTTTTTCGTTTCAGGGTTTTGGCTTGAAATTGTTTCGTTTCAAAATTTTGTTTGAAATTTTTTGAAATATTTTTTGTTTGAATTTTTTTAATGTTACCTTTTCCAATCAAGTTTAGGGAAAATGAATCACATTTTAGATGTGTTGATTTGAATGTCGTAAGAAACTAACGAGTCACGGGTATGAGGTCATAATCAGAATCGCGATACTAGAATTCGTATTTATTGATGTGTAAGGAGAAAAAAGTGAATAATGTCACAACCAATCAGACTTTCTTTCACAACACGCTTCGGCTCATGATACATGATGAAAGCTGTGTTTTCGTTGGTTCTCCGTGATGTCATTTATTAATTTCCTTGTTTTTGATTGGCTGATAGTTATGTCACTTTATAATTGAACACGTTTCTGACCTAAATAAAATTCCCTTTTCATTTCCAAGTCCTACTTCCTCGAAGATCGTGAATGAACGAAGGGGTACCTCTTGTGTCAGCGTGACTTTACTCCGTACACTGGATTTGAGGTAAGTTATTAAGAGTTTATTAACCGCGTTACTTAATATCCGTGGAGTGTTTCTTAAAACGTATTACGCATGAGGATAACATTGTTGTTACTGTTTTATTTTAGCATGAAATATTTAGTATATGGGAGAGCAAATGAAAGAATTAGCGGCAGTAATTGAATTAGGAATCCTACACGTTAGAAGTAAGCACGAGAAAATGGTAACACTTGTTGATTTTGGTTTAGCGTCCCTTCAGTAGTGGGGTTAGGAATACAGCTTAATGTTGAATCAGAGTGCATAATGGGAGTTGAACCCGGGCGAGGGGTGCGCAACGCTAATCACTTAGCTATGAGGAAGGTCAGATTCAGAAAATTACCTTTATCGTATATAAAATTTTAGTTTTTCAAAATACTACGCACGAATTTGTTCCCCTACAACGTGTCTTTTAACAGTGAGACGTGGACCTTCAATTTAATGTGGGATATGATCTCCCGCATTGAATCGAATTCGAGTATTCGTTGTTTAACCGCTTAGCTCGAAAAAGCAGACATATGAGATTTTGTTTTCGTTTCATATTCGTCATACGTTTCAAAGTTCAGTGTGAGGGGAAAATGCTTCCTACAATGATTCTCTCAACACAGGTAGAAAACAGTTTCGTTCATTCTTTTTATCACTACAGAGTCGTAGGTCAGTTACATGTTGATGTTGGTCCCGGGTATGATTTCCAATATGACTACAATAAAACGTTTTAACACTAGAACTACTTGAGATATGATAATTCTTTTATAATTGATCGCGTTGTCATGTTGATACCGTTAAACGTGTTAGCGATCTCTGATTTATGAATTCAATTTTGATTCTTGCTTTTTTCTCTCTCGTTTTAAATATTTGTTTTCTTTGCCTATTCCTTTTTGTTTTACCTTACATTTAACTATTTAAATGTGGCTACTTCTGGCTTTACTGTCTTGCGAGAAATCAACAAACATTATCGGCCTTTTAATCTTGGAGGACGAATGCTTGAAATTCAAAAGAATGCTCCGACCAGTGACACCTATATTGTTGAGTGGGTTCAGACCTCCTTTCAACAGATGTTGGATTACGTATTGGAAAATGTCGACGAATCATTGATAGTTGGATTATCGATTTTATCTCATGATGAAAAGAACAAGCTGTTTTGTTTAACTATCAAAGTAAGGATAGTTTTCTCATAAACGAATCGTTCATTGTACATTTTCATCATTTGGATGTGCCCCCTGGATTTGGAAGAATGCGTCGAGGTCTTTTATCAAATGACGAGTTACTAAAACACAAGAATGACTTTTTACGTGTGAAAAACGCCGACAAGAAATGTTTGGCTTATGCGATTGCTATTGGCCTAAAGAAATAATTACACGAACCAGAAACTGTACAGACAATATCAGAACCAGAGGAAGTGTGTTGTTGTCTATGATGTACATGAACATTTGTCTCGATCCTCAGTGAATTTAGATCATTGGGGATCCGTGGAAGAATTGCGACAATTGCAACGCTACTTGACCGATTATAAACTTACCGTATACACCAGCTTTTCCGGAGAGAATATTCTGTATGAAGGACCTGGTGGCGAAGACAAAATTGCAATTTGTTTAATGTGCCTCAATTCTCATTATGACATCATCGCGTCATTAACGTTTGTTTTTTGTACCAACTATTACTGTACTGCTTGCCACAAAAATATAATAAGAGGGATAGACACGTCAAGAACTGTTCGGCCATGTGTGAGAAATGTTTGCAGAAACCGCTATGCAGGGAGACCAATACAGAGAAGCAGTGTCCAGAATGCAATCGTGAATTTTATCGTGAAACATGATATAGAAATCATCTTACTGTACCATATAATAAGGGCCAGCCAGTATGTAAGATGGTGAAACAGTGTTCCAGTACGTAAGATGTTGAAACAGTTTCCCAAATCATTGCACAGATTATTTTTTAATGTGTGCCATAAACACGTTATGTCTTCCCACCAATGGTACATGAAGCCTGACACGACTCAATTAAAACCTGGAGTTCCATCAGTGTTACATGCTAAGAAGACTATCATTGTCTTCTATGATATCGAAGCCATCTTTCTTTGATGAAGACAAGTTCATTGATAAGCCCAATTTACTGGTTGCCCAACAAGTACGTTACAACTATGTTCAAGATGAAGATATACATCATCCGTGTGAAGTTTATGGACACCGGGAACATATTTTTCAAGATGATCCGATCAATGACTTTCTTGCGAATTTACGTCAACCACGACCCAACATCAAACTTATTGTATCTTTTTCACAAAACTCTAAGGGATATGATGGTCATTTTATTCTTAAATCTTTAGTGGACGAACATGAATTGAAACCAACTTTGATCTTGAAAGGAGCAAAAATTTTAAGCATGAAAGTGAATCACTTATCGTTTATTGACTCCTTAAAGTTAATGCCAATGGCTTTAAGTAAATTATCCAAGGCATTTCATTTACCAGCGACCAAAGGATATTTTCTACATTTTTTCATACTGCTGCAATTCAAGCGTATGTAGAAAAATTGTCGGACATCCATTATTATGGTGCAGATTAAATTAAAGTGGATGAACGAGAGTAATTCATGACATGGTACAACGAACACCATAACGATACGTTTATTTTTCAAGAAGAATTGGCGAACTATTGTGTCCAGGACGTCAACGTTCTTCGAATGGCTTGTATATCTTTCATGACCACTTTTGAACAAGAAACTCATGTTAATCCTTTCCTGGAGGCTATCATTTTTGGCGATTGCGTGCAATTTAGTATTTCGACGAAATTTCTTGAAACCCAATACTAATAGCATTCTTCCTGCACGAGGACACCGTCAAAGGAATAAAGTCACGGTTTGTTTTGCAGTGGCTTGCCTACATGGAAGAAAAAGAGAGACATCCAATTCTACATGCAGCAAGAGGAAAAGAAGTTTATGTTGCTGGTTTTCATCTGGACGGTTACTGGAAACTTCCCGACACTGAAGAGGAACACGGGAATGAATTTAAAGGCTGTAGGGTCCATGATTGTTCTCCCTGTGTCCCTACAGGCCGTGATCAGCTCTTTTATGAGATCTTCGAAGAAACTATGAGCTATCGCTGCTAGAGAGCACAGCGTAAAATGAAATTATTACGATCCATGGGATATAAAGTACATGAAATATGCGAATGTGAATTTAGTCAAGTGTTAAAATTCAATCCAGCATTGGCATCTTCTTTAACCACACATCCTTATACTAATAAGACACCGTTAAATCCAAGAGACAGCTTCTATGGTTGTCGTGTAATGCCATTAAATTGTATCACGTCGCAAATGAAAATGAAGGCGAAAAAAATCAGTATTTGAATATTGTTTCACTGTATCAATATGTGAATAAATGTGCATGGTATCCAATAGGATGCCTACGAATTTGCCTACAGGGAGATCCAAATATGTACCCCATTCAAGATGTCAACGGTTTGGTCAAGTTAAAGATTTTGCCTAGGAGAAATGTGTATCACCCAATACTGCCATTTCGCTCAAATAAGAAGTTGTTGTTTCCACTTTGTGCTGCCTGTGCCACAGCATTAAATCAAGATTTTGAATGTATACATTCCGACAGTGAATGAATTCTAACAGGAACTTGGGTGTTCTATGAAATTTGAAAGCCATTGAAGTTGGGTATCAACTAATTGAAATTTACAAAATTTGGTATGACGACATCACCGATTATGATCCTGAAACCAAGACTGGCTTGTTATTCAGCGAATACATTAACACATTTTTGAAATCTAAGCGGGAAGCTTCTGGATGGCCGGCCAATTGCGTCACCGAAGAAGGAAAGCAGCAGTATATTAAAATGGTACAACAACGTGAAGGCATAACTTTAGATGCAGCAAACATAATGACATATTCAGCACGTCGTATTCTTGCAAAACTCTGTTTGAATGCCTTCTGGAGACGACTCGCTATAAGAGACAATTTCTGCCAAACGACCATCATTAACGACCCATAGAACTCTATCAGAAATTAACTGATCCAGATATACAAGACAACCAAATTTTACCTGTTAATGATTCGTTGTTATACCTTCATTGTTAGTATGAAGATGATGTTCCAGTACAGAATCACAATGCTAATGTTGTCCATGGAACATTTACAACGTGTAAAGCTCGTCTGGAACTCAACAAATATTTAGAATTGCTGCAAGAAAGAGTACTATATTTCGATACAGATTCCGTGATATTCACGGAGCGATCATCAGAGTCCACAATAGAACCAGAAGTATTTCTTGGTTCAATGTCAAATGAACTGGAATCAATTGGAACAAAAGCATACATTAAAAAAATCGTGTCTGATGGCCCAAAACAGTACGCTTTAGAAATCTACGACCCCGACACGAAATCAACCAGATATGTATACTAAATTCGTGGATCACACTCAATTATACAGCAAACAAAAGGTTAAGCTTGTTGCGTTCCCATCCGCCGTCAAAGTCAGGAAAACTGCCAAGTGTCCAACACATATGGATTAGCAAAGGCCGCAAGATATGTTGATCAATTAGCAACACCCCCAACCAACTACAGAGGGATCTACACGAGCTGATGTCCTTGGTATTCAAAGCAGGAGCAAGCAATAATAGATAATTCAGCATTCAGCAACAAATCAGAAATATACCTCAGATATCATAGTAACTTAAATCTATAAATAACAACAGACACAATTCAACTTAACAAATATTTATTAACAATTTTTTTACTGGGTGATATCTGATCGTTCAGATATCCAAAAACAACAATAAATTCGTCGTCGAAATACTACGTCGTAGATTCTAATTTTTCGGCTCCAAATTAATTGCGTTCAATATTAGATTAAGTCGATAATGAGTCAATTAGTCAATTCTCAAAAGTTATAAATACTATTCAAATCGTAAGGTATTTATTATATTTAATATTCTAATAAGGAGAGAGGTTAAGATTCATAATGCTTCAGTATTATCAATATCATGCTATTCATAACGTACTTCGAAATAGTCTGAATCTGGGGGGGATATTACCAAATGCAATTTCAATAATTATACTTCTAATATATTTAATGTTTCAACAAGGGTGTAATTAGCAAAACTCAACGTCGAACATGATAACGTCGTATCTCACCCCGAAATCTTTCCAATTACATCTCAAACTAATCAATGAATTAATCCAAATCTAAATATACTACAAAAACAATATTTTAGGAAACGAATTATACCTAAGCAATAACAATACTCTCACAATTACGAAAACAATGATATCGGCTTGCAGTCAAAAAATGTTAAATGCTGAATTATCAATATATTGGTAACTATAAACGTATGGGTGACGAATCGAAGTATAACGACCAATAATGGATGCGAATTGACAACCAAACAACATAAAACACACACAACAGACAAGCCAAAGAAATAATAAATAGTTCAACACTCTCCTCACACTTCCTTTGGGTTTATAATTACCTCCTTATACATTGGACCTGGGACTGCATGTCGTCTTGCAAGTGAAAGGGAGGAATCGAGAATAATTTGGTCGTTGCTGTATAATCAGGACAAGAAATATTAGAGTTTTGACTATCCTTAGTCAATTTGATTGAAAACACAGGTTTTCAGTCAGCATACAAGTTGCTGCACTTTGCAACACTCCCTTGTAAGAAATTACAATCGAGTGGCAAATATTTAATATTCTAAAGAATACTTTAATTGGGCCCAGTGAGGATATTTCCAATATAGATACTCCTCTTTCTGATCAACTCACTAAGTTTCTCCCTCGAGTCTTCCCACATTCGCATTCCACCGTTTGCCAAACGTCAAATTCAAGAAAAGGCAAAAGTACTTTCTTGAGATGGTGGGAATAAACCTTATTAAGACAAACTGAAGGTTTAATTGCAATGCGCACTTACGTCTCCCACATCCCCATTTCACCATTCAAAATGAATCCACTGTATCTCATTGAAAACTAGCATTAAGTGAGTTGTATTCAACAAATAACTCTTTGGAATGCTTAAGCAGACTAAAGTGGGATCTTTCAACCGGTTCATGCGCAAGTTACCCACGTTCTCATTTCACTAAAATTAGAGAACTGAAAAATAACATTCAGCTAGGGATTTCCTCGAACAAGGTAACTTGGCGGTTTGACCAGACTTAGTCTAATATATTTTCTTTTGCATTCTTCCTGAACACGGCAGAAAAGCGAGGAACAAAAATAATGAAAGTAACTGAAAGAGTGGAAAAGAAAGAAACTCCACTCGAAAGGAAAGCACAATTGGGCACAAGCAGCACTGAAACTAAATTCACAAAGTAACCCTCTTCTTTTACTTCACTTCTTTCGCTGCACTTCTTTTTATGAAAATTTCGTAAAACTAAATCACAGCAACAACTCACTATTCTCATTCCTGTTACTTTACACACAACGATGAAATCCAACAAGGACTCTAGTTAGAATCAAATGATGAATCAAGTGTCCTATTAACAGTAGTCCGCTTCTACCATATCGAACGCTAACAGAATAGACGTTCTCCTTCCCTTGAACAATCAAACCCAAGACACCTTCATGCCTCAGACACCAAAACCAAGACATCTGCACGTCTCCGACACTACATAGTTAGTTCGTCGTCACTACGGACGGACGAACCCACCATAGTTCCTGGCGCCACAATCGCGTCACGAGATACACACGTAACGACCACGGCCTTGAGGCAGTATGATAGAATACCTCCCCTCTCTCTCCTTAACTACAACTCAAGCTGATAAACAGCTCGCAATTTACAAACTCTTTCATCATTTCTCCTCTCTTACTGTTTTTTAAAAAGAATCAAGACAAAAAGATAGATAAATTTAAACATTCTCTTTCATGAGGAAAACAAGATTGACATTGACAAGATGTTTTTTTTAATTCTTCTTCTTCTTATTATTATTATTATTATTTTTAAATCCTTTTCTTCCTATTTCGTCCTCCCTTCATAGCTCATCGTAACGAGATCGTTACAAGCTTCAATGGTCTGGAGCAAATGATCGTTAATCAATCCAGTGAAAAACTTTCCATTAGTAGGTCACAAAAAAATTACAGAACCCACGATCATCATCTTGTCACAAAACCTGAAGAAAAGAAGTACAGTTTCAACTACAAAATACGCCGGTTAATACCAGATACATACGAGACACTGCCCTATGAATATAAAAAAGCCAAAACAGAATAACAGCAATATTTTCCCTAATCACTCCAACATCACCTCCGAAAGACGGGTAAAGAGACAACCGCAACACGAGAGATGCTTAAACGATACACGAGTTCCTTTTGATGCCACAGCGGAGAAAATGTCAAGTCACATCACCTTGCAGAATCCAGTGGAGAACAAAAGGAATTCAGGTACGTCACATTTGCTTTTCTTTTCTCACCTCTCTCTTGATCACTTAGTTTACGTTCTTGTTAAATGTTTAAAATCTGTTTTTCTTTTTTTGCAGGAAACAAATAAACATTACCACGTATATTCATAGGTTTTATTTTCTCTTTACAGAATTTGTACCCGTTACAGACACATCTTTCTTTGAAAAAAAAACACGCAAACATGGAGAAAAAAAGAAATTCTGTATTTTATTTCACTTGCTAAATATAATTGTACAGAAACATGAAAAAAGTAATTCTGTACTTTATTTCACATCCTAAATTCAAATTCTTTTTCTGTACTGGGATTTCAATTTTTTTTCTGAATCAGTTTACTGATAAAATTTCTGAAAATAATATTTTGCGGGAAAAAATCAAACTAAATTTTTGTTTCAGAACTTTTTCGTGTACGAAAAAAAATTCTCTTTCAGAAGAAAAAATCAAAGCTAAATTATTGTTACAGAACTTTTTTGGTGTACGAAACAAAATCCTTTTACAGAAAAGTTTTTGTGTACGAAACAAAATTGTTTTCAGAAAAATTTTTATGTACGAAGCAAAATTGATTCAGAAATCTTTTGTGTACAAAAGAAAATTGTTTCAGAAATGTTTTTCTGTACGAAACAAAACTGTTTCAGAGAATTTTTTTGTGTACAAATCAGAATTTCGTTTCAGATAAATTTGTGTAGGAATCAAAAATCAGTTTTCGTCACGAAACTGCTCCGACTAAATTAATCGAATCATTCTGATAGTGTTGGCAGAACTGAAAAATAGCGCGACCATTGGTACTGATTCCTTGTTGTTGCAGCGAACACAACTAGACTCGAACCAACAATCCTAAAAATCTGATACATCTCTAAATACAGCCAACTAAACCATATGTTTATGATTATACGTCTCAATGCCAACACTTAGCACTGAGTCAGTCCCTTCTAGGTCAAACACGTACACGAAGTAAAAAAATAACACAGATCTCCTTTTCTATGTGAAACATAAACCTAGTGTGAGAACTGCTCGCACCGAAATGTGTAATGTAACATAATCTTCTCGTCTTCTTTCCATACGCAAACCTGCTCGCATAGAAAATTAAAAAAATCTAAATGCGGCTCGGTGGCTCAGCGTTTATTTCTGATGTGTGAGGTCTCTGCTTCAATCCTCAGTCAAGTAATTTCATGGTTCTCCCATGTTTTGTCTTACCATTTCTCATCATCGTTTCGCTTAGCCTCAAAGGGACGTTAAATTCAATATTTCCTGAAACTAACACCAAGAATCGAACACGGACTATTGCGATGTCTGTATCATAGTAATCAACAAATTAAAATTTGTCAATGGAGTCGGTGGCTCAGCGCTTGTCAATAAGGTGTGAGGTCTCTGCTTCAATCCCAAAAAGGGAACAAGGTGGTCCACCCAAATTTATAGTGATATATATTAGGGTCCACTACTATGATACCAAATGTTTAAATTTGGCAATTTCTAAAATTTAATTGGTGGGCCATGGTACCCATCCCAAAGAATTTAAAGGGGTCCATTAATATTCCCATGTCTTATGAAAGGAAATAAACCCCTGTAAACTCCCATATAACCATATAAAGTAATAATACCTCATAAAAAGGGGATAAATTAGACTAAGACCCTCAGAAATTATATTTTTTGGCAATTTTTAACCAAAAAATGGAGCGAAGTGGACCATCCAAATTTATAGTGGTACATACCATGGTTCTAAGCTATCATAACCAATTTTTAGATTTAACAATTTCCAAAATGTAAGGGGTGGGCCAAGGCACCCTTCATAAAACTTTAAAGGGGCGCATCAACGTACCGATATCTTTTGAAAGGTAATGGGCCCCTGTATATGCCCGTATAACTATATAGGGTAATAACACCTCATCAATGGCGATAAATTAGGGCAAAAACGCCGAAATTTGACTTCTTGGCATTTTTATACAAAAAAAAATGAACGACATAGACCCCAATACTACCAGAGGTACATACTATGGCTCTAGGCTACCATACCGAATTTTTAGATTTGGCAATTTCCAAAATTTAAGGGGGTGGTCTTAGTTACCCTTGTCAAACTTTAGGGGTGGGCCAAGGTACTACTGCCGAAATCTAGAGGGGTGGTGCTAAGTACTCCTAGGTCATTGACTTCAGGCCATGGCCATTGTCCATTCACCTATGACGTCATAAATTCGGGGTCAAAGTACATAGTGAGAAAGAGTGAACCAGTACTACTAAATCCCCTAGATTTTCCATTACTGAACCCTATTTGTTTTATACCTGGTTTGCCCGTAGCGAACGGTCCCTTTCTCACTGAGAAGAGGAGACTATTCCCGTGTTTAAAATTTAATTCTTCCCTAGAATTTTCCGTTACTGAAAGCTATTTGCTTTATACTCTGTTTCCCCAAAGCGACTTTTCGCTTTGTCACTGAGAAGAGTAGAGTATGCCCGTGTTTAGGATTGAATTCTCCCCTATACTTTTACATTACTGAACGTTATTTCTTTTATACTTGGATTCCCCAAAGCGACTGGCCCCTTTCTCACTGAGAAGAGGATACTATGCCCGTGTTTAAGATTGAATTCTCCCCTAGACGTTTCCATTAGTGAACGCTATTTGTTTTATACTTGGTTTCCTCAAAGTGAACACTTCTTGTTTCGCACTGAGGGATGGGGGCCTTATCCGCATTTTTTAGATAATAGCTCCTAAACGTTTCCTTCATCAAAGACCATTTACTCCATCTTTTTGGTATTAAGACTTCAAAGTGGACCTATACATCAATACTGGTAGAGGAGATACCTATGTAAATGAAGTGGGTATGGTCCCCCTAAGTAAACACTCATTGCGTTACTCAAAGACTTGGTTTATGTCCCTGTGTTCAACCCAATAGTTTAAATAATTGTTAAGTTTACTTATGCCGGTACTGCCCAAATGCTTTAACAGAGTATTAAGACCGGCGGAGCATATACGTATATGCATGGAAGGATTGAAAAAATGTTGAATCATATGGGTGAGAGAAAACTTTACGCTTGGAAGACATGTTTTGTTTCTGTTAGTATTACGAAGTGTATGACATTAAGATAGAAATAGTTAATATGTGTTAGGGCTTTATTACACAATTGAAACATATGTAATGCAAATATACTATACTCACCCCTAATATATATAGAAACATACGGAAGACTTAGACACGCGTGAACACTGTCGAACATTCAACGCACAACTAACCTCTAATTGAGAATTCTACCCTTAGGTGTAACTGGTAGTAGCGGTGGAACAATACATCATAAAATATGACATAATGAGCATTTGGAGTGTGGAGGCATTATTTCCTTTCAAGTCAGCGTAAGTGCAAGATGAAAGACGAGCTCTATTGTCTGCAAACAGTATTTCAATTAAAGTATATAGATTATTTCTAGTTCTGAATAAGGCGTATAAAATTTTCAAGACGTTCATTGAATCCCATTATAGTACAGACAGCGAAGCATTGCTGAACCCTGTGTGGCAGTAGCAAAGCAATAAGGAGAAACACCGTCTTGGGTTTCACCATCAAAAGTATCGACGGAGACTCGATATTTCTTCATCTTTTTTGCGGTTTTCTGAAAGATTAACTAATGCTTGATGGGTGCGTATCTTTTATTTTTTTATATTTTTATACTTACTGATTTTTAAGGAAAGAAATCATAATATCGTAATTGTTCGTGAGCTGTTTTATCCATTAATAATGAACAGAGAGATACTTTTGTGGATATTTTAAAAGAGTAGTTTACAACTAAATACTGTATAAAGTGAATATTTACTTATTCCTTTTCATAAATTAAACAGATTGCTTTCTATTTACATATTGTTGAACTATAGCATCAAAATAGGTGATTGCTTTTTCTTTTGCACATTATAATTTAACTATAGCTTGAAAATAATTGATTGGTCTCTCTCTCTCTCTTTTATATTAAAGGGATATATTCAAGGAAGCTTGATAACTCAAAATAGTTTTTGTCTGTTTTATTTTTGCAGATGAATTTCTTCTGCCTATCCGAGGAAATCAACATCGTTGATGAAATCTATTTACAAGAATTGTTGCGCGGCTTCAATGACTACCCGAGGATCTTCAGTACCTTGAAAGCCATAATGGAACATCTGCGCCTGGGACATCGTGGGTCGGAGAGATGCAGTCCACCCCTACGCGCCCTTTATGCTTTCGAAGGTAATGACACACTGGTTCTCCAGCACTGTGTATCCAGTGTTGACGTACTAGATTTGTTTGTGTATGTTTTTTTCGTACGTATGATACTTATGAACCGGCTCAGCAAAACCTTTTGTATTATCTTGTGGGGAAAGTCAGGTGGATAGTACACAAGATGCAGAGTTATCGTACTTTTTGATTTTGGCACTCGGTTTGTTTGGGAACCTTGCTTAATCCCATATGAAAATAATACCATAGCCATGTTCCCTCAAGAAAATCATAACTTGAGTCATAATAATTTACAGCAATTAACCAATGAAGATTTAGCGTTCTTAGATGAAGTAGATGGGATTGACAATCAAAATTCCGATAAAATACCAGTTGAAGAAATGAGGAGTTTGGTTCAAAATTAGGACAGCGCTATGGATATACCCACGCAATAAGTCCAGGGAAAAAATCCTGTATACAATCCACCTCAACACTGTGTACATAACAATCATGACTATGAGCACCAAATGTTTTTCTCTCCTCACCCTGGTCCGTCATATGCTAATGTTCTAGCAATGGTTGAACATGACAAGATGAACAATAATACTACTCGGTACTACTAGTAGTGCTAATAGTGGTAGTAGAAGAGGTAGTAGTAGTGATAATGGTGGGTATAATCACTTATGAATCATATTTGAAAGGGAAGTATCAAATTGTGGTTTATTAGAAGCATGAAAATAATGACCGGTAACATAGTACGTTACCCAGGAGAACCTGCAGAAAATAAAATCTTTACCAAAGAGGTAAAACTATTGGCCATTTCGAATCCATTCGGAATATTAGAAATTTCTTCAAGGCACAGAAGTATTGTTATTGTTCTTTGGAAGCTTATGATGAGAGATACCGTACACAGAATTGTAAAACTCATTGTACTTTTTGCGAACATACTCACAAACGTGATTATACTGCCAACAAAATTAAATCAATGCATGCAAATGAGAGTTTGCTGAGGGTGTATGTTTTGAGAACCACGTGAAGCGCAATAAAGCGGCTATGTCGGTATGGGATAATATAAAGCTCTGCATCGATTGCGGGGTCATCTTTGATAACAGACGTCGAAAATCTGATCATGTGTGTGGTGAACATTTCTGTTCAACGTGCCGTACACATGTCGACACAAACCACACATGTTTTGTTCAGAGACAGCGACCTATTCATACGAAAAGGTTTATGTACATCACCTATGTTGTAGAGACGATTTTAAAGACACCGAATGAGCGCGGTGGAAGGGAAAACAAAGTGGTATTGGTGTTTTGTCATCACTTTAGCTACGCCTGTATAAGACAAGGTATCGATGAGCCTTGTAAAACATGCAGTGACAATAATGGAAATCGTTCGTTTTATTTTAACACAACGGTGGATTTTATTAACCACGTGTTAGTAGCTTGTCCTGTCTTTCAGGCGATAATAGCGATCACCCATAATGGTAGTCGTTACGATGGTCTCTTCTGTCTTAGAATTCTGATAGAAGAATAGCATATTGTACCTTGTGTTCTTATCCAGGGTCAGAAGATTTTTAATATCAGCATAGGTAATCGTATTTTTTCCTTGATTCTTTCCTCTTCCTTGGCGTTAACTTATACAAATTACCGAAAACGTTAGGACTTAGTCAAAATTTAAAGAAGGGAGATTTCCCATATATGTTTAATACTGAAGAAAATCAAAATTATGTCGGTTCCTAACCTCAGTGTGAACCTCATTCGCGAAGCACGGAAGAAAACAATTGGAAGCCTAGCACCAAGAACGTTAGGTAAGTCGCGAGGATTTAAACCTGCAGAAGGATATGCTGGCTTATTATGAGAACGACGTTAGAATTATAACAGAAGCGGTCAGCAAATTTAACAATATCAATGAAGAGTAAATTGAGGGTTTGCAATGTTCATCACATCATCCACCAATGCAAGTCTTGCGATGCGGACATATCGTATCTTGCACTAATCGGAGAGTACTATTCCTAGCACCCCCGTGTAGGGATTACATCATAAGTCCAACTATAGTACGAAAGCTATGCAATATATTATGTATATGGTAAACATGCTAGGAGAGGTGAGGAAGGGTATATTGGTAAGTACAAGACCGATGGATGGCACGAAGGACTCAACGCTGCCTTCGACTTTTACGGGAGCAAATTCCATGCCTGTAGGCTTTATTACCCTTTTAACCATAAAGCCGATCTGCACGACGCTCATAACTCGTACAATAGGATGGAAAATCGACATGAGCAAAACATGCGGCGTCGTAGGTACTTGAAAAGTATAGATGTAAACCTATACGAAATATGGGAATTTTCTTGGGAAAATAAGGTAAAGACCGATAAGGATGTACAAAACTTTCTTCAAGAACGTTGTACTAATCTGCCTGATTTTCTTATTCCTAAGAACTGTTACAACGGTGGACGCACTGAGGTCTTTCGTTCGTACGTCAATTGTGCGAGTGATGAGCAAATTGGCTATGCCGATGTAACAAGTTTATACACATGGGTGATGGCACGTAAATGTTTGCCGGAAAATTCACCTAACATTCATACGGGGCCGGACTTTCCAAATCTGGGAAGTATTCATGGTGTAATAAAATGCACGATCTTGCCTCCAAAGTACCTCTATTTTCCGATGTTACCATACGTTGTGGGAGGTCGATTACTCTTCTGTCTTTTCCGCACATGCATGGAAGAAGAAAACACTAACGATTTTACCCATAGTGACGCTGAGTGTGCTCTCACAGGAACATTATGTACTCCAGAGTTACACCTTGCCCTTCAAAAAGGTTACAAAAAATTTATATACATGAGATATGGGAATTTTAACTCTTAGATCCTGAAGAGCGGAATTCCTGTGGAAGCTCGATGTTCAATGTGTGAGTGTGTATGTATATAAAGTAAAGTCTCTATTGTATATATTCATTTGACTACAAAATGTTAAAGTTTCAACATCCCCCTACTATTTTAATCGCTTGTCTTTCAAAAACTGGTTAAACTTATTTTGTAAATCGTTTACTTGATGAACGTGATCAAATGTTTAATTTAAAGTTTAATGATATTGTTTGCTTTTATGGTGCAGTAATGCCAAAATTAGATGCAAATGCAAAAATACGTTTTGTAGATGGAATACTTGACATGAATAATTTTGAAATTAATGAAAATTCTTTATTAATACTTGAGGATTTATTGTCAGAAAATAATGGTGATCTTGCTAATTTATTTACAAAGTATGCACATCATAAGAAGTTGACTGTAATATTTATTGTTCAAAATTTATTTCCAAAAGGAGAACATGCACGTAATATTAGTTAAATGCAGATTATATTATAGTATTTAAAAACACACGTGAAAATTTCAAACACAATATTTAGCAAGGCAGATTATGCCTCGGTATAGTAAAGAGATTGTGAATATGTTCGAAAAAATAACACGCAAGCCTCACACTTATTTATTATTTGACTTGACATAAAACAAACGATCCATTGCGAATACGTACAAATATTTTTTTCCAATGAAATCATATATGTGTACGGTAACGTAAAAGACAAGCATAAAGAAATTTTTGTTTAGTCTGCATCAAGATGTTCAAGGAGAAGCAACACCACAACACGCTCCGTGCTCTGTGCAAACGCAAGAATAGAAAACGAAAACAAATTTTACAAAATGCTTCAGAGACTTTAATAAGAACAATTTCTCAAGTAGCAAAAAACATAATAAAAGTTAACATCCGTTTATATTCTGGTCAGAAGCAACGTTTACGTAGACATAAAAAGATCTTACGTGCTCTATCTCAGCAGTGTACTGCATTGAAGAAAAAGAAGAAGTTGTTAATACAAAAATGTGGTGCGCTTCTACTGTTAATCTTGGGACCACTTCTTGCAGCAGTAGGAAGTAGTATTTTTAGTCGTTAATTGTGTCGGAATTACGTAAAATGATTTTAGTTTCTCAAAATGCTGTACATGAAATTCAATCAAATCTTAAAACCATAGATTCACATCAATCACGTTTAGATGAAGAAGTGAATAACATATCAAAACATCGTCATCTTAGTGTAGAACAAAAGTGAAAATTAGATCTTTATATAGAGTATACTTCATCTTCACATAAACCTATTACTTTACCTGTCATTCAAGAAGAAGAAGAAGAAAAAGAAAATCCTCACTATCATCAACTTTCAAACATGATAGCAGTACTTATACTTTACCATTTGTATCAGATATTTTACAATCAGTACCGAAAACACTTCGTAGGAAAAGAGATCTATTATTAAAATAGCTGAAAAGTTCTGATAAAATTGAGTGCGTAAGTCTGGTATAGTACGTATTCATGGAAATATAATCAATGTTCAAATACTATAGATTTAGCAAATGATGTTCGTACAAGAAAATATTCAAGAAATCCTATAGATATTCATGAATTTAAAAATTTATTAGAATATCTTAATGTTCCTTTAAAAATATTGCTACACGTATTAGCACACCAGCATAAAAAGTGAATAGTAGTATTAGTAGTACACAACGTATTCGTAAAGTAAGAAAATCACCTATTCCTGCAGTTGTAACTAATTTATTTAAGCATTGGAAAGAATATAGTATGTAAAAATGATAAAATTATCAAACATGTATTATGATAATTCAAATCTCGATTATTTATTAAGTACACAGTTATCTAAAAAGTAAAGTAAAAATTGGTTAGCTTCTCAAGATGCTTATACATTACATGCACCAGCTCGTAAAGTTTTTGAACGTAAAAATTTTAATGCACCAAATGAAACATTACAAATGGATTTAGCAGATATACAAAATATTGCAAAATATGATAATAATTATAAATATATATTATGTTGTATTTATACTTTTCACGTTATGCAAATTGTGTTCCGTTAAAAACAAAGGTTCTGAACTGGTAATAGCAATAACATTTTTTTAAAATTCAAGTTGCCCGTGTTTAGCGTATACACCGATTTATGTTGTGAATTTTATAATCGTCATGTAAAACAATTCTTTAAAGAATATGAAGTTAACCATTATAGTGTTCATTCCGAAAATAAATGCGCGTTAGCAGAACGTTTTATACGTACATTAAAAGAAGGATTGTATCGTTATTTTACGCAAATAATACTTATCGTTATATTAATGTATTAGATCAAATTGTAAATAATTATAATCATTCATATCACTCAGGTATTAAAATGTCACCTGCAAAAGTAAATGATCCCAACGTGAGTTAAGCGTGGGAAACGTTATACGCAAATAAAAAGAATATATCTTGTAAATTTAGTACGGGTGATTATGTTCGTGTTAGTAAGTATAGCCATGTATTATAAAAAGGATTTTTACCTAAATGGTCAAGAGAAATATTTATCAAATGCGGTCACTTATAAATTAAAAGATTGGTATGGTGAAGAAATTAAAGGAATATTTTATGCACACGAATTTCAAAAAGTAATTATAAATTCAAAGAAAACTTTTCTCATTGAAAAAATATTGAAACGTAAAAATGGATGGATGTAAGTAAAACGGTTGGGATATCCATCAAATATGAATTAGTGGATTAGATCAGATTCTGTTCAGTCTGCAAAATGAATTCGAACTTTAAACAACATTTTACGTTACTCTTCCTTTAAATTCAAGTAGCAATCTTTTTGATAGTAACACTAAATCGTCATTTCGAGTTAAATTGGCACAACCTATTTATTTGTGTAATGGGAATGGGGTGTTGCATTAACACAAATTAATATTCCGTGGACTTTTTATAATGTTGGTGAAAATAAAGAAATTATAATTACTACTGTTATTGATGATAAAGTTGAACGTTATCATGTTCCAGAAACACCAAGATATTATTCATCAATTGAATTTATTCTACAGCTGATTCCTGAAACTATTCGTATGTTACATTACTTACAAAATACAAATCAACATTTTATTAAACAATCTTTAAAATTAGAAAATCAATGATTGTGATTAGACCAGGATTACAACACATTTTTTGAATTTATTAATGAAAGTACAGTTGATATTAAAAAATGTTGTTAACACAAAAGTTAGAAATGTTAATTTAACATAAGCATTTGGAAAATTTCCATGTGATTTAGATTATAATATTCTCAATACAATTAACGTTTGCATTGATTCTGTGAAACAACAACAAAATATATGAACATTAGTTCGAAAACTTAGTGTATATAATGTACAACACAGTCATGTAAAATCTTTTGTGTTTCACACACCACATTATGTTAAAGTTGAAAAGAAATATTTTGTTACGATAGGAGTAATCTTAAAAGATGAACACGGGTTAAAATTACCATTTCGTTTTGGAACTTCAAACGTAAAACTTCACTTTAAACGAAAATGATTTCTTGAGTTGAGTTGATTTTGAGTTTAACGTCCCTTTTCAGCAGCGAGGCTATATGAGACGTGGACCTACTGATTAACGTGGAATCCGAACCACATGAGCTCCCGCCGGGAATCGAACCCGGGTCTCCCGCGCCAAAGGCGCGTACGCTAACCGCTTAGCCACAGAGGAGCTCAAAAAATGATTTCTGAAAGTATTGATGACAGTTTTTACATTATGTTAGTTTCAAGTCCAAGTTCAGATGTATATCCTAGAAATAGTCCAACACATTTTATTAATCAATTAAAAAATAATATTCGTTTATCAGAATCCGATTGGCATGTAGAATTAAGTGAAGTACATATTCCATTAACATGTTACAATGTTACCGAAGGTGAAAATGTTATATGTTACAAATTTAAAAATACCTAGTTCGTATGAAAAGTAAAATTATTGTTGGACATTATCCATCCATTCATCATTTCTTGAAGAATTAAACGCAATATCAACTTTTATAAGATTTAGTTTTTCAAATGTCCATATTGAATATGATGAACGTGTAAAATTCATTACATTGTAGCATATATTAGCATTACAATTAGTTTTTTTTCTAAAAATCAGATCTTGTTAAAGAATCTCGTGGATTCAAACAACCATACGTTGATATCGGATATCCACATCAAATTTTTATTTATACAGATATTATACAATATCAATGTTTAGGTGATACAAAAGCACCATTATTACGTATAGCAACAATTTCTGCTTTTAAATACGGAAAAGTTCAAACAATTACCTTTGAAGATATTCTTTATATGCCACTGGCAAAATTTTGTTTTAACACAATCGAAATACTATTAAAAGATCATGCAGGGCGAAACTTGCCATCTCGTTCTGGGACACTGACCGTAACACTACATTTTAAACGCTCTCCTGCATCCAGTAAATAATAGTAAATATGAGAGCAAGACGTATTACTTATCATCGTGGACGTGGAATACCATATTTTTCAGGACCTGTATATCAAAGGTGACATCGGATAGGTAGTTTCTTTAAAGGGTTCGTTTTGCTTTACCATTTCTTAAATAATGTACAAAAACTATAGGACGTCAGCCATTACAAACTGGTATTCAAGTAGCGGATGATGTATTAGAAAATCGGCGATTTAAAGAATCTGTTCGTGCGCGTGTAAAAGAAGCTGGTGATAGTTTAAAGACAGAAGTCATTAATAAAGTCTGGCAGTTGCTAACTGGTAACAGCATTAGACGGTCACGCAAGAGGAAGACTCCTGCAATTGTAAAGCTTCTTCCACCAACAAAACGTAAACATATACACGACACATTTTCATAATGGCGCTCCTAAATTCAAATAGTTTTGAATGTTGTACCAATGAATTTGATTTCTTTTCTATACCAATGACACAGACGGCTATTGAAGCAACTACAAATGCTGATATCATCCTATTTCTACAATAACCTCAGAAGGACCTATTCAATTTTTTATTCCTGGAAAACCGGAGAATTTAATCATACTTTATACCTATATCTTTATGTACGTTCTAAAATTACAAAAGCTGATGGTACAACATTAACTCAAGGTGATACTATTGCACCAGTAAATAATTTGTTACTATCATTATTTAGTCAAACTGACATTTCGTTAAATGATAAATTAATTACTTCTTCATCAGGATCTTATCCTTATCGTGCATACATTGAAACATTATTAAATTATTCTTATGATGGTTCTGAAACACATTATCATGTCTATGTTGCGTAAAGATACTGTAAAACATTTTAGTTAATTAGATAATACATATGCTGGTTTTCAAAAACGTGCTAACAAGGTGAAAAATAGTAAATCTTTTGAGATGTATGGACGTCTTCATACTGATATTGTAAGTTTAAATCGTATGCTTCCTAACAAAATAAGTTTACGTGTAAAATTACACTGTAGTAAAGATAATTTTTGCTTAATGTCTCCTGAAAATAGAAGTCATAAAGTTTCACTTGAGGAAGTTATTCTTCATGTACGACGCATTCATGTAGCTGAACATTTAGGTATGCAATTAAATACACGAATGGATTCGGAAATGGCCAAGTTATCTCTGACGAGAGTGGAGACAAGATTTTATACTCTACCTGCACAAGTAAAATCTTATAACATTGGTAATCTCTTCTTGGGCAATGTTCCTAAAGGCCTGGCTATTGGTTTCATCTCCAACACAGCCTTCAATGTGAAATCACATCTTAATCCATATGAATTTCGAAACTTTAACGTTAAGAAACTGCAATTTCAAACCGGCTCAAAAACATTTCTTCCCAACCTCCTCACTCCTGATTTTAATAAAAATTTATACCTTCTAAGTTATTATACTTTGATTTCAGGTACTGGTATATATTATCAAAATTATTCACATACTGTTACTCTTGATGAATATCCAAACGGATAAGCTCTGTATGCTTTTATTCTATCTCTAACAGGAACTATAGATGACTACACATGGGATGTAGTACACGATTACCCTGCCAGAATAAAAGAAAAACGATTTTAAATTTATTTGATGGTCTGATACTTTGGGTTTCTAGAGGGTGAGTCAAAATAAGTGTTACAAGCTAATATCTCGCGAACTATACCTCAAATGAGAAAAATATTATTATTCAATGTACAATACAGAGGGGCCTAAAAGCGAGTCAAACACGAGGTCCCCCCGTTTTGGAGGATGGGCATTTACGTGAAACGTTCAAATGAAAACACAACTCGAATAATATGTCGTTCGAAAGGGCTTGGAAAATTGAAAAAAAAAATTGTAGGAAACAATTTTTGATATGGGGCAACGTTTTCAAGATGGCCCACAAGAAGGGTACTGTATCAGCTAAAATTTCCAGTACTTTAAATAAAAAGCTGCAGAGTAGAAAACGGTGAAACAAAAATGAAAAAAGGAAAAGCCATGGGCAACGTGGAATAGTATTATTGCGGTGACGCCAGGACTGCCATCGTGTGGCCCGGGACCAGCTTGAAAATTTATAAGGGGATATAGGTTGGGTGATACCTTGTTTGATAGATCGTGGAAAGCCAAAGTGTTTAGTAGAAAATTTGTTTTGAAATCTGGCAAGCCAGTTTCAAAATGGAAACCGAAAATGGTTCCTCTTTCTGATAGAAAACACAGTGTTCAAGTTTAACGTTACACACCAATATCCAGCGAACTATGCACCAAATAAGAACAGTGTGGAGAGTCAATGTACAATAGAGACGGCCTAAAAGATGTGTTAAACACGAGGATCCCACGTCTCCATTTTGGAGGGAGAGGTGTACGTGCAATTTTAAAATGCAACATACGACGGGTGATACCTTCTTTGGTAGATCGTGAAATACGAAACAGCTTAGTACAAAATTAGGACCTCGTGTTTGACCCATTTTTTAGGCCTGTGTGTATTACACATTGACTCTTAACATATTTTTTTTATTTCATGCATACTTTGCTGGATATTGACTTGTAACATTCAATTTGAATACTGCGCTTTGTATCTGAATGAGGAACCATTTTCAGCGGCCATATTGAAACAGGGTTGCCCGAGAACAAAATAGGTTTTGCATTAAGCTGTATGGTTTTCCACGATCTATCAAGCAAGGTATCACTCGAGCTTTATTAACATTTGAAATTTTAAAGCTGGTCCCGTGGTCTAATGATGGGAGCAATGGAAACACCACAACAGTACCATTCCATGTTCACTATGGCTTTTTCATTTTTCATTTTTTGCTTCATCTGTTTCTACTTAGATGTTTCAGATTTATAAGTACTGGAAATTATATCTGACACGAGACCACTTTTGGGGGACATCTTGAAAACTGTGACTCATACCAAAAATTTTGCCTACAAAAAATGTTCAATTTTCCAAGCTCTTGCGAGCGAGGTATAACTCGAGCTATGCTCTCATTTGAACATTTCACGTACATTCCGCTCCCACAGAATGGGGGAACCTCGAAGCATGTTTGACTCATTTCTTAGGCCCCTCTGTATTGTATACACGACTCCGAAAGTGCATTAACACCTGCAAATCTCCTTTTCCTGCAATAACGGGCAACCCAAAAAGCTCGGCGGTTGGGTTGGTTGCAAGGCGTTGGACTAAACCTAAATTTTGGCACAAATATATCATTGTGGCCAACTGCAAATTAGAGAATAAAACAAATTGTTAAGAATGACAATTTTATTATTGTGACGGAGTTGGATGACATCAAAAGTTACAAAATGACTTACTTAAGCAGTGCAAACAAGATGAATGGCAAGAAACAGATATAAGAAGAAATAATATCTCTTCCCCCTACCAAATCTCGAAAAAAGAAACTCATAAAAAGAAAAAGTTATACAATATAAAGGTTTCATATAAAAGTCTAACAGCACAAAAAACAAATAGCTTAGCAAAAGGAAAAAGAGATAAACACAAAATAGGCGACACCAGTGGCGTAGCAGACACGCGGCCCTTACATGCAAGATAAAGAAATGTGACCTTAGTTGTCAACCCTATTGTTATAATAATAATAATAATAACAATAATTACTAGTCTTCTTCTTATTATTATTATTAGAAATTCGTTTCCTTTTCAAAATCTCTTAATCTGGCTAAGAGCATGAATTCATATAGCGAACATGTGTGTACGTTTTGTCAATGAGCGGTCCCAAAGGCCAAAACGGGTGGAAATCTCCAGGAGAGAGAAATAAGAAATTTTCTTATGATAAATTGTACTTCAAAGTGCGAAGCACTTGCTTTTGCACGTGATTTTTTTCTTTTTTAAGGGAACAGAAAAGTTCTGGCGTCTAAGAAACTATAAAATATAATATTACAAATTTGCAAGTGGTTGTACTTAAATGGCAATTTGTGGTGATAAAGATATTATGATTAGGAAACAATATTGTAAAAAGTAGGTTTATTTTTACATCAATCGCAAGTCTTAGTGTCTCCTTATACCTCGCCCCCCTTTGAATATCGACATCGAAAATTTAGATCGATATATTCATGTCCATATATTTGCGATACCGAATGTTGATATATGACATTATAGATATCGACAATAGCTATATATCGACATATCACAGGCCCAGGTCCGAGAACTGATGGTTGAGATATACTGGAATCAACAATCAAATTCTAAATAAGTTTTCCATTTCCGTATTCAATGTTGAGGGGGAAGGGTGTGAACCCAAATAGAAATTTAAAAAATGTTAAGATAAAAGTAGGTTTTCCGTCTCCCCTTGAATACAAATCTATTAACAGAAAGCTATTACTGTAATTTACCCTTTACTTCGGTTTCTGATTGTTATCACAAATCAGCGACAGTACACATACTTTACATAGTACACCAATACACTCTAAAACTTTTCATAACCAAGTAAGCCGGAAGATGAATTTCCTGTGATATTAAAGTGGAATGTTCTACAAAATAGTCATAATTCATTGGCCGTAATTCTATCAGTACTCTGGTACGGACTAAGAGCTACAACACTAACAGAAGTACAAATTAGATATTTCATTCCTTTTTTCTCTCAGACTAAAAGACTTCTGCATCTTCCTGAGATTTTCATTTTCTTAATAAGTCCCTATCCAGGGCTAATTCTGGCCACAGCGGTTTCGAGGTAATCGGTAAACGAAAGAGTAAAGTTTGTCGCCTCTCAACTCTTGAATGTTTGTGGGAAGATATGTCAAATTTCATGTTGTTCTTTCTTCGTTACAGAAACACTTCTAGTTCACTCTATTCATGGTGAATTACTGAACTTATAAACATTTACAATTATTGAAAAATGAATAATTATTTCTAAACATAAAAAGTCGTTACAGTTGAGTAGAATGCAGTAGTAGAATGCAGAAGTGAATGAAAATATTGTTTATTTGGATGTGCAAACTGTCTATGAATAATAAGTGTTTCCCATTCTCTTGTCCAGATGCGATTCTACGATGGACTTGTAGGGCTCGGTACTTAGAGCTACTTTTAAGAGCTCGAAACTCTGGAATGGGTTTTATTTATATATAAAATAAGAAATATTCCCTTTCTGGGGTTCAATCGCCATGATCGCGTCCTGGATCCGCACCCGCTCTAGTGTAGCAGAGTTTCAAGATATTTAGCTCGTGTATGCTGCTGACGATGCTGATTAGGGATGGCCACATGTGGATAATTCTTTATACTTATATCGGATAGAAACTTATCCGGACTTGCAATATCCGGTTGACAGATAACAAAACGGATGACGGATAACGGATAATATCAGGATAACAGATGACGAATAATATCCGGCTGGCGGATAATATACGGATAACGAATGACGCATAATGTCCACATAACGGATAGTATCCGCATGATGGATAACGGATGACGTATAAGATCCGGATAACGGATGGTATCCGGATGACAGATAATATCCGGAAGTCGGATAATATCCGGATAATGGATTTATCAGGGATAATTTATAAAAATAAGATAACAGATAATATCTGGATAGTAGAACATTCAGATAACTGATTACATCTGGATGACGAACAAAGTATAATATCTGGATAACTAATGGTTTGAAAAAGACAAAATAGGAGAGGGAAGTATCAGTCTTTTCTCCTCATGGAGTTATTAAAAGACGATCATCCGGCAGTGGTCCTTACTATTGAAAGATATTGCTTCTTAAAATGTTTCCTAGTACTTCCAATTTTCCTGTTCTTGTTGGGCGCGGAGGCTCAATGGTAGACAGCTTAATTTGGTGCCTGGGTTCCTTGTTGTTTCGAACCCCAGCCAAGTAAGTTGTGTGGTGGACAGGATCGTATCCGTGGTCTTTCTCAGGGCACTCCCGCGGTCACCCGCTTCTCATTCCACCAATAACTATTACCAATGACTTACGGGAACGGTGGCTCACTGGTAGAGCGCTTCCTCTTGTCCGTGGGATCATTATTGTTACACTTCGTGGCCAAGTAAGTTTGTGGTGGACAAGATCGTATCCATGGGTTTTCTCAGGGTACTCCCGCTTCTTCCGACTTTTCGTTCCACCAAATCCTCTATTACAATTAACTTGCTTTAACCATTGGGCACGGTGGCCCAGTGATAGAGCGCTTTTTCTCTTCCGTGGGATCCTTATTTTTTCGAACCCCAGCCAAGTAAGTTGTGTGGTGGACAATATCGTATCCGTGGGTTTTCTCATTGTACTCCCGTTGTTACCCGCTTTTAATTCCACCAATAACTATTATCAATGACTTACGGGCACGGTGGCTCACTGGTAGAGCGCTTCCTCTTGTCCGTGGGGTCATTATTGTTACAATTCGTGGCCAAGTAAGTTTGTGGTGGACAAGATGTTATCCGTGAGTTCTCTCAGGGTAATTACGCTTCTTCCCACTTTTCATTCCACCAACACCTCTATTATCATTAACCTGCTTTAACCATTGGGCACGGTGGCTCAGTAACTGAGCGGTTTCCCTCGTGCATGGGGAACTTATTGTTTCGTTCCCCACTCAAGGAAATTTGTAGTGGACAAGATCGTATCCGTGGTTCTTCTCATCGTATTCCCGCTTCTTCCCATTTCTCATTCCACCAATTCCTATATTATCATTGACTGGCTTTAATCATTGCGCGCGTTGGCTCAGTGGTAAAGCGCTTCCTCTGCTGCGTTAGGTTCTTATTCTTTCTATCCCCGGCCAAGTAAGTTTGTGGTGGACAATATCGTATCCGTGAGTTTTCTCAGGGTATTCCGCTTCTTCTGACTTTTCATTCCACCAATTCATTTATGATCATTGATTTCAATTAATCATTGGGCGCCGTGGCTCAATGGTAAAGCGCTTCCTCTGGTGGACCAAGTAATTTTTTGGGGGACAAGGTCGTATCCGTGGTTTCTCTCAGGGTACTCCCGCTTCATCCCACTTTTCATTCTACCAATTTCTCATCATCATTGAATTGTTTTAATTATTGGGCGCGGGGCCTCAGTGGAAGAGCGCTTCCTCTCTTTGTCCAAGTAAGTTTGTCGTTTACGAGGATGTATCCGTGGGTTTCCTCAGGGTACTCTCGCTTTCTCCCACATTTCATTCCACCAATTCTTATATTATCATTGACTTACTTTAATCATTGGACGCTGGGGCTCAGTAGTAGAGCGCTTCGTGTGGTGTGCCATGTAAGTTTGTTAAGGAAAAGATCGTATCCGTGGGTTTTGCACTGTACTCCCGCTTCCTCCCACATTTCATTCCACCAATTCTGGTATTATCATTGACTCTCTTCAATCATTGGGCGCAGTGGCTCAGTTGTAGATCATTTCCTCTGGTGCGCCAAGTGAGCTTGTGGTGGAAAACATCATATCCGTGAGTTTTCACAGTGTAGTCCTGCTTCTTCCCACTTTTGATTCCAGCAACTCCTCTATTCTAATTTTTTTGCTTTAATCAATGGGCGGGCGGCTGAGTGGTGGAACGCTTCCTCTGCTGGGCCAAGTAAGTTTGTGTTGGACACGATCGTATCTATGGTTTTTGTCAGGATACTAACGCTTCCTCCCGCATTTCATTCCACCAATTCATCTATAATAACTTGCTTCAATCATGGGGCTCTTTGGTTGAGCGCTTCCTCTGGTGGGCCAAGTGAGGTTCTGGAGGATAAGACCGTATCCGTAGGTTTCCTCACGGTACTCCCTCTTCTTCCCACTTTTCATTCCAACAGTTCTTCTATTATCATTGAATTACATTAACCGTTGTGCGTGGGGACTCAGTGGGAGAGCGCTTCCTGTGGTGGGCAAAGTAAATTTGTGGTGGAGAAGATCATATCCGTGGGTTTTCTCATGGTACTCCCGCTTTTTCCCACGTTTCATTCAATCAATTCTTCTATTATCATTGACTTGCTGTAATTTTTGGATGGGTGGCTCAGTGGTAGAGCGCCTCGTCTCCTGCGTATTGTCCTTAGTGTTTCGATCCGCAGTCAAGTAAGTTGTGTGGTGGACAGTATCTTATTAATGATTTTTCTCAGGGTACTCACGCTTCTTCCCACTTTTCATTCCACCAATTTCTCTATTATCATTGATGCTTTAGTCATTGGGCGCGGTAGCTCAGTGGTAGAGCCCTTCCAGTGGTGCATGGGGCCCTTATTGTTTCGATTCCTGGCCTAGTATGTTTGTGCTGGACAAGTTCGTATCCGTGGGTTTTTGTCAGGGTACTCCATCTTCCTCCCACATTTCATTCAACCAATTCTTCTATCATCATTGACTTGCTTTAATCATTGGAGAGGTGTTGGTCCCTGGAGAATTGCGGTGATGTCAGGAATCAGATTCGGTCCCAAGCATTTGGGTTATGATGTAAACCTTTGCTGTGGTTCTATCTCAGTATTTCATTACGGGAGATAAAACCATCCATATAGCTATAAATATTGAGCTACAGCTATCTTATGCAACCAGGTATTGATATTGAGCCAGTTCGGAACCTCATATCTGGCGCTTTGACGCCATTAACCGATTTCGGACATTACGCTGTCCTTAAACGACTAGGATGTTTCCAATTTTACAATTCGCGTCCAACAATCTAATGTTTAAAACGGGAATAGAAAGTACCCACGTCTAAAACTTGCATACCCAGTTTCTTGAGGTTCAAGGCTACGGATCGATTTCTGACATCATGATTGTACTCAACGGATCAAAACCTTTGAAATATCGCCAACGCCGTCCAACAACTTCATGTTTAATAGGTGAATATAAGGGACCCGAACCCATAACGTCAGGACCCCATTCCTTGAGTCTCGTGACCTGGGCCTGATTTCTGACATTACTACTGCACTCAGGGGCAGTGGTTAGGGATGGGCACGAGCGAGATCGAGCGAATTGTTTTCTGAAACTCGACACAGACATCTTTTAGCTCGACTCGAGAACTTAACTCGAAATATTTCTTCAACTCGACTCGAAACTCGACTCGAATTTGGATCGTGTTTGGAGTCGAGTCGAGCCAAAACAAGCCAAATCGAGAAAAACCTCGTGTGTAGTTTCAAGTTCTTTTTTCACTTATTCTACATAGACAATATAATTATTATTATTGTTGCTACTTCCACTACAACGTATTATTATTTTTATTATTATTATTATTATTATTATTATTATTGTTGTTGTTGTTGTAATTATTATTATTATTATTAAATTCTCTAATTAAACTTGAAAGATAGGCGATTTGCGTGTGAATACTAAAATCTTGTTGACTGCCGATTTCGATGGTAGTGAAATCTAGGACACAAGGACATCGTTCACGACGTTCTGGGTTTGAGTTCCGGAGGAGCAAGTATACGTGCTTGGGCCAAATGTTGTTAAATTTATAGCGTGCCAGGCAAATATGTTTAAAACTGTTCTGCCCGGGTCTACGTTTGTCAACGACTTGTGCGGCTTCGCTCACAGCTTATTCAATATCAAGCCGAACCGAGAAGTAGGGATGCGCACGAGTGGAGACACAATTTGTAAAATTCGAGTCGAATCGAGACTGCTCGTAAAAATCTTGATTCGACTCGAATATCTCAAAACTTCACAAAATTCACTGAAACTAATCACTCAGAAGCACTTATTATATATATATATATATATATATATATATATATATATATGCAGGTGCGGATCCAAGGGTAGCTATAGCCCTCTTGACACTCAAGTATACACTGGATATAATGGGCTTCAATCCTGCTTTACACTGGATAAAGCGGTAAACTGTGATTTAGTCGTTCCCTTGATCATATCCTGGATCCGCAGCTTTAGCGGTCCATAGCTGTAAAGGTCCATAAGACCTTTTGTCTTATCTTGGCGTCAGGAACAGTATTTCTTCCAGATATTATTTTGTGGCCACTGCTCCCCCCTCCCGGAGGTGTGCGAGTGGCCGCCGGAGAAGACCAAAATAAAACGTCTATAACACAATAATAAATAGAATAGTATCAGCAGTGCCCCCCACC
This sequence comes from Thermobia domestica, assembly GCF_964235325.1. NCBI lineage: Eukaryota > Metazoa > Arthropoda > Insecta > Zygentoma > Lepismatidae > Thermobia > Thermobia domestica. Next base: position 39,837,655 of record NC_137470.1, read on the forward strand.
CGGAACATTCTTTTTCTGAAAGAACAGCTGGTCAGGAATCACCTTGCAATTTTTAATGGAGTATCGCAGTTTGCAGTGCAAATAGTATTTGAATGTATGTGAAAATGTATTGCAAATTGCGATACATCCTTGTGCCTTAAATTAACACATAAGTTAAAATAAGGAGCAAGTTAAAAATATATTACTATTATTTCAAGAAACTTCCCCAGATTTGAAGGGTCGGTTTTCGCATGAAAAAGTGACTCGACTTTGGATTACAATAGTTTTCCACTCTTGTTTTTTCTTCCCTTTATCAGTTTATTGTTAGTGGGTCATTCTCCAGATCTTCTCAGGTTTTGGGTCATTATCCTTGTTTCTGAGCCTGTAATAATAAAAAAAGTTCCCTGAGGAAAAGGCGCATTGGCAGCAGATTGGACCTAGCCGATATATGGCATATATATCATGATTGTGGCTTGGTTAGTAAAATGCAGAAGTGCGTACAGTAGATCAGTAAAACAGTAACGGTATTCTTCAATGCCGAAAATACAGTATAGGAAAATACACTTATCTTTGTCTCTCTTTTCTTTTTGCTTTTCATTTGAACTACTGATATATCGGATGCCCATTTACGTTCCTTGTTAAAACCAACATATGTTTTAGCAAGCTTTCTTCTTGGGAGGCGCCGCGAACTTCAGAAAACATCCAGAACAAATAGACTCTCTCTTTCTGTGTGTGTTTGAACCAATAAGTTCTTTTTTCCTAAACCTAATTGTTGAATTTGCCGCTGTGGTAAAACTATTTCGCTCAACTTGACAAATAATATAATAAAATATAACACTTATCCAACAATGAGAGTGGATTGCAAGGAAAAGCAGTGAACCCTAAAGTACCCCTGTAGCAGTGGCGGATCCAGAACGAACTTCTGGGGGTTGTGGATTGTAATACTACTACCACAGAAAAAATGACAAGTTTATCTTGTTATTTTCTCTGCGCTGCTACTTAGCTAGTTTTAAGAGCTCCAAATCTGGGATGGGTTTTATTTATATATAAAATAAGAAAGTTTCCCCTTCCGTGGGATTGCCCCGATCGCTACCTGGATCCGCCCCTGCCCTATAGCCACTCCCCGAAATTAAAAGCATTGATCTATTATTTCCAATTCGAAGTCACTTTCACTTCCATGTTAATAGTGACGGAGTTCTTGTTCTTTGTATCTCTGTACTCAAGAAAATAATAATAATAATAATAATAATAATAATAATAATAATAATAATAAAGTATCTGAATAATAAAGATATGTTTCACCCTTCTTTAAAAGTTCTGTGGGCTTCCCTGAATCTGGATATGTTGTTTTATAGTGTATAATGCGAAAAGGCTTTAAAATGCAATCTGGCAAAAAGTATTTGTGTAAAAGACACAAACGTCTTATCAAGATGTTCTACAGAGAACTAAAAAACTGACGTTGTTTCTGTTTGCCTTTAAACACAATGTTACGATTTACAAGGCACACACAAAACTAGAGAGCAACGTGATATTTCGCCTAAGGGCACCTTCGTTGCTAAACTGACGACAAGCATTCTGTCAACAACTTAACATAGCTATCAACTGCATAGCTATGAATAAGACACACACACAGGCTCTTTCCAAACGTTTTGGTATAACAGGTTAATCAAACTACGTTGTTGTAGGTAAGGGATGAAACTCTGAAAGACCGAAAACTGTTGGAGCACCGAGTCGTAGCTAGAAATGTCGTTGCCCGGGGCTAAGTAGAATTCGGCGTCCCCCGACACACCTTACCAAGCTTTGACTTTTCCTTTCTGTGCTTTTATTTTTAACATAAAAGAGAAACACCATTTTGTGCTTATGCTACGCTGATTGTTTTTTACCAAGCCGCTTGGACAGACTATTGCAACAGCCAAAGCGATCGTTATGTATTCTTCAACAAATAAAAGCCGCTCTCAAGAGGCTTATTTTAGACCTCCTTCTAAACTTGCCAAACTATCTTGTATACAAATCCATTTGGAGAATAATGATGAAATAAGCATGGAGTCGATTCTCCTACATCAGGGCGACCATGTTAGACATGGAGTTGGTGGACGCGAGTGGTAGCGTTGGAAAGGACCGGGTGCCTTGAGTGCAGTAATAATGTCAGAAGTCTGGCCCAGGCCCCGAAGCTCAAGGAATGGGGTCATGACGTTATGGATTCGGGTCCCTTATATTCACCTATTAAACATGAAGTTGTTGGACGGCGTTGGAGACATTTCAAAGGTTTTGATCTGTTGAGTACAATTCTGATGTCAGAAATCAATCCCTAGCCTTGAACCTCAAAAAACTAGGTCCGGAAGATTTACACGTGAGTCCTTTCTATTCCCCTTTTAAACATGGGGTTGTTGGACGCGGATGGTAACATTGGAAAGATCCTAGTCGTTTAAGGACAGCGTAATCTCCGAAATCGGTTCCTGGCCTCAAACCGCCAGAAATGAGGTCCGGAACTGGCTCAATATCAATACCTGGTAGACCAAAATAGCTGTAGCTCAACATTTATAGATATATGGATGGTTTTATCTCCCGTAATAAAATACTGAGATTGAACCACAGCAAAGGTTTACATCACAACCCAAATGCTTGGGACGGAATCTGACTTGTGACATCACCGCGACGCTCAAGGGACCAACACCTCTCCAATGATTAAAGGAAGTCATTGATGATAGAAGAATTGGTTGAATGAAATGTGGGAGAAAGCGGGAGTAACTTGGGAAAACCCACGGATACGACCTTGTCCACCAAAAACTTACTAGACCGAGAATCGGAACAATAAGGACCCCATGCACCAGAGAAACGGCTCTACCACTGAGCTACCGCGCCCAATGATTAAAGCGTGACTGATCATAGAGGAATTGGTGGAATGAAAATTGGGAAGAAGCAGGAGAACCCTGAGAAAAACACAGATACGATCTGGTCCACCACAAACTTACTTGGCCCACCAGAGGAAGCGCTCTACCACTGAGTCACCGCGCCCAATGATTAAAGCAAGTCTATGATAATGGAGGAATTAGTGGAATGAAAGGATGGAAGAACGGGTGTACGCTGGCAAAACCCACGGGTACGATCTTTTCCACCACAAACTTACTTGGGCCACCAGAGGAAGGGCTCTACACTGAGGCACTGCGGCCAACGATTGATTCAAGTAAATGATAATAGAAGAATTGGTGGAATAAAATGTGGGGTTAAGCGGGAGTAACCTGGCTAAACCCAAGTATGCAATCTTGTCCACCACAAACGTAGTTGGCGCACCAGAGGTAGCGCTCTTCCACTGATCTACTGCGCACAATGACTTAAGGAAGTTAATGATAATAGAAGAATCGGTGGAATGAAATGTGGGAGAAAGCAGGAGTACCCTGACAATATCCATGGTTACGATCTTGTCCAACACAAACTTACTAGGCCGGGGATCGAAAACGTAAGGATATCACGCACCAGATGAAACGTTCTACTACGCAGCCACCGTGACCAATGATTGAAGCAAGTCAATGATAATGAAGGAATTGGTGGAATGAAAAGTTAGAAGAAGCGGGAGTACAGTGAGAAAACCCACGGTTACGATCTTGTCCACCACAAACGTAGTTGGCGCACCAAATGAAGCGCTCTAGCACTCAGGCACTGCGTCCTATGATTGATGCAAGTTAATGACAATACAAGAATCGTTGGAATGAAATGTGGGAGGAAGCGGGAGTACAATGACAAAACCCACGGATACGATCTTGTCCACAACAAATTTACCAGGCAGGGGATCAAAACAGTAACGACAACACGCACCAGAAGAACCGTTCTACCTTTGAGCCACCGTGCCCAATGATTAAACCTAGTCAATGATAATAGAGGAATTGGTAGAATGAAAAGTGGGAAGAAGCGGGAGTACCCTGAGAAAACCCACGGATACGATCTTGTCCACCACAAACTTACTTGGCACACCAGATGAAGCTCTCTACCACTGAGCCACCACGTCCAATGATTGAAGGAAGTCAATAATAATAGAAAAATTGGTGGAATGAAATGTGGGAGGAAGCGGGAATACCCTGCCAAAACCCACGGATACGATCCTGTTCACTACAAACTTACTAGGCCGGGGATCGTAACAGTAACGGCCCAAGCACCAGAGGAAGCGTTTTACCACACATTCAAATTATCCAATGATTGAATCAAGTCAATGATAAAAAATGATTTTTTTGAGTGAAAGTCAGAAGAAGCGGGACTACCCTGAGAAAACCCACAGATACGATCTTGTCCACCACTCACTTAAATTTCACACCAGAAGAAGCGATCTACCACTGTGCTCCTGCGCCCAATCATTGAAGGAAGGCCGTGGTAATAGAAGAATTGGTGGAATGAAATATGGGAGGAAGCGGGAGTACCCTGACAAAACCCACGGATACGATCTTGTCCACCACAAAATTAGTTGGCCCACCAGAGGAAGCGCTCTGCCACTGAACGACCGCGCTCAATGATTAAACGAAATCAAAGATAATAGAGGAATTGGTGAAATGAAAAGTGGTAAAAGCGGGAGTACCCTGAGAAAACCCACTAATACGATCTTGTCCAACACAAACTTACTTGGTACACCAGAGGAAGCGTTCTACCACTGGGCTAAAGCGCCCAATGATTAAACCAAGTCAATGATAATAGAGAAATTGTTGGAATGAGAAGTGGGAAGAAGCGGGAGTACCCTGAGAAAACACACGGATATGATCCTGTCCACTACACAACTTACTTGGCTGGGGTTCGAAAAAATAAGGACCTAACGCACGAAAGGAAGCGCTCTGCCACTGAACCATCGCGCCCAATGATTACAACAAGTCAATGGTAATAGAAGAATTGGTGGGATGAAAGGTGGCAAGAAGCGGGAGTATCCTGAGAAAACCTACGGATACGATCTTGTCCACCGCAAACTTACTTAGCGGGGGATCCAAACAATGAAGACCCCACGCACCAGAGTAAGCGGTTTGGCATTGAACCACCGCGCCCCACAACAAGAACAAGAAAATTGGATGTTACTAGGAAACATTTTAAAAAGCAATATCTTTCAATGGTAAAGACCACTACCAGATAATCGTCTTTTAATAACTCTATGAGCAGATGGGACTGATATGTCCCTCTCCTATATGGTCTCTTTCAAACCATATACGTTAGTCGGGTATTATCAACATGCACGGCAGTGCATGGCAGCCAAGTTCCGCGAAGCAAATGAAAACTGGTCTGCACTGCCGTAAGCATATTATACACGAACAAGAGTTTTAGGTAAAATCGCCGATTTCAAGGCTATGTAAAAACGATTCTATTAAGGGTAGAAACATGAAATTTAGAATGTAAGCAGATATCCCACAGATGTACTAATATGCCAAATCTCACATTCCTACCTTCAACCATATTTGAGTACTGGACCCCCAAAATATGCAGTTTTCAGGCTCACTGACTCACTGACTCACTCATCAAATTGATTAGGTACTTCCCAATTAGATAGAAACCTGAAACTTTGCATAAAGGTACCCTATAACAATTTGAGTACGGAAAAAGTCCAAAATCTGAGGAATGTGTTATGGGAATTTTTTTATGGGCAAAAAACTGTCCTTAGCCAGGAAAACAATCGTTTCACTCACTCACTCATCAAATTGATTAGGTACTTCCCAATGAGATAGAAACCTGAAACTTTGAATAAAGGTACTCTATAACAACCTGAGTACGGAAAAAGTCTGAAATCTGAGGAATCTTCTATGGGAACTTTTTTATGGGCAAAAAAACTGTCCTAAGCCAGGAAAAAAATCGCTTCACTCACTCACTCATCAAATTGATTAAGTACTTTCCAATGAGATAGAAACCTGAAACTTTGCATAAAGGTACCCTATAACAACCTGAGTATGGAAAAAGTCCGAAATTTGAGGAATGTGCTATGGGAAATTTTTTATATTCAAGAAACGGTCCTTACCCAGGAAAAAAATCGTTTCACTCACTCACTCATCAAATTGATCAGGTACTTCCCAATGAGATAGAAACCTGAAACTTTGCATAAAGGGACCCTATAAAACCCTGAGTATGGAAAAAATCCGGAATCTGAGGAATGTGCTATGGGGAATTTTTATAGGCAAAAAACTGACCTTACCCAGGAAAAAAACCGTTTCACTCACTCACTCATCAAATTGATTAGGTACTTCCCAATGAGATAGAAACCCGAAACTTTGCATAAAGGTACCCTATAAAAACCTGTGTATGGAAAAAGTCGGAAATTTGAAGAATGTGCTATGGGAAATTTTTTATAGGCAAAAAACGGTCCTTACCCAGGAAAAAAATCGTTTCACTCACTCACTCATCAAATTGATTAGGTACTTCCCAATGAGATAGAAACCTGATACTTTGCATAATGGTACCCTATAACAATCTGAGTATGGAAAAGTCTGAAATCTGAGTAATGTGCAATGGGAAATTTTTTATGGGCAAAAAACTGTCCTTACCCAGGAAAAAATCGTTTCACTCACTCACTCATCAAATTGATTAGGTACTTCCCAATGAGTTAGAGACTTGAAGCTTTGCATAAAGATACCCTACAATAACTTGAGTATGGAAAAAGTTCGAAATCTGAGGAATGTGCTATGGGAAATTTTTTATAGGCAAAAAACAGTCCTTACCCAGGAAAAAAATCGTTTCACTAACTCACTCATCAAATTGATTAGGTACTTCCCAATGAGATAGAAACTCGAAACTTTGCATAAAGGTACCCTATAACAACCTGAGTATGGAAAAAGTCCGAAATTTGAAGAATGTGCTTTGGGAATTTTTTATAGGCAAAAAACGGTCCTTACCCAGGAAAAAAATCGTTTCACTCACTCACTCATCAAATTGATTAGGTACTTCCCAATGAGATAAAAACCTGAAACTTTGCATAATGGTACCCTACAACAATCTGAGTATGGAAAAGTCTGAAATCTGAGGAATGTGCAATGGGAATGTTTTTATGGGCAAAAAAATTGTCCTTTGCCAGGAAAAAAATCTTTTCACTCACTCACTCATCAAATTGATTAGGTACTTCCCAATGAGATAGAGACTTGAAACTTTGCATAAAGGTACCCTACAATAACTTCAGTATGGAAAAGGTCCGAAATTTGAGGAATGTGCTATGGGAAATTTTTCATGGGCAAAAAACTGTCCTCAGCCAGGAAAAAAATCGTTTCACTCACTCACTCATCAAATTGATTAGGTACTTCCCAATGAGATGGAAACCTGAAACTTTGCATAAGGGTACCCTATAACAATCTGAGTATGGAAAAAGTCTGAAATCTGAGTAATGTGCAATGGGAAATTTTTTATGGGCAAAAAACTGTCCTAAGCCAGGAAAAAAATCTTTTCACTCACTCACTCATCAAATTGATTAGGTACTTCCCAATGAGATAAAAACCTGAAACTTTGCATAAAGGTACCCTATAACAATCTGAGTATGGAAAAAGTCTGAAATATGAGTAATGTGCAATGGAAAATTTTTTATGGGCAAAAAGTGTCCTAAGCCAAGAAAAAAATCGTTTCACTCACTCACTCATCAAATTGATTAGGTACTTCCCAATGAGATAGAGACTTGAAACTTTGCATAAAGGTACCCAACAATAACTTGAGTATGGAAAAAGTCCGAAATCTGAGGAATGTGCTATGGGAAATTTTTTATAGCAAAAAACTGTCCTTAGCCAGGAAAAAATCATTTCACAACGTTACCCTAGTCATTATGTAAAAATGTTCTTGATACTTCGTGTCTCTATTTGTGAACAGTGTGAGAATCTCTTACGTATCAGCCTTTTCATCAACAGTGAATTTCGTGGCCTTTGCTCTTCGTATTTTCTGAATTTGCCCTTCGGGGGTTCGCCTCCACACCCTCGCCTTTTCTCGTCCTACTTCCTCACACCTCTTCAGCTTACAATTCCCGAATTTCAAGTTTCTTTTCCTATTTCAACTATCTAGAAGATAAGATTTTATATTCCAGGAAAACGTCTATTTAAATAGCATGGTGATTTCTTCATCTTCCTTTAGACTCCTTAAAAATTAAAAATATTCAATTTTAGCAATTTTCCTGTTGGTTAGTCCCGGGAGTATGTAGAATCGTGCCAAATTTCATTATTCTAGCCCTGCTGGAAGTTCCTAAACATTTTGGGGTTTAGAAGACGTCCAATATAAATAACATGGAAAAGGTTTTTCTGTTCCCCATAAAAGCACTCTAAATTTGGATATTTTCATTTTTACTGACTTACTTAGGTAATACTAACGAAAATGTTGAAGCATACCGAATTTCACGTTTGTATTCCAATTTCAAGTACCTAAAATATTAGATTATTTGTCCAAAAAAGGCCTATTTAAATAGCATGGGGAATTTCTTCATCTCCCCTTTAGACTCCATAAAAATTAAAAATATTCACTTTTGGCAATTTTTTTGTCGGTTAGTTCCGAAAAACTACAATCACGTTAAATTTAATCATTGTAGCCCTACAGGAAGTACCGTATAATTTTGGCGTGTAAAAGGTGTCCCATATAAATACGTACCATGGGAAAGATTTTTCAGTTCCCCAGAAAACCACTCTAAAGTAGGAATTGTTTACTTTTACTGATTTACTTAGGTAATACTAATGAAAACGTACAAGCATACCGAATTTCAATTTTTTATTCCAATTCCAAGTTCCTAAAACATGAGATTATATGTCAAAAAAGACCCATTTAAATAACATGGGAAAATTCTTCATCCCCATTCATCATTTCAACTTTCCACGTCAACTGGAAGCACCCCTTTAATTTATGCCAGTTCATGTAGCTTTATATACAGTTAGGATATGTTGGTGGCAAATATTATTAAGTTTACAAGCTATTTGAAAGGTGTATATCATTGGAAGGAAAACCCGAGGCAGTATGAAACTGCGCAACATGCGCGTCATGTAATGAACTCCGTAATTTCGCAATGTGAAAACGTAGAGAACAACTAGGTAAATTGAAACACCAGCTATGTCTAGTGATGTAGCAGCGAGGATTCAGCATCAAGGGTTTTGGGCCCTGTTGATACTCTTCGTATTTAGGCAATGAAAAATGAGATGTTAGCGATCGTGATTTTGTAGTTCGGGTAAATGAACTGGAATCTCGTTTGGACATAACGCTCTGACAGATATTTAATAGAATAAATCCTCCCCGCTGTTCTAGTGGCTAGCATGTGCGCCTTTCTTGTACAGGTCTTGGGTTCGATTCCCGGTGGAAGAGCCCTTGGGAACTAATGTTGTATGTGACACATTATGACTCCTTTAAAATGTACAATTTTAAATTTAAATCCAGCAATATGCCACAATTGAGAATTCCAATATATGATATTGACATGGTGAACTACTAGTGAACAAAAAGAAGTGAAATATAAACAAAAACACCAGAGGTGCAAAAAGTGCAGCCAAGTTCGTCAGCCTCAAAAAGTGTTGAGATGAGGATGGATGAGCCAAGTTCCTTGGCCACTGCATCTGAAAGGGACACTGGAACTTGGCGCGAGGTGTCAAGGAAAATGATGTTAAGGAACCTTAGGGATAGTGGTGGGGGGCGTGGTGCGTTTGGGGCCACCATCAACCTTAGGAATATCAACTTTTCTAATGAGCTAAAGCACATATACAGAATACTGCAGTAAGATTGGTGGTTCGAAACCCAGACAAGGAAAACATATTCCTGCACGAAGTGTCAAAGTAAATTATGTTAACGAACCTCAGGGTTGGTGTTTGTGAGCGTGGTGGATTTGGAGGTCACCACTAGCCTTAGGACTGAAATGTCTCGGCCGTGAAACAAGGAACAGACATCTTAATGTATTCGAATATGTTAGACACCTCGCGCCAAGTTCCAGTGTCACTTTCAGATGCAGTGGCCAAGGAACTTGGCTCATCCATCCTCATCTCAACACTTTTTGAGGCTGACGAACTTGGCTGCACTTTTTGCACCTCTGGTGTTTTTGTTTATATTCTTTATTCGTCATCCGGATGTAATCAGTAATCCGAATGCTCTATTATCCAGATATTATCCGTTATCTTAATTTTATAAATTATCCGGATAAATACATTATCCGGATATTATCCGACATCCGGATATCATTCGTTATCCAGATCTTATCCCTCATCCGTTATCAATCATGCAGATAGTATCCGTTATATGGATATTATCCGTCATTCGTTATCTGGATATTATCCGCCATCGCTATCTTGACATTATCCATTATCCGCCATCCGTTTTGTTATCCGACATCCGGATACTGCAAATCCCGATTAGTTTCAGTATAAAAATTATCCAGATGTGGCAATCCCTAATCAGCATCGTCAGGAGCATACACGAGCTAAATATCTTCAAAATCTACGACACAAGAGCAGGCGCGGATCCAGGTGGCGATCATGGCGATTGCCCCCCAGAAAGGGAATATTTCTTATTTTATATATAAATAAAACCCATTCCAGAGTTTGGAGCTCTTAAAAGTAGCTCTAAGTAGGAGTATTACCAATCACCCTCGGAAGTCCATCGTAGATCCGCCTCTGGACAAGAGAATGGGAAACACTTATTCACATTCAGTTGGCACATCTCAACCAATAAACAACATTTTCATTCACTTCTGCATTCTACTACTGCATTCTACTAAACTGCAACGACTTTTGTATGTTTCGAAATAATTATTCATTTTTCAATAATTGTAAATGTTTATAAGTTCAGTAATTCACCATGAATAGAGTCAACTAGAAGTGTTTTTGTAACGAAGAAAGAACAACATGAACTGTGAAATATCTTCTCACAAACTGTCGAGAGTTGAGAGTCGACAAACTTTACTCTTTCGTTTACCGATTACCTCGAAACCGCGGTAGCCAGAATTAACCCTGGATAGGGGACTTATAGGCTATTAAGAAAATGAAAATCTCAGAAAAATGCAGAAGTCTTTTAGTCTGAGACAAAAAAGGAATAAAATATCTAATTTGTAGTTCTGTTAGTGTTGTAGCTCTTAGTCCGTACCAAAGTACTGATAGAAATATGGCTAATGAATTATGACTATTTTGTAGAACATTCCACTTTAATATCACAGGAAATTCATCTTCCGGCTTGCTTGGTTGTGAAATGTTATAGAGTGTATTGGTATACTATGTAAAGTATGTCTTTTGACGCTGATTTGTGATAACAATCAGAAACAGAAGTAAAAGGTAAATTACAGTGATAGTTTTCTGTTAAATTTTGTATTCAAGGGGAGACGGAAAATATACTTTTATCTTAACACTTGTTTTTTTTTTAAATTTCTATTCGGGTTCACACCCTTCCCCCTCAACATTGAATACGGAAATGGAGAACTTATTTAGAATTTTATTGTTGATTCCAGTATATTTCAAGCATCACTTCTCGGACCTGAGCCTATGATATGTCGATACATCGCTATCGTCGATATCTATATTATAATATATCACCATTCGGTATCGCGAATATATGGACATGAATATATCATTCTAAATTTTCGATATCGATATTCGGGGGGGGCGAGGTATAAGGGGCCCCTAAAGCTTGCGATGGATGAAGAAATTAAACTTACCTTTTACAACATTGTTTTCTAATCATATCTTTTTTTTACCACAAATTGCAATGTAAATATATTCACTTGCAAATTTGCAATATAAGTTCTTAGGCGCCAGAACTTTTCTGTTCCCTGAAAAAAGAAACAAAAAATCATGTGCAAAAGCAAGTGCTTCGAACTTTGAACTAGAATTTACCATAAGATTTTTTTTATTTCTCTCTTGGATATTTCCATCCATTTTTGCCTTTGGGACCGCTCATTGACAAAACGTGCACACATGATCGCTATATGCATTCAAGCTCTTAGGCAGAGTCAGAGATATTGAAAAGAAAACGAGTTTTTAATAATAATAATAATAATAATAATAATAATAATAATAATAATAATAATAATAATAATAATAATAATAATAATAATAATAATAATAACTATTATTATTATTATTATTATTATTATAAAAAATTAGTTTACAACTAGGGTCCCATTTCTTTATCTTGCAATGGAGGGCCGCAAGTCTGCTACGCCCCTGGTGTCCCCTATTCTGTGTTTATCTCTTTTTCGTTTCGTTAATCTATTTGTTTTTGTGCTGTTAGGCTTTTTTATGATACCTTTATATTATATAACTTTTTCTTTTTATGAGTTTCTTTTTTTGGATGGGATGGGGGAAAGAGAGAAATGCTTTCTTCTTATATCTGATTCTTACCATTCATCTTGTTTGAACTGCTTTAGTAAGTCATTTTTAACTTTTGATGTCATCCAACTCCGTCACAATAATAAAATTGTTATTCTAAACACTTTGTTTTATTCTCTTATTTGCAGTTTGCCACACTGACATATTTGTTACAAAATTGAGGTGTAGTCCAACGCCTTTCGAATTTGCAGCCAACCCGAACGCCGAGCTTTATGGGTTGCCTGCTATTGCAGGAAAAGAAGAATTGCAGGTGGTAATGCACTTTTGGAGTCGTGTATACATTAACTCCTAATATTTTTTTGATGTAACATTTATTTAAATATATAAATAAACTATAAACTGTAATTAGTTTATATATATATATATATATATATATATATATATATATATATATATATATATATATATATATATATATATATATATATATATATATCTGGTATTGCAAAGTAAATGTTACAACTCTTGGGAGGTGACTCTCCTACCACTGGGACAAGAAAAAAAGTTATTTTGAACTTTCGGCTATCGGACATAGTTTCAGGTCTACAAGGTGCTAAAAGCGTTGGAAAATAACTTTCGGACGCCAATAGTTCGGAAACTATCCAACTTGATTATGATATGAATTGATGGAGTTTCTACCAGTTAACAATAATTCGTTTGTATTAAGTCGATATATGGAACAAATACAAAACGGCGGACATCTTCATGCCCGTTGTGTGTGGTTGCATAATCCCCAGGTACGGATGTTGGTCAACAGTGACGTCCAGAGTATTAAGTGTAGTGAATTTTTACTCAAATGTTCTAGAAAGACATTTGGGGTGTCAGTAGAGCACAACAGATGAAGCAGGGTGATTCACATGTGTGGAAACACGTTAGGAAAAATGCCCAGAAATGCACTCATACTCAGTAAACGTGAATTCAAAGCTTCGGAAATGTAAAGAATACAACCATAACATGAAAACCATTGCCAATTCACCAATAATATTTCCTCAAACCGATGCAATATGTTCATGGTTGCATACTAATAAGGATGTAACAACTGAGACCATGTTAAAATTGTGCAAGGGAACTCACAAAGAAACTGGGGAAACTAAAGGAATGTGACTAGTGGGATCGCATGATCGATATTGAAATGTGGCAAATGTGTATGTTGATATCGACATGTAACTAATGGAGAAGTGTTAGCATGTCCCACTCCCGCTGAGAAACCGTCCCACGTGGGGAAAAATAGGAAACTAACGTTCTAAATTCTGCTATCACATCTGGTTCACTTTCTGGTAAACCGTAACTAGAACACAAGTGTATCAATGTCTCCTATTTTCTAAGATGTTGTCCCACACTCGACACATATCAAAAGAAATCACATAATTCATGGTTCAAATTCTGATAGAACGTGAAAGTAGCAAACTTGTATCTTGCCCTTAGTTTTCTGGGCAATATGACGCAAAAAGTGTACTCGAAATATAGGAAAATAATTCCAGAAATTCGTATCTTGCACACAGTGCACATACCAGAACAAAGAGGAAAATGAACCAATTTGGCACATGTATCACTGCTGCTTGAACACCATACAAATGGAAAATAAAACGACATGAGAAACAAAACAAAAGAAAACATCTGAAAGCTCCGATTGTTTACAACTGTGCAGTAGGAATAACAAAATGAAACACACAGGCATATCGAGATGCTGACAAGAGCGCTTGCCAAAGAAAGTGGGTACTACTCAAAGAAATGAATACAAAGAAAGTGAGGCTCTCTCGTAGCCTCAGGGCTTGAGATCTCGCTTTTGTGCGCGTGGTCGCAGTTTCAAATCCTGCTGGGAGCCCACGGTCTCAGATTCAAAACCCGAGTAGTGGTTAGGATCCCACTTTAAACTGTAGGTTCCATCTGTGCCTAGCCCTATCGCTGAAAGATACTAGACGCCCTAACATAAGCAAACGAAGAAAGGTGAGTAAACACGCACGATGACAGGTAACGCGTCGAGGCATTTCCAGGGATTTTTCTTGCTTGTAATCAAGTAGTCCGGGGTGGAGACACAAGTGGTTCGGATCCTAAGTTAAACTGTAGAAAGTCATGAACATCCCGTTCAAGGCAATGGCAAACCATCAGCTTTACCCTGCCCAAAATTCGTCAAATCGAACACTTACTTCCATCTAGAACTCCACATCAGCTTCAGCACCATCTGTTGTGATTTGCCGAGGAAAGTAATTCCACAAACAAGTGAAAGAATAAAAGCCATCGTTTCTGATGGTTCCGTACGACTCAATGACAGGTTGGTGTGAAATTGCTACCATGAAAGGGACAACCACAAAGGCAAATGATAATAATAATAATAATAAAAGTAAACAATATCATAATAATCATAATAGGATGTTTGAAGAAATACATCTGAAAATGACGCTATGTAGTCAGAATAGGTTGATAACGATTTCAGCTATGTAATACAGAAAGCGCCACTAGAGGCATGGGAAGTGTACCTATTTCTGCTGTGACGTATTAGCGTTGGTGAATACACCCAGCAACTGTTTTTAGTCGACAGTTGATCGTCTTGTACGTCCTTCGTTTTGCTGTTCTGAGTTCAGTCTGGCTTGTGTGTGTCGTTGAATTGCGCCAAGGAGTATTCTATCTTCAGTGCGTATTTAGGTGTTCCTTTTGGGTTTGTGCGTGAACACCTATGTGGCATTACGTGGATGCGAATCAAAATTGTTGTCATTTGCCACTGGGACGTAAATTTCCCCCCTCCCTTGTTCATCAGCTCTGGAAAAGGATAATGGGGGAATATTCTACCCACGAGCTCGCCGATATGCATCTCATCTACGGGGAGGCACAATAAAACAGCCGTCAAGCACGCCGTATGTATCAGGAACGCTTTCCAAATAGACAACTGCCAGCACATACACTTTTTGCGCTACTGCGTGAAACTGGCTCGCTACTACCTCGTAAGTGGGATTGTGGAAGACCTCGCACTGTGCGCACTGTGCAATTTGAAGAGGAGATGTTGGATGCGACATGGGACGATCCTGACACTACCACACGTGCTATTGCTCAGCCATCATACTAATGTGTTCCGCGTTCTTCAGGAAGAGGGTTTGTACCCATACAAATTGCAGAAGGTGCAGCATATACTACCTACGGACTTACCCAAGCGGATGGATTTTTGTCAATGGTATCTGCAACAAACACATACCATTCCAGATTTTACAACAGCAGTGTTGTGGACGGATGCGTCAATGTTTACTAGAGATGGCATCTTGAATACCCACAACAGTTACGTCTGGGATATGGACAATCCCCACGCAATACTTGTGCGCCATCGTCAACACAGGTTCGCAGTGAATGTGTGGTGTGGAATCGTAGGTGACCATTTGATAGGCCCGCATATTTTGCCTACTACCTTGAATGGTGGGAATTGTCGTGTGTTCCTTAAGGACGTATTGCCAGAACTTTCACAAAGCGTGCCGCTCGCATTTAGACAACGTATTTGGTTTCAGCACGACGGTGCCTAAGCACATTTTGACCGGGAAACCAGGGTCGTACTCAACAAAATTTTTGGCGATCACTGGATTGGCAGGGATGGACCTCACCCGTGGCCACCTCGGTCACCCGACCTCACACCGGTGGATTTCTTTTTGTGCGGGAAATGAAACGGCTTGTGTATGACTCCCCCGTGGAAAGTGCTGAGGACTTCGTTGCTCGCATCAATGCCGCTGCTGGGACCATTAGTGATATGCCATATGGATTTGCGCCCACCAGACAAGCCGTGCTTCACCGGTGTCATCTTTGTATTCACGTCAATGGCGAACACTTCCAACAATGTCTCTGAATATTATAGTGTTTGTGAGGCTTTCTCCGTACTGCATAATTTCTTGAAGTGCATGGTACAAGCTACAAATAGTGCAGATCCTGAAGCTTATTGTTAATTTTTTTCTAATTGTTAATTGTTCTGTTTGTCCACCTTTCTTAAGCTCATTTCCTTTTCTTTATGATGCTATTGTAGCGGTAGTGGGACCTGTGCCGATTTGTTTTATTTATTCTTCGTTGCACTGTACAAATTTGCGGCTTTATTTTTCTATATTTTCAGTGTCCCAGAAGAAGTGGGACGTGCTAACATGTTGTTACCTTCAAGTTGTATCAGAATTTGAACCATGTATTTTAGATAGTTATTTCCCATGTTTCGAGTGTGGGACAATGTTCCAGACGAAGGGGGTCATGGACTCAATTGTGTTCTATTTACGTTGTACCAGAATGTGACTTATGTGTACAAGAATTATTAGTTATTCTCTTATGTTTCGAGTGTGGGACAGTGTTCCAGTATAGGTGGGACATGGATATAATTGTGTTCTTTTAACGTTGCACTACAATACGAACCAAGTGTGATAGCAGAATGTACAAAGTTAGTTTCCTATTTTTCCCACATGGGACGATATCACAGCTGTAGTGGGACATGTTAACATTTTTCCATTAGCTACATGTCAATATCAACATACACATTTGCTACATTTCAATATCGATCATGCGATCCCACTAGTCACATTCCATTAGTTTCCCCAGTTTCTATGTGAGTCTGCTTGGCCTCAGTTGTTGAATCCTTATTGGTATGCAACAGTGCACATTATATTGCATCGGTTTGAGGGAATATTATTGGTGAATTGGCAATGACTTTCATGTTCTTGTTGTATTCCTTACATTTCCGACGCTTTGAACTCACGTTTATAGAGTATAAATGCATTTCTGGCATTTTTCGTTACGTGTTTCCACACACATGAATCACCTTCCTTCATCTGTTTTGCTCTACCGACACTCCAGATGTCTTTCTAGAGCATTTGAGTACAAGTTCACTACACTTAATACTCAGAACGTCACTGTTGGCCAGCATCCGTACCTGGTGATTATGCAACCACACACAACGAGCATGAAGTTGTCCGCCATTTTGTATTTGTTCCAGATATCGACTTGATTCAAACGAATTATTTTTACCTGGTAGAAATCTTATCAATTCATATCATTTAGAGCAATTTTCATTTGGCAGATTATCCGGGACTTCCTACGTTCCTTTAGGGAATCCCTTGCGCGTGCATGGTACGATTTGTAAAATATGCAAAATTCAATAGACCTGGTATGACTTCTTCAGTGAATTCTTTACCCGCCCTCTTTAAGTTGGATAGTTTCCGAACTATTGGCATCCGAAAGTCATTTTCCCACTCTTTCGGCATCTTGTAGATCCGGAACTATGTCCGATACACGAAAGTTCAAGAGAACTTCTTTTCTTGTCTCAGTGGCAGGAGTCACCTCCCAAGAGTTGTAACACTTATTTTGCAACACCCGATATATAGAAAGTGAATCAGAAGTCTGGACACGGTGGAATACCTCGAGAACTGAACTTCGGATCGAAAAACCAAAAAGCACATGTTTAGTATTATTAAGAAAACTATCTGATGAAACCAAACTCGACCCTCTAGACCCACCCCCTGGGGGTTGGGTTAGTGTCAACTTTGAAATTTCAAGTAGAAACTTCAATATTTGATTGCAGATTTGGATTATACGGCGAAAACTATGTAAAGTTTCATCAACACGTTTCCGTCGATGCATAACATGGCGCAGTAATTGGGGAAAATAAATGGCCCCTAAATACTTCCATTTCGTTCATGAGCTTGGTAGTATTTCCGACGTCTGTTCTCGTTCAGTGCCACTGGTTCACTTCTCTGTTCCTTCTCGTCACTGGATAGAAGCACACTACACGCAGACAGAAGACACAGAGGAAGGCACACCTTCTTCATTTGGGCTTCGGGCAGTATTAATGTTGCAAACCAGAAAATTCAAAAGCGGCGAGTAGAGGACAAAAAATAAAACAATTAAAAGTAAAAGGTAAAGTAAGGAAAAGTATAGCTATTGAAGTATCTGCTTATTGCACTATGGTGTTTTTTGACTTATGTGTCTGAGATGAAAATGTATTGATATAACTGTTTCCTAATTGCTAAAATATGACATTCACTAGGGTCGATTGTACCTTTCTCTGATAAAGATAAATTATCGGAATGATCCCAGCTTGTCGCGGTAGTAGAACTCATCTTACACAAAATAACGCATGACTACAGCGATCACTCATATCTTATCTGACGATTAAAAGATATCAGGATAGTGTAGAACTGACCCTATAACGAGCAAATGTTCGAATGGTGTGAAATTATGAAAAATAGCCTGTAACTGTCAAGCTAATTTATGTTTGAAATAACGGGTGAACCAAAAGTTTGGCCACGGTATGGTAACTGGAGAAATACACTTCTGATCAAAAAAGCACAAAAAAGAAAAACGGAATTCAATATGTTTCAAGAAGCTATCCGATGATATCAAACGCAACACTCTACCATCACCTTCTGGAAGGGAGTGGGGGGGGCATTGGTTTTTCAAATGAAAACTCCAATGTTTTATTGAAGATTCGGAGACTACATCCCAAATAGTGTAAGGTATAATCAAAACTTTTTCTTCGATATGTGATATCGCGCTGTAATAGGCGAAATTAGATACTCTCCTCTTTTTTCATGAGCTTGATATTAGCTCCGACCATCTGTACACGGTGCAGTATTTTGAGAAATACGAGTCGCATCAAGCAAGGTATTCGATGGTACCAAACGTGATGAGGCATGCTACTGCTAGTGTGACGATGTGCTTTCTGTTTACTTAGCTCGTTAAATACCACATTCATGAGAGAACTGCTCGCGCTATTTTCGTAGCGGATGTCACTATGAAATATAATTAAATTACACCATGACTTTCATGGGAAAAAGTGGTTAACCTAGGGAAACGACAACATAAAATCTAGAATATTTGAGTTTATTACATAACTAATTTTGAATATACAACAACATTTAATTTAGTACTACAACAAAAGTGATCTGACATCTGCTTCTTCATTGATAGTTAAGTTCATTAATATAGATTGATTAACTGGTTGGACATTCAAGTATTTAAGTTATTAAAGAGGGAAGATGAAATACGAATATGCGACTTTCACTTCAGTTCTCACCCTTGAAAGTTTGACAATATAATAAATCATTTTATGGCACTGCATGACATTTCATTACTTGAAATTAATATTGCAACTTCTTACATACCTTGTATAGATAACTCAGTAAAAATAATAAAAGCTAGTTTGTAGGAAAAGATTTTATTTACAATTAAAACCGATGAAAGTCATGAACAACGAAGAGCATTTAAGGAGGGTAGTCATTTGTGATAAGGAAACCTGCCTAACTCCTAAAAGGAAGAGATCATATTTATCAACCTGCAAAGGTTTAAGCTCAAGCAAATAGCAATGTTTTGAAGAAGATATGATCTCTCTGGTCTTTCAAATATCTGCTAAGCTGTAGCGAGGGATTTCTGGCATTAACTTACAATGCTCTGCATAGAAGACGTATTTAAAGTGACTGTCCCTTGAATTGGCCATTTCCTTATGTTGAAAGGAATCAGTTTCTGCTCGTTTCCTAAGATGTGCAGCTTCGTTTCGTCGCTGATTACGTGTTTCACTCATTTTATTTCTAGGAATAGGTAAACAGTACAATTAATTGTCTGAATTTACACAGTACGATTTAGTTCCAGTATATTTTTCTAACTCCTGTAAAGGGGTGTCTACAAATTACGCAATGATTCACCAAAACTGCGCAAACGTTGCACAGAGCTAAGTGATTACAAGACAACGCTAGTACATTGAGGTCATTTTGATAACACACCTTGCATTTTAACTTTTCTGGTAAATCATTAGGCGAATTTTGATTCGTGTTATTTACATATGGATCATTTTTTTTATTAATGGATTCCTTTTGGTCAGTTTTAACTGGAGGATATGACATAGCGCCTGTATATGAACCAAAATAGTTGGATCTTGAGCAAAATTCCAATTCTTGATGGACTTCCCGAACAAATTCAGCTCATTTTAACAACAACAGGTAATAACAGGTTGGGGAGTATTTAGAATGTTCGACCCAAGGATTATCCATAGGTTTCCAATTAAATAATCCCAGTCCACAGTAATAACAAAAAAACAAATCATGATTTCCGGTATAATAAAATCCGGATCGAACGAGTTCTTTTGAATTTTGCCAAATTTCTTTTGGCCACGTAGTAAACGTCTCTAATCCGCAATTGCATATTTGGGAAGCAGGGGAGGGTTACATAGATAAGTCTGTGTATTATACAATTCAATGATATACAAGGGATCCAAATGAATTTTTGGAGGAATAGGGTTGGGGCCTAATTGAAATGGCGCAGTGGTTAAACCATAGTCTTCCTCTATAGGAGTATTTTGAGTGTCATGGTGTAGTATTAAGGGGCAATTTGGGTTGGCGTGCAATAAAACTGGCAGTAAGAATTCTCCGGGCGAAAGTTACCTATCGTAAGTTGAAATCCTCATTTAGTTGGGCGAGGAATCTAGAATACGATAGTGCTATGATAAAGAAAAGAGTAAGTTTTTATATTTTAGGTATGTTTTGTATTTGTAACCTGTTCTTCTTTCCGAAAGTATATTCTCCTTTAGAACAACTTAATTCTGTGCTTCAGAAGTGCAGAAGTACAACTCTTATGTAAATCAGGCGCAAATATATATGTATTGAAAATTGAAAGTAAAGATTACCATGAAAAAAAGCAATGATAGAACGACAATGCGAAAAATAAGAACCAACCAGCGCTAGATAGCCACTGGTAAGCACGAATATTATTAACAGAGTGAGCACGACGGCGTAGCAGGATGAGCTTGGTGTGCTTCCGTATGGAGCGGGCATGTCAGCGATGGTGGATATGCACGTAACCGAGAGTAGTCTAAAAATTTTATATCCCATACAACTATGTCTTACATCTAATATAGCTTTACTTCACTTTTGTGGTTCTGCATCATCACTTTACATAGTGCCTTGAGTTCATAATAGCTTCCTTACGGAGTACTATGCATTACGTATTACGTATTTCTACCTATGATAAATATTATAATATATATAAGGTTCCGATATATAGTTACATGTAGATTTCTATTGCAAAATGAATCAACATATAAATAACATAAATAATGGTTTGCGCCTTCCATTTCAACTCAGCCAAAAAAAGTACCATCATCATCTCAGATATTGTTGAAACTTTTTTTTATAGCAACTAGACATGTTTTTTAAATTACCCGTATTTTTTGTTGTCGGAAAAGATTTTCCCGCCAAGTAATGGGCCATAAAAACGGGAAGTACAATTTACGAATTTTAGCGGACGTGGAAAATGGTAAACTTCATAGCCTCACCATTCAGCTATGGAGACAGATAGTTATAATTCTTGTTATGGTATGTACACTCATGACAAAAATTATTGTCGCATGTCTATAAATATGCTGTTGTAGGAATATAATTTGATAACGAATTCGTCCGATATTTCTTATAATGTTAGTATGTGTATAATCGGGAAAGACGATGTATGTGGCAAATTTCATGTCAAAAGAGCAGTAAATAATAAAAATAAAACGAAAATAAAACTTTCTTGTCCATTTAGCAACATTTTGTTTTACTCATTCTAATTTTCGTGTTTGTAATTCCTTTCTTCTGAAATTTACTACGAATATACATTTCCCGATTATACATGTAGTATCAGTATCCATAGTACCCTGCAAAATCATTATCAAATTATATTCTTACAAGAAGACAGTTATAGATATGCGAATCATTTTAGACATGAGTGTACATAGGGATATAAATAAAATATATTTTATTATAAATTGGTTTGCGCATGCGTATCTTTTGGTACATAAATTAACAAATGAACGTAAGTTTATCTGAAAATTCGAAGTTGGCGACTTTTTTCGAGCACTTCCGGTTCGAATTTTAAAATTCTATTTTATGGTTGGTAAGACCTAGTTACCCGCTTCTCGAAAAAAATTGTATTGCTCATGTGTGCAACCGTTTTGTCGCAAAAAATTCGAGAAGCCGTCAAATTTTCAAAAATCACCTTTCTCGAAATCACCATAATTTAAAATCCTGAAATGTTGTCAAATTGTTCAACTTTACATGAATAATAAACACACCAAATAGCATTGTCGACCAATGCTTCATGAATGAACTACAGCCTCTTGAAGGTAGCGAAGTTTCATTAACTTCAATATCACCGTTGGCAGCACTGAAAACAATGAAAATGCAACAATTTGATGATGTTTGTGGTTCACATTCATTAAATAAAGAATAAAAGTTTTTTTCCTTGCTCTTTTTTATTATTTTGATCAAAAAGGCTCTCTGAAATAATAAGATGAACCTCCCCATACTCCGATTTATTAAACCGATGTAACCTGAGGTGAAAATTACTATTACGAAACAAATTTTAAACTTACTTAAAATGGTTTTCGGAAGCAAAGTTTCACTGATTTTTTCCACTCTGAGGTAATTATTTGCTTGCTTAGTGTCTTCTTCGCTAATAGCATGTCACCATGGCAGATGCTCCAATAGGTGTTGATGCACTCACAACTCGTAGCACGTTGTCGATAATCACAAAACACTTATATTCTCTTCTCTTATTCTCTTCTGGAAACCTGTACCTTGTTGAAGGCCCATGTGGAAAAAAATTGAAATCTTGGGAGTTTTACGTCCCACGTTTATGCCGGTTAGGCTAAAGGAGACAGTGATTATGAGAAATGAGTGAAATGGTGGAATGAAGAAAGTGGGAGGAAACGGGAGAACACCGAAAAACCCACCAGCACGGTGTTTGTCCACCACAAAGTCCACACTGCGCGAACTGGGATCGAACCAAGGACCCCAAGCTCCGGAGGTGAACGCTCTACCGATGAGCCACCGCGCCTCCTGGAAACACAAAGAACGCTGCAATTTCACGTAATTTATGATTTATTGATAATATTTCTGCTATCCATCACTGGTTATCATATATGTATGTAACAAAAGTTCTTTTTTGCAGATTTCTTAAATCTGCACTTTGAATTGCAGAAGCTCGATTTTGGGGAAAGCATGAAGTTAGTCCATGGTGACCCGTTACTGCCATAAAAGCCAAAGATGACTTCGGTAAATACCAGTTACCGGTCGCACACCTTCCCACTTTCTTTTTTAATTGTCGAATTCGGTTTTTGGCAACAAGACGAGAGTAATAACCGGAGTTGGTACTTGCACTATACTCACGAATTTTTCTGCAGGAATCTGTTTTTCGTTTTCCCGTGTTGCCACATTCTTATCCCCCCTCTCCCCAATACGTCGCAGAGACCCTTACCATAGCCGGTTTCACTGAAAAGCCACTGCTTTAACGGACTTGTCTGCATCTTGGACATCTGAAAGCAATTTTTAATGTGGAATGCAGCACCATCAGAAATCACTGAAACGGTTTATTAAATTGTAGACACTTATTTTCACGTATTCGAACCTTTTTCTATAACGTATATTTTCGCTTTTCTTCGAGTATTTTTAGAATCTTATTCATGGCTATGAGTACGAGCCGAATCGTGTGTTTTGTCATCGCTTATAACGGCAAAACTGTCAGTTGTTTCATAATAACATATCACTCCCGTAAAGAAGGAGATTTGCTCGTTTCTCCAGTGACCACTCTGAACTTCCCTTTGCAGAATAACAGTCCAATTTAAGCGAAGTGTACATGCAGTAAAATAGAATGTGTATCTTGAAATTTTACACGATGCTTTGCGATAGCATTTTTTTACACTTTCATTGTTTTCATTGTTGCCAACTGTGACTTCAAAGTTAACGAAAGTTCGCTAACTTAAAAAGGCTGTAGTTCATTCATGAAGCATTGGTCAAGAATGCTATTTGGTGTATTTATTACTCATGCATAGTTGAACCATCTGACAAAATTTTAAATTATAATGTTTTCGAGGAAATGACGATTTTTGAAAATTTGACGATTTTTCGAATTTTTTTGCGATAAAACGGTTGCACACAGAAGCGATACTTTTTTGGGGGGGTGTGGTGGAAGCGGGTAACTAGGTCTTACCAACCGTGAAAACGGAATTTAGAATTCGAACCGGAAGTGCTCGAAAAAAAGCATAAACTTCGACTTTTCACATAAACTTACGTTCATTTGTTAATTTATGTACAAAAATATACGCATGCGCAAACCAAACTATAATAAAATATAGTTTATTCATATCCCTATGTACATACCACAACAAGAATTATAACTCTACGTCTCCATTGCTGAATTGTGAGGCTCTGAATTTGACCATTTTCCATGTTTTCTACAATTCATGAATTGTACTCCCCGTCCTTGATGGCCCATTACTTGGCGGGATTTTTTTTTCCGACAAAAAAAAAATACAGGTCCCTTAAAAACATGTCTAGTTCCTATAAAAATAGTTTGAACAACATATGAGATGGTGATGCCACAATTGTATTTATTATTTATTTATTTATTTATTTTTATTTTTATTATTATTATTATTTTGCCTGAATTGAAATGGAAGGCACCAGATATCTAATAAAGACATCTAATTTAAGTTAAAAACAATGTACGTTTCTCATTAATTTTTAGTTACTATAAAGATGTGACTTAAAATTTGTAAAATGCTGTACATATTTTAATTTTTTGCATGTTCTTTTTCTATAATAGATTATTAAAACACATGGTACAAAACATAAGAAATGTTTATTAAGTACTGACCTGTTCCGAGAGATCAGAAAAAATGAATACGAGCTGGTTTTGGAATGAAAATGGTGTGCTTTATGCTATGTATTGGGTAGTTCAGGAAGTGAATATTTATTGAATGTTTTATTATAATAATTAGATATGCCCATTAAACCATATAGTTGAGACTCTATTGTATTGATAGAAAGTTGAGACACTATAATATTAATAAATTTTCATTGAAATAGGCACTAACTATACATTTAAATAGGAAGAATGGGTCAAATAAAATTTACTGTAGACAGCCAATGACACCCCAAAATAAACAAACTTTTGTTCTTTATAATATATCGAACGTAAAGGAACGACATTGGTTGATTTGGCGCTTTATTGATGCATTTCGGAAGGAAAAAAGAGAAGCAGGACACGAGGCAATGCTTCGAGAAGACGATCCGCCCAAGAAAAGAAGAAAATTAACGACGAGAGCTCACGTCGTGGTTCGGATTCCACGTTAATCTGTAGGTTCACGTTTTGTATAGCCTCGCTGTTCACGGGACGTTAAACTCAATATCAACGGCACTGAAAGAAGAAAATATATTCAAGCTGATGAAAGAATTCGCCGTACAGAATTTTGAAACTGTTGGCATTGCAGAATAATGCTGGATTTGGCCCATAATTCCGTCATGGAATGTTAATGTCATGGTAATTGTAACATAAGACAAAGTAAATTATTCAATAGATATATTACATTTCACTGTTGGTTCCATTCCAATTATCTGTGTTGCAAATACGTAGTAATAAGCAGTAATGCAGTGTTATGAATTGCTATGAAGTTATGAATATCCTTAACGTTAGAGATATTGTAAAGATAGCTTTACAGAAGTTTACTTTGGGGTGTTGTAGGATGCCTACAGCAAATTTTATTTTAGCCCAATATAGATTCATGTTGAAAAAATTTTCTGCAGATCATTGTCTCCGATTTTCCTGAAATTAGGATATATCATTCTAAAAACAAAATAATTAAAATGTTAGAACTAAATTAAGCATTTGTTGCAACTGAGACTTTCAAAGACTGTTTGCCATTGGACTATAATGTAACGAAAATTTAGAGTTTTGAAGACGGCATTTTAAAGCAAATGTGGATAAAATTTAACCTTTCCGAACTTCTTAATTTTAGGTTGTGCAGTTATTTTTGAATTTTAGTGATATTAGTGCCTATTTTTAAGGCTTTTAGTACGTAATCATCCGGTTTCTATTTTTGAAGTACATTATAACCCATTTAAGTAGATTAACCTATTTAGATATACGGCTTTGTGTCCAAACGTCTCGCGCCCAAACGTCCTGCTCCGGTATCACAAGGTCGTATAGGAGCAGAGGGCTGGTATTTTCTACCATATTAGTTTATACAGTATGGCGCTAAATTCGGTGTACAAAAGCAAAGGGGTGATTCCTGAGAGTTAAAAAAAACAGTTCCAATAAACAGGGCGAAAACCCCATCGTTTATGTGTTATAGGCTACTGAAATCATGAAAAAATGAACTTTAAAGGTTCATAGCTCCAAAACTATGGGACTTACCTTGGTCCGGTCAAGACTTCACTTAGAAACTAGTATGTTCCCTATCCAAAAATGAGTGTTTCAGAATTCTGAGTTGCTTCCACAACAATATTTATAGAGGGAGTTTGACTACGGGCCTATGATATAAAGTATTCTCCAACTACCTCCATAAAAATTGTTGCGTGAGTACCTTAGGATTCTAAAACATGTATTTTTGGATAGAGCACATATTAGTTCCAAAGTGAAGTCTTGACCCGACTTTGGTAGGTCCCATAGTTTTGGAGCTATGGACCTTTAGAATTGATTTCTTCATGTTTTCGGCAGCCTATAACACGTGAACGATGGGTTTTTCGCCCTAAGTTTATTGGAACTTTTTTGTTTGTTTTACTCTCAGGAAACACTCCTCTGCTTTTCTACGACGAATTTAGCGCCATACTGTAGGTATCGTTAAAAAAATGAAAATATTAAGCTAGGCTTAATCTGCACTTTAAAAAAAAAGTTTATATCTTTATTACTTTATGGCAGGCACTTATATAGCGGAGTTGGGATTTGGGCGCCAGAGTCCAGCGGGCAAGCTCTGTGTCGGTTTTCTACATTATTTATTTACAAATACTGAACAAAAATTCAGAATAAATTAAATCTTTTAATAGTTTTTTTTCTTTTTAACTCTTTTTAAAGCGAGCTTATCTTCTTCATCTTTTAAGTCGAAGCAGGAAATATAAACCACCGAGCGATTTCTGTGTATGAACTCTGTCAAACTCGTAACCCAGCTGAGTTACTTTCCTTCCTTCGCTCAGTAATACTCATGCATCTACAGTTTCCATTTTCATCCTAAGTTAAGTTTATTGTGTTCTGTAATATCATTATTTTAAGTTTTTATCATAGTTTCAATTCTATATCTACACTATAACTTTATTCAGCGTACCAAATTTGAGTGATAGTTATTAAGATATTTTGTATATAACTTCCAAAAGTATAGGAAACAATGTTTTAGTATTTTGGATAGCCTGAGGTAAGATAAAAAAAAAACGCATAAAACGCTTCGTTTGACTTAACCTTGATTCTGAGATATCTTTTGTTTGTAAATTTTGCCACACATGCTACAAATAGTAATTTTACAACAATTGCTTTATTTTAGGAGTCCACTGTGTTTGGAGGCTATCAACCGAGATGATTCCAAGGTACGCCGCACGCAGGTACTACATAGACGGTACCAAATTTGACCGTAAGTAAGGATGAATCCCAGAAAAAGGAAGAAAGTGTTGTGACTCACTTAGCATTTCAAAGTGTCTTCCCATGTGATGAACTATCATCAGCCTCCCATCATTAGCGCGCGGCTTGCTCAATTTGCAGATTCGACGAAAAACGTGTTATATATATATATATATATATATATATATATATATATATATATATATAGAGAGAGAGAGAGAGAGAGAGAGAGAGAGTTTGGCATAAAGACATTTAATATAGGAAGCCCAAGATTCATAGCGTCAACATAACACCAATTTAAAAATATAGACTGAAGATCAAATTAATCCTTATTGACTGTGATTTTTTTTATTGGCGTAGCTTGCTTCGTGTGATGTGTATGGTACTCATTTAAGCTAATTTGCCTGCATGTTATGCTCAGTTTTAATTTATGGCAGTTAAATCACACTTCAAATTCTAAAGTAATGTATAATATACCTACTTCGTATCGTTAAATATATTCTTAGATGAAGGTGACAGAGAACTTTTCAAGAAATAGTTTAACTTATTTTGTGTGTTTTGAGGGGAGGGGGACGTAAGTAAACCCATGATTCTGCTGCTTGGTTTTTGGTGATTGGTACAGTCATCTTCTAAACTACAATACTAGGGTGTGGGGAAGAGTTTGTAAGGTGCAACTCTGTTCGAACTTTTCTTACAAAGTAAGTGTTTTTTTTAATGTTAAATAAAACTTGTTAAAACTGATATACTGATGAGGTGTATATACATTTCAAACTATTATAATGTACGGTATGCAATTAGAAGACTTAAATTAATGTAGACTTTTGTTTATGTATTGACATTAAATATATTCAGCACTACAAATGTATACTTAATGTAAAATTAAGTAATTATTACTGTAATTATTCTCAATAAATCTACAGGATTTTATTTTATGTATTGTCTTTTAAAGGTTCATTCCTTTATTTGGTTTTCGGTTTGTTATGTAATCATAAGTAATGTAGAATGGTGGAATTTAGATCATTTTAAGAATAATTTCTCTATTATATACGATAACTCAAAGAAATAATCGATTGTGTATCGCATTAAATATTTACATGATATAAAATAAGTTATTTTCCCCATTTATCATGTATAAATCTTACCACCAGTGGGGTTCTGTAGTATAGACACTGGTTGCCCAAGTACTTCACAAGTTGCGGTATAGTCAATGCGGTCTGGTTGCTTGAGCACTGACTTCAGGAGTGGTAGAATGAATGACTATTCGGAAACAGTGAGTAGCCTAGTGGTTAATGCATCGACACGGTAAGTTGAAGTTACAGGTTCAAATCTTAGTCCAGTCTTGCATTTTCTTTTCTTTTGTAATTATGTACTTTAGCTTATTAGACCTGATTTCTTTATACTCGTGTTATTTCATCATGACTTTCAACACAATGACGACATGAACCACTCACATGTTGATAACTGGGATGTCTTTCTTGTGCTCTGTCATTTATTCTACGCACTACAATAGCTGTTTTAGTGTTGTGTAAGACATACAACGAAGAGCACAATTAAGACACCTCGACTGTGGACATCTGAGTTGTCCACGTCGTCCTTGTGCTAAGATTCATGGTGCAATAAAATGGTTTCATACTGATATGATCACGTTTTACAGTGATTCTTTACAAGAAAAACTCATTATATACACGTGTTTTTAAGTTTCGTATATTTTTAAAACTTTTGTAAGAAACTGTACTATAGCATTTTTTTTTAAGTTCCATTAAGAATACTTTTCACAAAATGCATGTGATTTGTTCCGATTGTTATTGTTCCTCCATATCATTTTTCAATGAATATTGGCATAGATATAGAATGTAGTGTGTCCGAGATAATTTAGTTTTCTGCACTTCTACTGCACAGTGCCCCCTGTGGTGTCGCCTTGTAATATTAAGGGATCCCGGGTACATGACAAAATATTTAGAAAATATTTTCTGTACATGATAGAAAATATTCAGAGAATATAAGGTAGACAAATCAAAAACATTTTCAAATTACTTTTCTTGGTGCTTTGTAGCAGTAGCAAATGTTAAGAAAATATTAAACTAGTTTCAGACGAATTTGTGCTAACAAAGAAAATATTTACGATTTATTTTTCAAATAGCAATTGATATGTTTTTGATTTGTTATTGTATGTAGTTTCAGAACGTACTTAAAGTATTTTCTAACATTTTATGGTTTTCGCAGAGAAATATTTTAAATTCTTTCTGAATATTTTTCCGTCATTACCACCATAACACCTACAGTTTGAAATACATTTATTTCTTCAACCTATAAGTTAGGATACTAGAATTTATTTCAACAAATTTATGTGATGATAGAAGTTTTCGTGTGTTCTAAACCGGTTCCAACATACACAGACTTCTACCACCCCATCAATTTGTAAAAATGAAATCCAGTATTTTAACTTAAAAAAGTTGGAAAACTGTTCAGTATGCATTTCTTTCAGTATTGAAGAAAGAAATGTATTTCAAACTGTAGGTGTTACCGTGGTAATGACGAAAAAATATTCAGAAAGAATTTAAAATATTCTATGTAAAAGCCAGAATTCGTTAGAAGGTATTTTAAGTACGTTCTGAAACTACATACAATAACAAATCAAAAATATATCAATTGCTATTTGAAAAATGAATCGTAAATATTTTCTTTCTTAGCACAAATTCATATCTGAAATTAGTTTAATATTTTTTAAACATTTTCCACTACTACAAAACACCAAGGAAAATAATTTGAAAATGTTTCTGATATGTCTACCTTATATTCTCTGAATATTTTCTGTTTTGTAAAGAAAATATTCTCTAAATATTTTGTCATGTACAGAAAATGTTCTCTAAATATTTTTCATGTACAGAAAATATTCTCTAAATATTTTCTGTCATGCACAGAAAATGTTCAGTAAATATTTTCCGTGATGTACGGAAAATATTCACTAAATATTTTTGTCATGTATAGAAAATATTTTTTGGTTTGAGTGGAAAATATTTTAAAATTATTATTTTACAGAACATTAATTTTTGTTAAAATGAATTATAAATCTTCAGAAAACATTTCAACTAAGTACTCAATACATTGTAAAAATATTTAGAAAACAATTCTTTATTTTAGACAAATGATTTTCAGTGTTATTGGCAAATGATTTTAAAATATTCCGTGCGAAACATTTTAAAAACCATTCCGTTAACATTGTATAAAACGTTTCAAATACATTTTCAGCAATGTGTGGAAATGGTAGAGAAAACATTTTTTGGAAAACTTTTCTAACGGCGTATAAAGTATTTCTTAGAACGTTTTTGACTATATTGCGAAAATATTTTCAGTATTATTTGGAAAATGTTTTCAACAACATTTGGAATATATTTCCTTAAGGGAAGTAGGATACATTTTCTGAAGGAAAATGATGGTACGTTTTAGAATCGTTTTGAAAATTTTTGATTGTTGTGTGGGTTCTTGTATGAAACGGAACTGATAACATTATTCGTAACATTTTCTTCTGCATTGTAGATACTTTCTTGGCATGAGAGGTATTACCCCAGAAAATGATTTCGTACGATAGAATTGACTGGATCAATCCGAAATAAATTGTTTTCAATGTTTCCGTACTTAGAATCTTACTAACTTTACGTATAAGATAGTTTCTTCAGCAAATCATTCACGTGTTCATCCCATGTTAACTAAGAGTCTCCTGCATGAGTTCCCCGTCTCCATATACGTATTTGATGTATATTTAGAGAGTTCAGTTTTCCTTCGTTGAAACTCATTATGGTTGTTTTCGCTGTATTCAAGTTGGTTTGCTTTCACCCATTCTGTAATTTTATCTGTCCTGTTCTTAAATATGAATTCCTCGGAGCAAATGTTATTTGGAATTTCAACTAAAATGTTTGTATCATCCGCAAAAGGAACGCTTTTGTTTGTAACTATATAATCAGGAAGATCGATAATGTATATAAGGAAAAGTATAATACCTAATATTGTGGAACTCCTTGCCTAATGTGTCTTACCTCTGACTCGGTTAGACCTATTTCCACATATTGCATGCGGTTAGTCAAATAGGATTGAAATCATAAATTAGCTTGACATCTAATACCATAACTACGCAATTTCTTCAATAAAACGTTGTGATTAAAAAAGCCAAAGGCTTCTACTACTATATTATGATTCCAAAATTATTTTTTTATCACTGTATATTATTATAGTTGTCTCCAGGTGGTTCTTTAAAAATATATATTCTGAACGGTAGTATGTCACTTTATTAACACGTTCACTGCTGAAGAAGCACATCGGCGCCCAGTGCTGAATTTGGCATATGCGCAGGACGTCGAAAGTTGCTGGTCACTGCAGCTGATTCAGTTCCTCGCCAATACCTGCATGTGCAAACTAGTGCACTTACACTTTGTACAGTGATTACTAAGGAGCTAAGGTACCTTGCAGTGTCCTTCGTTTCTAGCTACAACTCTTTGTGTTTATATAGGCATTGTTGAATAAAATAATATTTGTTCTTGAACATTTGAATGATAATTTATGTTGTTTTTTTAAGCCAGTTAAATACATCTTATACTGAATTTTTATTCAGTATTTCTTTGTGCCTACGCAATGAGTGGGCCTTCCAAGAGAATGCGAAACTCACAGTATATTAATGTTGACACATTTGAATTCCTAAACGAAAAAAGGAACAAATCTAAAAAAAAACACCTTTGTCAGTTACATGAAGGGCGTTGGTCGATAAAACCAAATGGTGGCCTATTAACCATACGAACGGAAAACCATCAGATGGAACAAAAAAATTTGTTTTCACTTTTTACAGTTACTATTATTGACTTTTATAGTTATTCTTCCTTTACAGTATATACAATTCGATTAACAAAATGTAGCTGTATATTTTTCGTCTACAAGCTATCTGTCACCTTTTGGAAGTGAAACAATAGGCCCAAGTAACTCCGCCATTGGATGTACCAAAGAAAAGACAAGCGGAAGAAAGTCACCTGCCAACGGAATGTTCCGTTAGCCAAAGGGATGAATATTGATAAAGAAATGTAGGAAATGCAAAGAGAACATTGGAAAAGATAGCATCTACCATTGCGCGAAGTGTCCTGGACAGCACGGGTTGGGTTTGCAGCCGTGCTTTAATGATTACCACGAAATATAAATCTTGTACAAGCTGCTCAGAACTATATATGTGAAAATTCTTACATATTATATTTCTTTCAGATTATAAGATTGAAAATAATGAAGGACGCATATCGGCGTCCGTAGCACATGGGATGAAATATTGATGGCATATGCTGCGGACGCCCTTTGGCGTCCTTACAACAACTCCACAATAAAGATATATATTAGATGTAAAACTGTTATATTGTAAAACGAAGCAAAATCATCAATATCAAACAATGAAATTTGTTAGCATATCTGACGACGTATGCGACCAAGTTCAGCAGTCAACGTGTTAATATTTTATTGTATTTAAAGAGTACACATAAATTTATATTTAGTTACAATATGTTCTATAAAAGTAAATATGAGGAATTAATGGTATATTAAGTCCACATATTTTTACGGCGCTAAAAAGTTTGAATTTATAAGTAACTGTATTTTCTAAACTTCACTCTACTACTGATATTATAAACATAGTAAAATTTTTAAATGTTATAAACAAATTGTATTGGGTACCAATCTACTACCAGGAGATGCATGCCTCACCAATTTATTAACATTTGCGCACATATATTTATGTTCACAAAATTTGCTAGATACTGACTTATCTTTATAATATAGCACGTAACATTGCCACACACGACCTTCTTCCTACCCATTTCTCAAAATTCCATGCGTTAATTCACATGTAAAAGAGGTCCGAGTACCTCTTCAGAAATTCGAGTCAGAGACAGGAGACAGACCGACGTCTATTACTAACGGTGGTTCTGTGTCTATTAATAGTACCTAATCTCTATTTCTACATAATGTCTATATTACATTACAAAGTGGTTCGTTTTCATCATTTGTAATTTAGTACTTGGCTTCTTTTTATTGCAAATGGAAATGGAACTTAAAAAATCATATGATTAGTTATATAAAGTAGTCAACGAATTTTAATTTTTACACCTCATAATTAACTTTAACCTAGACGTAAATCAGAATAAATGAAAATATAGTAATTTGTCATACTTTTCTTACAATATGGAAGATAAAATAAAGAAATGGAAACAAATTCCTTCCCGATAATTTATATACAAGGGAAAAAACCGGGACTATTCCCATTTTTTATTTTCCTTCCCACGGGGAATATTCCCACTGCCCATCACTACTCTTGAATAAGTTGACATTGGTAAAATTTAATATTTTGCAAATACAATAAACGAAAGAATTAACTGGAGGAATTTAATTTACGGTGGAAAACATTACTGATCTCAAAACAAAATTACAAACAAAACACAAACCACTTTTTTGTTCATTGTTATGCATATCATTATTATTATTATTAAAATTATTATTAATATACAAGGTCAGTGGTAGCCCATGCCTTGAACAAGTATACGCCAGTGGCTTAAAACACGTTATAAATTCCCAATGGTCTTTGTTACCTGGGGCTTTATGCTTGTGAAGAAGAAGAAGAAGAACTTATTTTTAAATAAACAATTACTCTGTATCATGTAAAAACCTGATCGTATATTTGATTGGAAATACCGTCTATAATTGCTGGGAGAGTATCCTTGAAATATCGAGTATAGTGGCCGCAATGGCGAGTAAATCGTGTTTTGTTTGCTCTGTGAGGACGAGAGTTGAGTAGGGCTTTCTATACATATACACTACACTTACACGCTTTTTCCCTTTACACTTTCATCCATTACCCTATTTTTTCTACACTTTTTTCCATTCAGTTTACACTCCTATTCTCTCGACCTTTTGGCCTGTCCAACTTGCCCTTCATCCCTTTCTAACTATTCGAACTTCTCTCCATATTTTGACCTTTTCCTATTGCACCATACTTCTCTCTAGGTTTGGCTTTTTCCCGATTGCGACACTACTTTTTTTCACGTATTTTTACTTTATCATACTTACTGATTTGTATCTGTTTTACGATTTTGTACACATCTTGTCACTTTTTATCATTTTTCCACTAGTCAAATCTTTACATTTTATGCTTTTAATTAACTTTCTAACTATCTAAATAAATGATATTTTGCAAAACTATTGTGATGCTTACTTCAATAAACAAATGCCAGGAGAGTGATTTTGGCTAAGAAAATCGTAGAGTGATTATTATAAGATGTTTCATCTTCTATTCCTGCTGAAATTGGTGTGACAACTAACGCCGCCACCCAAAGGTGTTCGGGAAGTATGAACTACTGAAAAATAAAACTAATCGTTTATGTTGTTTGACCGATCATAGCGGAAGCGACCAGTAATTTCAAATCTATTGTTATCACTCAACTGGGCAGATCTTTATGCGAAGAGGAGCAGCATTGGTTTTTATAGTGTACGCATTGGTCTCTGCTCGAAAATAAAAAAAAAGTGCTTCTTTGTGTATATATACATTTTATAGTTTCATAATACCGAACACTATCAAGTGCGTTGTGTGTGCGAAATATAAAAAGGGACTAAGATGTGTCGTATTTTAGATTTCCTACAGACAACGAAAGGTAAGTAACTTTCAACTCCATACTTCAAATATGGAAAGTCTACAGGCATAACTCATTTTTCGAATAAGATTATAAGTGAAATTACACCTTTTTACTTTGGAGATGAAAGTTAGGTTTCCAAAACGTAAATAATGCCTACATGTAATTTGCTAAAGATTGGGCATCCCGCAGAATAGTCCGTCATGGAAGTTTATAATTTTATTTTTTATATAATTTTACGCCATATGAGTGAGTGCATGTGATCACGGATTGTATAAGATACTAATTCCCATTGTTGGAGCATTTGTGTACAATGTAGGGAACAAGTATTTTGTGCTTACTTGCTAGGGATAAAATAGGCGAGAGTATGTTATGGCTGTAACATGCTAGTTTCCACTAGTGAACTATTTCCGCACGATATATTTTATGATTCCATGTCAGAAGGGCCCGGACAAAAGAGCGAGGACAGAAAGGCCCGAGTCAAAACGGCCCCGCGTCAAAAGGGCCCGGGTCAAAAGGACCCCGCGTCAAAAGGGCCCAGGTCAAAAGGGCCCTGCGTCAAAAGGGCCAGGGTCAGAAGGGCCCCGCGTCAAAAGGGCCCGGGTCAAAAGGGCCCTGGTCGAAAGGGCCCCGCGTCAAAAGGGCCCCGGTAAAAAGGGCCCCGCGTCAAAAGGGCCCGGGTCAAAAGGGCACCGCAACAAAAGGACCTGAGTCTAAAGGGCCTCTCCCTCAAAACGGCTCCGCGAGAAAAGGGCCCGAGTCAAAAGGGTCCCGCGAAAAAAGGCTTGAGTGGAAAGAGCCCGGGTAGAAATAGTCCCACGGCCAGAAAGCCTGAAATCAAAACAGAAGTGGAAATCAAAGATGCACGAGTAGATAGTGCCACCTTAGTAAGTAGAAGTGATTGTCTAATAGAAGGAAGAATATCAGTGGTTATTAGAGACAAAAAGGAAACTTGAATGGTGATCTTAATTTTGTTCGGTTGCTGTTTGTCCTGCAACAATCCCTATCGCTTAAGTCGTTTCACGATGAAAGTTTGCTTTCAACCGTGTCTCTCTGAGTTTGTAGACGTGGAAGACCCGGGTTCGATTCCCGGCGGGATCTCATGTGGTTCGAGTTCCACGTTAATCAGTAGGTCCACATCTCATACAGCCTCGCTGCTGAAAGGGATGCTAAAGTGAAAATCATATCATATAATATCTCTAAGTTTGTATTCTCGAGAGCTAGCCTAATCAGACTATCTATTAATGACTGTTCCCTTAGTTCTAAAGTTCAATTTCTGCCCCTGAATCAAAGTAGAAAAATACGTATTATATGAATAATATTATTTTGAAAAAGTTTCTTTAATTTTGGTGTAAGAACATACATGTGGATCTCCATACAGGGTTAGTCAAAAGTATTGGGACAGAACAATAATAACGACACGCGTGGACGGGGGAAAATCAAATGTTGCAATTGGTGTTATTGCAAAAACTGCATTGGCTTGGAGTGTGGTCACCGTGGAAGCCATTTTGAATTACACTATATTGCGGATCGTACAGTTTTTAACGGAAATGGCTATGATCTTACACTTCAGTTTAGGCTTTATGTTTCCACAAATGTGAAGGTGAACTCATTTTTGACACATTACCATTTGTTTATGAGACAGGGTGTTTGACATATGTATCTAATAGAAAAAATATATCATGACAGGGCAGTAACAAAGAGACAAATGGACAAAGGAAAAGTAAATGTTACAGGTTGGTATTGGTGTTAAAACTGCGTTAAATGATCATGGCACCCAACTTGAATTCCGCATACCATAAAATATTTTCAAATAGACAAAGGTACTTGTATCACATAAATTTAGGCTAGAATCTTGCTACAAACGATAATCTGAATTAGCGATGAGCACGAGACAAGATTTGAGGCTGTCTCGTCTCAAAAATATACTGTAAATGTGATGTCTCGACTCGAAAAATGTGCATTTTTCTATTGGAAGAGCTGTCTCGACTCGGATATTCTCAGGAAAATTCTGTCTCGACTCGTCTCGTGCGCATCCCTTACCGAGTCGACTTTTGACCGATCTCTATTCATTTTCGCGATAGTTTGCTAAGTTTGACATTTGTTTCTAGTAGAAGAAAGTATTTAGACAGGTAACTAATAAATAGTACTTCATTGTGTTCTTAACGTTTCTGTTCGTTTGCTTACGTTTGTAAAATATTGAGAAGTTACCACGTATGTATAACATATTTTAATAGTAAGTATATTTGTGATTAATTGTTACTTTACGACTATAAAGCAATAGAATGCTTTTAATGTGCAGTTTCGAATATTTGGTAGAGCTAAATAACGTCGTTCAAATAGTAGTGGGTGATAACGATGTTTCTTCTGGTCAGTGTATTGTACCATGCAGAGTTAATACAGGAAGGATATAATGGTAGAATTGCTAGAAAGAAACCATGTATTACCCAAATTAAGAAATATAAGATACTTAAATTTTCTACAGCTTTTGAAAATAAACCCAAAATCTGGTGCGAATGTTTTTATCGGCGAATTTAAGTTAAACCTGCATGAATATGATGGTAGAATAATAGTGTTTCGACAAGTAAATACAGAAATAAATGTCAAGAACTTCCAGCCTGCTTTAAAATACAGAAGTAATATATCTTAACGTTCTTAGAAGGACTTCTAATTTTATCAAGGTATTGATCCCAAACAAAGTACATGTTGTAAAGAAAAGATTGCTTTAAAACTGCCCAAAAGTTCGCTAAACCCCACCACACAGTACCGGCTCTAATCCCATTGAGAATCTTTGGAGCGAATTGCAACGTAAGGTCAATATATAGGAGTTACGGTGAAAGAAGGTTTGAGAAAAGCATTACATACAGATTGGAACAATATTTCCCCACACTACACCAGGAAAATTGTAACAACGATGCAGAAATGCTTAAAGAAAGTTATAAATCATTGTGTGTTTGCTATTAAATACTAACTGTATTAACTTGGAGGAATAAAATAATTTTAGAGGACATTTTATAGTAGTTTTTTAAAAATATCTGAATATTTATGTGATCAACAGTGTCCACATCTCCATTCAATGTAGTTTTTGCAACAATACACACTTACAACATTTGCTTTTCCTCCGCCACATTATTATTTTATTGTCCTGATACTTTTGTCTACTACACACTAATGTCAAACATAGCACACTTTCCTCGTAAAAGAATGAGGATTGGTAAAGAATGAATCACATTCTCGTTTGTAGGAAAATTCAATCCTAAATTGATGTGCTAAACATACTCCTTTCCATTTAAAAATATTATGTGATATCCAATATGGCGAATCTAGGATGGCTGTCATTATGTCCACGCCCTCTCTCAGTGTAGTTTTCGCATCAACCTGCAACCTTTTACTTTTCTACGTCTACGTGTCTCTTTGCCTATCCAGATACTTTGGTCTACTAGATACAAATGTCAAACGTAGCACCCTATCTCGCAAACGAATAAAGATCGATTTAAAAAAAATGAGTTCTTCTTCTCATCCGTGGGAACATTCTAGCCTAAATTGACGTGTCAAACCCACCTCTTTCCATTCAAAAGATATTGTGTGATATCAAATATCGCAGAATCCACCATCTGCAATATTTACTTTACCTCCGTCCACGCGTATCGTTATTACTGGTCTCTCGTAACATTTTTACTAACCCTATATTTTTTCCACATGTATGTTCTTTCAACACAAATAAACAGGTATGTCCACGTAATATTTTTCATCTAATAAGTATTTTTATACTTCTGAAGTTTTGCAGGCTATATCTCAGATTCTTGACATGGGGCCTTTTTGTTATGGGACCCTTTTGACCAGGGTCCTTTTGACTCAGGCCCTTATGACTGGAGCCCTTTTGACTAAGGCCTTTCTGTCCTCGCCCTTTTGTTCGGGCCCTTCTGACGTGACACCGGTTATAGAATAGGAAGATATCATATACAGAGGTACAACAGTTATTTAATGCTACATTTTCCGACCATAACCCAATTTCGAAGTCAACTGCCTAAGAGACCATTAAATGTTTTGCAGAAAGGTACCGCATGCGATCAGGAAGGCCGAAACAATGTAGCAATTTGGCAGTTTCTTTTAATTTACAATCTTTTGTGGAAATTCCGCATTCATTGATAAGCAGAGTTGCTAACAAGCTAGGTGTTTCCCAGAGTTCAGCGCAATGAATCTTTGTACACTATGCTCTTTATGTAAAGTCATTCTGAAGTATGATTAGTACCATACTAAAGAGTTCGATTAACATGTTAATTGCAGTAGTCAAACCTTTAGTATGATGCTAATCATACGTCAAAACGACTCTGCATAAGGCGGTATAAATTGAAACCCTAGGAGAATGCGTTTAGTGCATGAAATAACGGAAGACGACTTTGATCACCGCATTGAGTTTTGCGAAGTAATGATATGAAATATCGATGACAGCAATATTGTCGTAAATGACATGGTATTCTCTGGTAACTTTCAGACTGTCAGTTTAACGTCCCACATTATGCTCTTTAGGATGACGATGATTAAAGCAAGTGAATGATGATGAAAGAACGGGTGAAATCAAAAGGAAACGAGGGTACCGCGGGAAAACTCACCTATACAATATTGTCCACCACAATCTTACTTGGCCGGGAATCGAACCAGTAGTCCTACACACCAGAGCTAAGCGTTCTACCACTGAACCGCCGTGCCCCTCCCTCCGGTATTCTTTGATGAAGTGATATTTACCTTATATGGTCTGGTGAACCGAAAAAAATATCACTATTGGAGCGATGAAAACCCACATTGATGGGATGTTATTTCGAAGAACAGAAGTGCAGAAGCTACTGACAGAAATAAACTACATTCTTAATTAGAAATA
Organism: Thermobia domestica; assembly: GCF_964235325.1. Lineage (NCBI taxonomy): Eukaryota > Metazoa > Arthropoda > Insecta > Zygentoma > Lepismatidae > Thermobia > Thermobia domestica. Next base: position 39,877,794 of record NC_137470.1, read on the forward strand.
TTACGAATGATATAAGAGATATGTAAATTAAAAGTAGGAATGCAAAATATTTTTTGAATACGAACTGTGGTTTAATTAGGAATACAGCTGGTACATAATAATATTGGACTACAAAGGTATTCAGAAGTCTTGCTAGAGGAAATATAAATATATTGAGATTATTATTATTATTATTATTATTATTATTATTATTATTATTATTATTATTATTGAATTGAAAATTCAATGGTGCATCTAAAATCAGGTAAAAGATCAGAAAAAGTACGTGTAGCCAACAAGCGGTAAGAAATGTGTGAAGTATTAAGGGCTTGCATTGAGGGTGCCAGGTAAACATGTTTGGGAGCCACTGATATACGATATTGCATTGAGGACGACCCCTTCTGTACACGTCGTTCTTTGTCTAGGCCTTACTGACATGGAATCAAATAAAAAATAATGAAACAAGAAGTATATTATAAACAAAAAATCCTTACTAAAACTATTATATATATTTTCTCCACTAAATCTCATCAAATTATATATATATAGATATATATGATATTAACAACTTGACTTCGGTGAACATTACATTATTCTTATTATATATTAACGGTGCTAATGTAACACGAAGCATTATAATAAGGATTTAAAAACAGCTGAAAGACAAATGACAAACATTACAAACAAATAGCATTTGTTTGTATTTTCTGTTGCATCTGATCAGATTTTATACGTATATAATTATTTTACATTACAGTATATTTTTTTGAACAACTTGACTTTGATTAACATTACACTATGATCATTATATTTTAGAAGTACCAATCTTGCATAACGCCTTACAGTAAGATAAAAAGAGTGAAAAAAGACATTACTAACAAAAAGTATTTTTGAGATAAACATATTACATTTATTATATTTGAAAAGTACTTACTTAACATTAGTGCTGTCGAAATCGGTTTTTGAAAAAACCGAAAACCGGTTTTTGAAAAAAGTGAAATTTCATAAAACCGAAATGTCGGTTTTGAAAACCGCCTTTGCGGTTTCGGTTTTGAAAACCGCATTTGCGATTTCGGTTTTGAAAACCGCTTTTGCGGTTTCGGTTTTGAAAACCGCATTTGCAGTTTTCGGTTTTCAGAAAACCGGTTTTCTCAAAAACCGGAAACCGCAAATGTCACAAAAATTCAACAGCACTACTTAACATGAATCCTTAGAAAAAAATTCATATCTTGTCGATTAAATTGGGTCTAAAAGGGCCAGTGTCACTTTTTGGCAAAAAAATGAGATGTTCGTCAAATTTTAACGCCTATAAATGGATATTTTCTTTTGCAAGAAAAGCAAATATTAATATGAATAGTATATATACTCCAAACTACTTCGTGTTGACATTAGCCCTTTTAATCCCAAGATATATAAAGTATGTGAACTTACATTGAAAAATTCTGGCTACTTTAATCTGTTTTGAAATTCTTCCAACTTATATCGGACATAAGTTTATTATCATTTTTGCTTAACTTTCAAATGACAAATACGATTGACATTTATCTCAAACTGCTTGCGTGGATTGCAAATTAAAATTGTGAACCAAGCCACGAAGATAGTTCTCTAAAGGTCTTTGAGTATACTCCTGTACAATAGTACGTACTCGACTTGCAGTTACTCTGTATTTTTTTTTCTGTCAGTAGTCAATACTTGTCTAGCAACTTCTATTAATTTGATAAACAGAGTGCTCCTTTAACCGTGTATATTCGACGATAACCGTTTACGATAAGATAAAATTCGTTGCGCCATATAATTTTATGATAAAATTACGCGCATCTCTTTACTTTATTTCAAAGTTCTACCATATTCACTTTTTAATATTCGACGACAGTTGCCATCGAAATTCATACAGTTATACGCAAAATAATAATAATAATTAATAATAATAAAAATAATAATAACAGAATTACAATATCAATTACATAAACAATACCTTCGAATAAAGAAAAAAATAACTGTCACGCTGGGATTCGAACCCGAGTCACTGAAATGGCAGTTCTCTGCTTTCACACTTGATACAAAGATAAGAAAATAAACTAGTAGCTATGTTACATAAACATAGCACACACTATTTCTACACGTGTTGATGCAATTCAAAGAATGCAAAAATAATGTCTGCCAGCTCTTCTTCTTTAGAAATTAGAAGTTACGGTGAGGAAGAATTGCAGTAATATAAATCGGGACCAGTTAAAAACAATGAGGTAGCCTCATCTTGAAGAACGCTTCGCGATATTTTCCTCATTGACGAAGGTATATATCACTTGTTTTTGAGTTAAAGAAGGAAACCTCGAGTAAATCATTGTGACACTCATAAGGAACACCTCCTTATACGAGTAGTAGTACGGGTATTTTGTGTATAGTCTTACATGCAATGCTTTTAACTAACTAATAGTTTAGGCGGAAGATGAAGTGACGAGGTGGGTAAGTTTTTAGCGCATTGAACTTATATTCGGCGGACCCGCGTTCAAATCCCGGTCATTTTCTAACTTTTTCAAATGTTTCAATTTCAATTTCAATACATACTCAGTGTGACAACCAAGATTTTCTCTCCTCCAGAAAGAAAAAAATGTTGGAATGAGGAGAATTGAAGAAGGTCTCTCAATGAAGGCAATCATTTACTTATTTCCAGCAGTTGTTCTAGATTTGATATTTTCGTCTACTTTCAAGCATTTTTTTGATTTATGTGTGATCAGTTTTTTTTATTTCTTTGAATATACAGTATATAGTAAAATAATACATTACATGCACAACAATATTGAGATTAACATATGATGTTCATTGGACAACACGCTCTAAACCAGAGAGGTTCATCTCAGAATGGAGAAATGTTTCGTGCGTCATCTACTCACAATTTTACTTGCATAAAGACTGGATTCAGTGCTACCAACTGTTGTCAGTGCCGAGAAAAGTTACGTGTAAATTGGGTTGCATCTGTCCAGGCGTTCTATCAACTGCAAATTACCTGGACCCCAAGTTATGAAATTAGAACACTTAGGGTGGAGAGACTTTTGTTGTTGGATGTACATAGATTTTCCTAACACGAGTAACATTATCTGCTATTGATCTAAAATATTCCAAGTAATTTTTCTTCTTTCTCTTTCTTTCCTTCTTTCCTTTTATTTCTTACTCCCGAATTTTGTGCCACCTTACTTCGGCAGCCAGGGTTGTTGCCCCGCTCACCCGCACCATGACACGGCACTGATCAATACCTACCTGCAACACTTTTCTCTGTTCACATGAATCGTAACTGGGCTGTTGTAATAACTTTGACTAACACTGTATAGAGATCCATATGTACGTTCTTTCAACACAAAGCAGGTGGTGTCCACTGAATACTTTTAATCTAATAAGCATTTTTATATTTCTCATGCCTTTCACGCTATATCTCAGGCTTTTTTGATGTGAGGCCCTTTGATCGCGGGGTCCTTTTGACTCGGGGCCCCTTTTGGCTCAGGGCGTTTTTGACTCGTGCCCTTTTGCCGGGGACCCTTTTGACCCGGCATCTTTGGACGCAGGGCCCTTTAGACGTGGGGCCCTTATGACCGGGGCCCTTTTGTCGTGGGGCCCTTTTGACTCGGGCCCTTATGACCGGGGCCCTTTTGACGCGGGGCCCTTTGGACTTGGGTCCTTTTGTCGCGGGGCCCTTTTGACTCGGGCCCTTATGACCCGGGCCCTTTTGACGCGGGGTCCTTTTGGCCCGGGCCCTTTTGACGCGGGGCCCTTTTGACTCGGGCCCTTTTGTCGCGGGGCCCTTTTGTCGTGGGGCCCTTTTGACTCGGGCCCTTATGACCGGGGCCCTTTTGAAGCGGGGCCGTTTAGACTCGGGCCTTTTTGTCCTCGCCCTTTTGTCCGGGCCCTTCTGACGTGACACCATATTTTATGGTTACAAGTAAGGAGTTACTAATGTTAAATCATTGCGTGCTTAAAATTATGTGATTTTATCGCATGCAATTTTTTCACTATTCTCGATATTGCGAATTCCTGCTCCTTACAAACACACAGCCGCGTTTTTGATCTGACTCGGTTAGATACCATTATAGCTTTTTTTTTCGCCACCTGCCACATGTCGAACCCCTGCGCTCGTGCTTAGTACTTCTGCTCTGATTCAGAAAGGTAGCGTTTACGCATTTACTAGCCATCTAACGTAAGTTCGTGCTTTCACGCAGTGTTTTTTTTTCGTACGTAAGCACGCACGTTTATACTTGTAAGGGAAAGACATGAGTTTGCACGCCTATTATCATTCTGCACTTCTGTGGATGGTGCTAAGCTGGCTTGTGCCGAAATAATTGTAATAGGCGGGCCAGTCTAGACCGTCTTAGTGAATAATATGCAGATTTTTTTTAACAGACTATTCTGTAGGTGCACTGGAGAGTATTTTATTTTATCAGAATTTCAACCTCCTCGAAATAAGAAGCTGTTTAAGTTTCGATACGCTCCGCCGCACCAAAGCTATGTACTTAGTGAACAAAATAAAACCTAACCTATTCATAAGTCGTCATTAGCATGTTGAAAATCTTGCGGGGATTAACAGAATAATGACAATAAAAAACTTTAGATAAACTTTGATTTGAATTTTGCATCTAGACCCAGGGTGTTATACATTGTAGTGCTTATTTGGTATTGGCTAAGAATATCGTAATTTTATGGTTAATGTGACTTAGTGCGTATGAAAGAGAATTGTGTAGAATATTAGTTCCTATTATCGAAGCATATATCCAGAACCTTAAAAACCAGTGTGATATTTACAAATATAATATTAGGCCAGCTATACACTATAAGATAGATCCTAGGAAATCTCTTACGATTTGTCCTAGAGTCAAAATCCCAAAGTGTATGGCATCAGATCACATGTCATTTCCTGTGTTCTGAACGATCCTATGAGATTTCTCTTGTGTGATCTTCTCTTCTCTATTTCGGAAAGAAAATTCGTAAGATTTCGATTTAAGCGACATCAGGTGAGAGAAAGTGAAAACAAAACAAGTGAAAACACAACTGATGAGGTATCTTCTCTTCGTGTAGGTTTACTTTAGGCGACTACTCGAAATAATTGTTTAAAAATTATAATTTTTCACTGTTTCCTAAATGATTTGCGTTGGCCAACATGAAAATATCTTACATAGCATATATAAAATCGCTCAAGGGCACCATCAAAAGCAATTTTTGATAAACCATAATTCCTTTACGATTTGTGTACAAATACGGGGTCCAGATATATATGGGCCATTCAATCGTCACGGGCAGGACATTTACACGACATTTTTGATACTTTAAAGTTGTATATTTCTAAAAGTACAACATAAATTCTGCTAATTGTATGATATATGAGCAGTACAGACTTAGGAGTATATTTATCTGATGTTTTCAGTATTTTTTTCTGTTTAGAGTAGAAAATATTAACTCCTAAATGTCTGTCACGGGTGGGGACAAAAAAGAGAAGTGACTTTCGACACACCAAGTGAATGTTACAAAACTCTGTGAATTCTTAGCTCAAAATGTTTTTATTTAAACGGAAATGTATAAATGATGAAATTTTTAAACAAAATTCACATAATTGAAATTTGCCAAATATTTATTTAATGAATAAACTAAACTTTACTGTGTCACGGGCAGGACACATGGTTGTCACGGGCAGGACACCGTGTGAATCAACACACAACATCTCAATAAGAATGATTTCAAAAATGAAATAAAATGGAAAATAAGTTAATTTCTGCTGTTCTGTTATAGCATTTTACATAAATAATTATATTTACTTCAGTTGAGGCTCGCTTTTACCACATAAAAATAATAATATTCCGTACACTTATTTCTCACCACCTACACTTTAGGAAATGGTTTTATTTGCCCATTTACACCCACCTTGTAGGGAAATTTGTAGAAAACACTGTCTAACAGTATATAAAATAGGTGCTGGTATCCAGTGCCCGTGCCGTGGAAAATCAGCGCCGGGGCGAGAGTATACGACGCGTCGCGACGGCGTCCCCGTAAATTTGAGATCGACAGACCAGCCGCAAAGCGTTACTATGGTTGGTGCGATGCGTAAGAAAATTTTCAAAAATAAACTCTGCTTTTCGTTGATTTTGAGCACTTTTTAATACTTGTTTTCCTTCCATTATATATATTCATCCTCACTGCATTGTCAAGACTCTATATTTGTATTTTACATTTAAAGTTGCAACCGGGTGTCTCTGACTGCCGTATTCGGTAGCCCGATCATCACCCCTGTTCTTCGCGCGCAGAGTCATTGGAAGAACTGAAAACGTACTCTGTACACAAACAGTTTATTGTTGTGAACTCGGAAAGCCTGGTACTTCTGCTTGTAAAGGTCAAAAAGTGGGAGAAAAAATGATGTGTAGAATGTAAAGAGGGTGCAACAGTGTCTGATGCTTGTAACGGAACATATTCATTTGTAGTTCGTGCACATTCCGCCTGTAGCGCTACTGTGGCACAACGTATATTGTAACTGTATAACTCTTGTACACCGCTTGTAGGTCTATTGGCGTTAGTGACCACCGAAACTATGTTGTCAGCTCTGACTACTGTGCTGCTTTTGCTTTTCTTTTTTCCCCTTTTTCATTTGTGAGACGCCAAACATGTTGCTTTTGCTTATTACACGCGCTGAACGGGTTCCTGCGAGCGAAGTATTTAAGAAGTTGACTACATATTCTTGTTTGCGATAGTTTTAAATTGGTTAACTGTTGAAAAATATACGAAAATAAAGCTGTACTTGTTAAGGTATATTAGTCGACGACGTAGCTACTGACAGTGTTGATTACAGATTTTCTCGATGATGAATTTAATTACAGTAGAGGTGAAAAGGAGACGCCCATTTAGACAGTTCCCCCCCCCTCCTTATCAGACTCAATCGGAAATTGTCTCAATCGTTTGTACACAAATGTGCAGGCGAAAATTGCGTTTGTACACAATTAGGGGCGCCGTCAGAACGAAAACAAAGTGGGGGCTGTCTAAATGGTAGCCCCCCACCCACCATGTCCAATTCAATCACAAATTGTCGCAATCGTTTTGTACATCGTTTGTACAGAAACGTGCAGGCGAAATTTTCGTTTGTACACAATTAGAGGCGCCGCCAGAACGAAAAAACTGGGGGGGCTGTCTAAATGGTAGCCTCCCCAACATGCCCAATTCAATCACAAATTGTCGCAATCGTTTCCACATCGTTTGTACAGAAATATGAATTCAAAATTTTCCTTTGTACACAATTACGGGCGCCGCCAGAACGAAAACAAAGTGGGGGATGTCTAAATGGTAGCCCCCACCATGTCCAATTCAATCACAAATTGTCGCAATCGTTTCTACATCGCTTGAACAGAAATGTGCAAGCCAAATTTTAGTTTGTACACAATTAGGGGCGCCGTCAGAACGAAAACAAAGTGGGAGCTGTCTAAATGGTAGCCCCCCACCCACCATGTCCAATTCAATCACAAATTGTCGCAATCGTTTGTACATCGTTTGTACAGAAATCTGCAAGCAAAATTTTCGTTTTTAGACAATTAGGGGCGTCGCCAGAACGAAAAAAGTGGGGGACTGTCTAAATGTTAGCCCCCCCAAAATGTCCAATTCAATCTCAAATTATCGTAATCGTTTCTACACCTTTTGTACAGAAATGCGCAGGCAAAAGTTTTGTTTGTACACAATTAAAGGCACCGCCAGAACGAAAACAAAGTGGGGGCTGTCTAAATGGTAGCCCCCCACCCACCATGTCCAATTCAATCACAAATTGTTGCAATCGTTTGTACATCGTTTGTACAGAAATCTGCAAGCAAAATTTTTGTTTTTAGACAATTAGGGGCGTCGCCAGAACGAAAAAAGTGGAGGACTGTCTAAATGTTAGCCCCCCCAAAATGTCCAATTCAATGACAAATTATCGCAATGGTTTCTACACCTTTTGTACAGAAATGTGGAGGCAAAAGTTTTGTTTGTACACAATTAGGGGCGCCGCCAGAACGAAAACAAAGTGCGGGCTGTCTAAATGGTAGCCCCCCCACCATGTCCAATTCAATCACAAATTGTTGCAATCGTCCCTACATCGTTTGTACAGAAATGTGCAGGCGAAATTTTTGTTTGTACACTATTAGGGGCGCTGCCAGAACGAAATCAAAGTGGGGTCTATCTAAATGGTATTCCCTTCCACCATATCCAATTCAACCACAATTTGTCGCATTCGTTTCTACATCGTTTGTACAGAAATGTGCATGCTAAATTTTCGTTTGTACACAATTAGGGGCGCCGCCAGGGCGAAAACAAACTGAGAGACTTTCTAAGTGATAGCCCAATCACCATGTTCAATTCAATCACAAATTGTCGCAATCGTTTGTACATCGTTTGTACAGAAATATGCAGGCGAAATTTTCGTTTGTACGTAATTAGGGGGCGACGGCAGAACGAAAACAAAGGGGGGGCTGTCTAAATGGTAGCCCCCACCATGTGCAATTGAACCACAAATTGTCGCAATCGTTTGAATATAGTTATAGAGAAATGTGCAGGCGAGATTTCCGTTTGTACCAGGGCCGGCGCTAGAAGTTTTGCCGCCCTGGGCGGTTCTTTCACATGCCGCCCTTTTATTGTTTTCTTTCTCAAATTTTGCCGCCCCTGTATTATTTTCTTTTTTCAAATTTTGCCGCCCATCAGACTTGCCGCCCCGGGCGGTGGCACGGCTCGACCCCCCCTCGCGCCGGCCCTGGTTTGTACACAATTAGGGGCACCGCCAGAACGAAAACAAAGTGGGGGCTGTCTAAATGGTAGCCCTCCCACCATGTTCAATTCAACCACAAACGGTCGCACTTGTTTGTACGCCTTTGTACATAAATGTGCAGCTGAAATTTTCGTTTGCACATAAATGTGGCCCCGCCAAAACGATAACAAACTATGATCTCTCTAATTGATAGCCCTCCCACCATGTCGAACTCAACCACAAACCACTTGTTTATTGCGGTTTTGTACAGAAATTTGCAGGCGAAATTTTCGTTTGTACACAATTGCGAGCGCGCCAAAACGATAACAAAGTATAAGCTGCCTGATTGGTAGCACCTCCCTACTCCGATTCAAAAGAAAATTATCTCAATTGTTTGTACATCGTTTGAGCAGTAATACGCAGGCGAAAGTTTTTTCTTCTACGCTATCAGGTGCGTGGACAGAACGAAAAAAAGGGGAGTTGTCTAAGTGCTAGCCCCACCATGTTCGATTGAACCACAAATTGTCGCGATCGTTTATACATCGTTTGTGCAGAAATGTGCAGGTAAAATTTTCGTTTGTATTAAATAATATACGGATGTGAGTATTTTTAATATCTGCGATCAACGTTAACCGGTTTGAATAACGGTTGCTGAGTTTGAAAATGGTACCTATTACACTAGTCGAAAAAAAAAATCTTTTTCTCTGGCACACGGAAGAAAATACCTGATTCTAATAGAACTTTTCACGTAGAATTCGAATCTGCAATCAGTTTTTCTCTATCACCCTCAGTTGTTCCGTGACAGAGGTGTTTTCGGAAAATTTCCCCTCAAATTTCTTTTCTTTTTTCTTTTTTCTTTTTTTTAAAAACCATTTTCATACTTGTAGCTTGGGTACGTTAGGTATATAAACACAGAAATTATATTGTATGTTGGCTTGATTTATACTTAGTAAGCCCTCTAAGTAGCATTATTCTATCTAGAGAAATAAACATATTTATATAAAAATATGCTATGTGTACTGTTCATTTTACAATATTCATTAGTGCAGATAAAATCACATATAACTTCCATTACAATATAAGCACGGTTTATATCTTATTGGATTTGAAATAAACCATATTTTCAATGATGTATACACCGTGTCAGCATTTTATATCTACTTAATAAATAATACAATAGAAGTGAGTGGTATCTTCTTAATAAATGGACACTTACTTACCTCAACTAATATGTTTTAGTTGTCGACTTTCTTCTTTGCGTTTGGTTTCTAGAACATCTATTTTAAGTGTCCAACAGCAATCAGCTAGCATTTTTGAACTTCACTGTCACTGGTATCTCTTCTCCATGGAGGAATTGTCCTGATGAAAATGTTCTCCATACTCATCACTAACAGCACCAAGGTTTTCAGGAAAGAAATGCAGGTGGGTGTCTAGAAAGTAAACTTTAAGTGACATGTTGCAACCCATTTCATTGAATGATTGCCGGAAATCACTCACAATTTCACGGTAATTTGGGGCTTTCTTGTTTCCTAAAAAAATTCTCTGTTAAAAATTTAAATGGACACCAAGCTGCTTTCTCAACCAGAGTTAAGACATCCTCAAATTTTTGGTCACGAATCAAACATCTTATTTGGGGGTCTGCAAAACTCCCTAGCGTCACTAACCTGAGGATTTTTTCCTTGAGGTAACAAGATCCTGCATTACTTTTGTCCATTGCCCTAACAAAGTTTTTGAAGAGCCCTAACTTTATGTGAGGAGGAGGTAGAATTATCTAATCAGGGCTCACCAGTGAGGAATAAACAGCATTCTTCTGTCCAGGAGTTAATACATGCGTTGGCCATTCCTTCTTGATGTAATGTTCCGCTTTGTTCCTGCTGTCCCATTCGCAGAGGAAACAACATTTCGTATAACCAAGCTGCAAACCCATTAACAAAGAAATGATGTAAATCACAGCAAACGGTCCACTTGTATTTCTCATACTGAATGTTTTCTAACACTATTTCGATGTTTTCATAGGTTTCCTTCATATTAGTTGCATAAGCCAAAGGCACTGAAGGAAATTTGTTGCCATTGTGCAAAAGGACAGCCTTAAAACTAGTTTTCGAAGAGTGAATAAGCAATCTCCACTCTATACTTATTTGCATGTCCAAGTGTATCTATCACAGCACAGACATTATTACAATACACTAAATCATTTTCTTGAGAATAATAGTTTTGAAACTCTGTATGAAGGTTTCGAAAAATACACACTTTAGTGTCACGATGGAGCAGGTTCCAGCCTTAAGTTTAGTATCAAGAAGTTCTGTCTGTGTCTTGGAGAGTTTTAAATCCCGTGCGAGGTCAATTAGTTCACCCGGAGTTATCAGATGGGGATCCAATGTAGATGTGCTTCCTACATAAGTAGGATCATCATCTTCATTTGGAACTTCAATAGTTGCCTCAAGTACGTAATCCTCATTTACCGTAAGATGAGGAAGAGGTACTGGTACAGGTAATTCTGCACTGTGTGGAACTGGCCTAATTGCTTATGGCAAATTAGGGTACTGTACTGTGTGGTTAGATTTACTGCTTATTTCTTTTATCTGTGTCATACAAAAGTAGCAGTCTGAAGAATGATCTTTTCGTTCCCTCCAGATCATCGGTACTGCGAAGTTCATGTTTCGTCCACCATTTGCCCACCCAGTCAGACGTTTCACGCAAGTACAACAAATGTAGTGAGGAACCCAGTTCTTATCTTGGTCTCCTACACAGCAACCAAAATATAACTGATAACACTTCCTCATAAGTGGAGTAAAACATCGACGTTGTGATTTAAATATCAGCTCCCCACATACATAACAGAAATTGTCCGGTTTATTACACACTTCCTCGACATCTTGTATCCTGTAACGTATCACACACACACACACACACAAACACACACACACACACACAAACACACACACACACACACATACACACAAAGGAATCCACACTCCATCAAATTCCCACAAAATCCCTCTAGAAATTTCCTCATACAAAAATGTTGAAAATGTTTTATTGGAAGTCCAATTAGGTAAAAACCGTGGTATATTGTAATTTTCGTGGAAAAATATATGTGTTGAAGAGCGACCCGACCCCACCCGTGACCCGAATTGATTGACCCGACCCGACAACCCGACCAGAGCTGACCCGATTGGCCCGCCCCATAGTGACCCGAGTGAACCAACCCGAAGTGAGCTAACCCGACAACCAACCCGAGTGACCTGACCTTACAATCTAATCAGTTTGAGAGAGCTAGAACCTTACAAAACTGCCACCAGAAAAAAATGCTGACCAATTCTTATGCATAAACCATTGTTTCGGCTTTTTTATTTGTAGTATAATTATCCTCCTCCTCCTCCTCAGTGTTCTGCCATTAATGACAGGCCAGTTTCCGTGAATTAGGTAAGAAGCTTCCATTTTTGCGATTTCCCGCTAATATCTGCCTCGCAACCCAACATAAAGTACCACCCTCCTTATTACAATCTATCAATTGCTACCTTCTTACACACTCTCGCTCTCCTGATATCACCCCCTTTACTACATCTCTCAGAATGCAATCCCTTAGCAAGATCGAAACTTGTGATCCTTCCATTTTTTCGCTTCCTTATATCGTCTAATATTGCTCTCGTCTCTTGCATTTTTTCAGCATTTCCTAATTCGTTTTCCTCTCTACCCTGCTAACCTTCTTTATTTTACTCCACATCAAAATTTCCAAGGTTAAAATTTAGGCAATCAACTTCGAAAATCAAAATAAAATCTCACTGAGTTCTGAAGACAAGTTCTGAAGACTAAAAGAATAAAAGTTCTGAAGACAACATTATTTTCTAGTAAGGAATGTATATAGAACTTCTTTTAATATTTTTTGCTGTGTAACAAACAAAAATTTCATCACGTTAACATTCCGATTTTTCTATTTAAAAACAGCGTTGCTGTCTGATAGAATCATAAGGAACTAATTGCACTGAAATTTCATTCTGTAGGGAATTACCTTTTATTTTTTCTTGATTAATTTATCTAGAAGATATTTGCAACATTATATAAAATTAGCAAGTATTTTATTGCGGAGAAAGTCAAATCACTACCGCAGCAATAATAATAAAAACAACAACAATAATAATAATAATAATAATAATAATAATAATAATAATAATAATAATAATAATAATAATAATAATGAAAGTTCTGTCTCTTTGTGGAGGTCTGTGTTCAATTGGCCCTCACACCGTGAGTTGAATGCGAATGGATGTAAGGTGAAGGTCAGTTGTTGGACGAGACGAGACGAGACAGAATTTTCATGAAGGGGTACGAGATGAGACAGAGCTCTTTCAATAGAAACATTTGCACTTTTCGAGACGAGACTACCTTCACGACACATTTTCGAGACGAGAATGCCCCAAACCTGGTCTCGTGAGCAATACTAGTAAGTATATCCAACATACTACTTGGTTGTGGCTGTTCAGATACACCGTGAACGTGCGTAAGGACTGAGTGAACATGGGGCCTTCACAGAGCATCATAAGGGCTTGTTTGCTGTACGAGTTCAAATTGCTGCTCCACGGGGCGGAAGATATGACAGACCTTTGGTGAGGGTGTCGTGACTACGCGGAGAGTGCAGTGGTATGACGGTTTAAGGACGGTGACGAAACACTCGAAGACGCACCACGTGCCAGAAGACAAACAGATGTTCAAAATAAAGATCTTCAGGCAGCAATTGAGGCGAAGACAGATATGTGAGGAACTGGTACTACATTTCAGTGTGAGTGGAGAAACCATTCAGCACCACCACCATCAACTTGGGAAGCACTGCAAGTTGGGTTGATGAGTCCTACATGATTTGACTTGGAGCCAGAAAGCAACGCGTGCAGACACCTGTGTTTCTTTTATGTCTCGTCTGAGGAAGGAGCAATTTCTGGACAGGGTGTTGACATGTGATGGGAAGTGGGTCATGTACGAAGCTCCACGGCGCCGTCATTGTTGGTTAGCATCCCATGAACCGGTTCAAAAACAGCCCAAGCCAGCACTACACCAGAATAAGGTTTTCCTGTGCATTTTGTGGACTGCTCGAGACGTCGTCCATCGGGAACTGCTACCAGCTGGTCAGATCATCAATGCAACTGTGTACTGTCACTGTGTACTGTCTGGATCCAGCAGTTCTGAATCGCAAAGGGGTCCTCCTGTTACAAGGCAACGCTAAGCCCCACGTGGCTAAAATGACTCAGTACGTCATTCTACGCCTTGGATGGAAAACACTATTGGATCCACCATACTTCACGGACATTGTACCGGCCGATTATCACCTGCTCCATTCCTTGGGCAATCACCTTAGAGAATGCCAATTCAAATCGCTAGTAGAGGTTCAGTATGCACTTGATACCTTCTTCACTTCACGTCCCACCAAGTTCGACTGCGATGGAATCCATAGCCTTCCAGAACGTCGGCAGAAGGTCGTCGAGGCTCATGGAGACGATTTTTGATATTCCAGGTACGTCTTAGGTTACATACCAATGTTCGAAGGTGTTGGTGAAAAGGCGGCGGAACTTTCTTGGGCACTCTTAAAGTTATAATTATAATAATAATAATAATAATAATAATAATAATAATAATAATAATAATAATAATAATAATAATAATAATAATAATAATAATAATAATAATAATAATAATCATAATAATGTGTCCTGCCCAAAGGCAGATGTTTGACCCGAAGATCCATGGGTATTGATTCCAGTTCGTACCAAGTAAGTTTTCTGGTGGACAAACACCACGTGCATGGGTTTTCTCGGTGTTCTCCCATTTCCTCCCACTTTCTGCATTCGACCACTTCAATTATTTCTCATCATCGCTGTCTCTCTTAGCGTTGCTGCTTAACGTTGGACGTTAACTAGATATTTCCTTTCAATTTCACTTAATGTGACATTCAACTTGACATAGAAACGGAGAAAGGAAAAAAAGTCAGTACTAATATTAATTACAATTACAATGCCAATTAGTTAATATAGGGTTAAATTAAAATTTTGTTACTATTTCACCTTCAATTAGTCACAATTATCATTCATTCACCAACTTCGAATTGAATTCTACAACAAAGCTCCTTATAGTATTCCGTATAGAAAATAAGTGAAGAATGTGACGACTCGACCCGACTGACCCGACACGAGCTAACACGACTGACCCGACCCGACAACCCGACTCGACCCGACCCGACCCGTAACCCGACCCGTTTGAGAGCACTATCAGAGGGGTACAATTTACAGTACAATTTATTTTGTATGGTTTAGCATACTTTAAGCCTACCATACTTTTTGAAAACAGAAAAAAACGGGACATCTTACAAATAGTAGTATATATTGCATTTTGTATTAATTTTATCTTTCCAATTTTACTACAGTGTCGCACTAGTTATACAACTTAAAATAATGTATTAATATAGTCCATACTTAATCAACAGTGCTAAAAATTATTATAGAAGCTAGAAGCTGTTATACAATATAAACGCAATCAGTGAACATACAATATTTAGGCAAAAATTATATTTTCAATATTATTGCACATACCACCTTTACATGCTCTACATGTCTATAAAGAAAAAGAATCCAGATTTATGAAGTTGTTTCCAAATTTTAATAGACTGATTTATTTTTGTTAACCTAAAATGCGAACTAAAAGAAAGCAATTTGCATAATTGTTTTTCTGAAGTAGAAAAAATTGTGTTTTCGGGGCTGGTCTGCAACGTCACAAGAATTTGTTGCCACCTCGGGGTATACATTCTTACGTTTAGTGATAAGAGTGCTACTTAGGAGGATTTAAACATTGCATGTTATATCCGGGGAAGCAGCGATTGGAATAATAATAAAGATTAGAATGAAATTGTTCCTATAGTATTGTCGGAATTGAAAGCAAAAGGAATAAGTAGATTTTATTATCTTTTCAGAAATTTTGATTTGTAATTAATAATAATAATAAAGAAAAAAACAGAAAAAAAGCCTTACATACTTATTTGCATGCGGAGTGTCAGTACGGAGCTACTACGTAGCAGAGTTGAAACAAAACCTCGTAAATAGGTTGCCAACTCAGGAAAACAAAATTACCGGCACACCCTCAAACTTCTCTGTACAAATGAGAAACTGAAGACTGTATTGATCGTTATTTTATTTACCAGCAATTGCCACTTGTTTAAAATTATCGAAACAGATGAATAATACTGGATATTAATCTTTATGTAACAAAGATAAAATAAAATGAATTTTACTCTATAAACTTACACTTCAAACAAAGGAAATTGCTTTAAAAAGTCATTTTCTACTCTCAATAAACGTATAAAATCCTTTTACAATAAAATATAAGTGTTATCAAATTTGTTATGTTAAATAAATAAAAAAAAACTGCCATACATTAAAAAATATCGGTAATGTATAATACAACGGAAATTTGTGTTTGTAAAGGCACTGTTGAAAAATTTCGATGTTCAATGTTATATTCTGGATTGCAGATTCCAAAATACCCGTCAGAAGGGGGCTAATAAGTTTGTACCGGTCACCGGCCTTAATCAAAATCACAGCAAATACCGGCCAGTTAGCAACTCTACTCGTAAATCAGAATGCTGAATGCACCAAAATACTTCACCATGCATTCTATAGTTTCTGCAAAATGAGTTTAATGAAGATGATCAAATAAAACAAAATACTGTGTTATAATTTTCCCTTTAACAGTCTACTTTGTGAATTTGTTATATCTTCCACTTATCAATTTCCTGTACGAGATGAGAATAACGGTTTCTGCGCAAGATAGAAAGAAAAAAATAAATTCTTCTCATAAGGATTCAGCTCACGTAAGAAATAATGAACAAGTTTAATAATAAGATCTAAGGAGTGATAAACTAACTCAGTAATAATGATTGTAAGTATAAATATAAACAAAAAACAAAAAACAAAAATAAACATTTAATTCCATCATCGTTAGAATAAGATCAATATAGTGAATCACACGATAGTGTGAACATACCAAACCACACAAAAGTGTGAACAAAGTCCTGTTAGAAAAATACTCCATAAATGTGACACATTTTTTTTAATGTTTCTACCATTTATACAGTCCCCCACATTGTTTTCGTTCTGGCGGCGCCCCTAATAGAGTACAAACGAAAATTTCGACTGCACATTTCTGTGCAAACGATGTACAAGCGATTGATATAATTTGTGATTGAATTGGATATGGTGAGGGCTACCATTTAGACAGCCCCACTTTGTTTTCCTTCTGGCGGCACCATTAATTGTGTACAAACGAAAATTACGCCTGCATATTTCTGTACAAACGATGTACAAACGATTACGACAATTTGTGATTGAATTGGACATGATGGACGGAGTACCATTTAGACAGACCCCACATTAATTTCTTTCTTGCGTCGCCTCTAATTGTGTACAAAAGAAAATTTTGCCTGCACATTTCTGTACAAACGACGTACATAGGATTGCGACAATTTGTGATTGAATTGGACAAGTCGGGGGCTAACACTTAGACAGCCCCCACTTTGTTTTCGTTCTGACGGCGCCTTTAATTGTGTACAAACAAACATTTCGCCTGCACATTTCTGTACAAACGAAGTACAAACGCTTGCGACAATTTGTGATTCAATTAGACATGGTGGAGGGGTAGTACTTAGAAAGCACCCTACTTTGTTTTCGTTCTGGCGGCGTCCCAAATTGTCCACAAACAAACATTTCGCCTGCACATTTCTGTACAAACGAAGTACAGATGATTACGACAATTTGTGATTGAATTGGATATGGTGGGTGGGCTACCCATCAGACAGCCTCCACTTTGTTTTCGTTCTGGCGGCGCCCCTAATTTTGTTCAAACAAACATTTTTGCCTGCACATTTCTGTACAAATGATGCACAAACGAATGCGACAATTTGTGATTGAATTGGAGATGGGGGGGGGGGGCTACCACTTAGACAGCCCCCATTTTTTTCTGTTCTGGCGGCGCCCTTAATTCTGTACAAACGAAAATTTTGCCTGTACATTTCTGTACAAACGAAGTACATGCGATTGCGACAATTTGTGACTGAATAGGACATGTTGGTGGGGGACTGCCACTTAGACAGCCCCCACTTTGTTTTCGTGCTGGCGGCGCCTCTAATTGTCTACAAACGAAAATTTTACCTGCACATTTCTGTACAAATGACGTACATAGGATTGCGAAAACTTGTGATTGAATTAGGCATGGTAGGAGGCTTCCCTGTAGACAGCCCTCCCACTTTGTTTTCGTTCTGGCTGCGCCCCTAATTGTGTACAAATAAACTTTACGCTGCACATTTCTGTACAAACGAAGTACAAACGATTGCGAAATTTTGTGCTTGAATTGGACATGGTGGGGGGCTACCATTTAGACAGCCCGCACTTTGTTTTCGTTCTGGCGGCGCCCCTAATTGTGTACAAACAAAACTTTTGCCTGCACATTTCTGTACAAAAGGTGTAGAAACCATTGCGATAATTTGTGATTGAATTGGACATTTTTTGGGGGGGGGGCTAACACTTAGGCAGCCTCCCACTTTGTTTTCGTTCTGCGGCGCTCCTAAGTTTGATCAAACAAACATTTTGCCTGCACATTTCTGTACAAACGATGCACAAAGGAATGCGACAATTTGTGATTGAATTGGAAATGGTGGGGGGTATACCACTTAGACAGCCCCCATTTTTTTCTGTTCTGGCGGCGCCCCTAATTGCGTACAAACAAAAATTTTGCCTGCACATTTCTGTACAAACGAAGTACAAACGATTGCAACAATTTGTGATTGAATTAGACATGTTGGTGGGGGGCTAACACTTATACAGCCCCCAATTTTTTCGTTCTGGCGGCGCTCCTAATTGCGTGGGAGCATACATTTCGCCTGCACATTTCTGTACAAACGAAGTACAAACTATTGCGAAAATTTGTGATTCAATTGGACATGGTGGGGGGGCTACCACTTAGACAGCCCCATTTTTTCCTTTTCTGGCGGCGCCCCTAATTGTATACAAACGAAAATGTCTCCTGTACATTTCTGTACAAACGAAGTACAAACGATTGCGATAATTTGTGATTGAATAGGACATGCTGGTGGGGGACTACCAGTTAAACAGCATCCAATTTGTTTCCGTTCTTGCGGCGCCCCTAATAGTGTACAAACGAAAATTTGGCCTGCAAATTTCTGTACAAACAATGTACAAACGATTGCGATAATTTGTGATTCAATTGGACATGGTGGGGGCTACTATTTAGGGGAACTCCCTCGAGAAGAATCACTCTACTTATTTATTGCAAAAAGCAGAATTTAAAAATTCGCATTCGTTCAAAGTTATCGTTGGAAGTAACAGCCGTTTGTAGGTATGTACGTACTAATATCGATATGTTGCACTACGCGATCCCAATTAATACTTCGTATACCCGCGCCACACACACACACACTAGCATATGTACACACGAAAGTATACCTGGTAGTATCCACATGCTTACGCCGGAAACTAGAAACAAACACACACACACACACACAGAGAGAGAGAGAGAGAGAGAATATCTTGTTTTACCTTTATACTGAATGCACCATTACTCACAAAATCAGTTAAAAAAGAAAAAGGAAAAGAGTTGTAAATGAAACTTTCAAAGATTGGTACCACTGCTGCGTGTCACACATGAGATTGTTCCATAATGATTGATTCGTAATATGATGTTATATGGGTTTGTTAATGGTAGTATAGCAAAATGCCTTCAAATTGACCACTAAATAAAAAGTGAAATTTATTTTTCAAATTTTGTAAAATCGAAGTCGGTGGGCATTATGGGGACAGTCTACAATAACAATATATGCAAATAAATATTAATATACTTCACGTTTTCCAGTGGGTGCAAGAAAGCTTCGAATAGTGTTTGTTGTGATAATGATTAGCTGATGTAAATATATATATATATATATATATATATATATATATATATATATATATATATATATATATATATATATATATATATATTATTTTTTCCTCCTGAATTTTGCGCCCCCTTACTTTGACTCCCGGGGCCGTAACCACGATCGCCCCCCTCCCCCCGGGGCACAGCACTGCTGGTATCAAAGGTATTATTTGATCGAAATGCATGTAAGACACATCTTCAACAGTCTTGAAAATTTTACCGCAATCGCTTACGGTCTTCATACGAATTTTCTTGACTTCTTCGTCCTCTTCTACTAGGCTTTGTGCGATAGTTGCATGTCTATGTTTTCTTTTTCTGTCCACTAGAGAAAAATTCCATCAACAAAAATGTTTATTGTGTTATATCTTCAACAGCTGGTCTAACACAAGCCTTGTTAACATGCACAAGCCTTGTAAGTTGTCCCTCGGGATACCTTCATGGCTTTTGGAGTCACCATTTTCAGAATCTGACTAAAAGTCTGTTAGAAATTTAAAGATTTTATACGGATGAAGCTCTAATTTAAAAGTTCGACGAACTACCAAATTTTCACTGTCAAATTGCAGGAATAACTGTTTTGATTGGAGACATTCAATAGACAAGACCATTTTCCCGTCTTTTATTAAAACGTCTTTTTTTTTCAATTTCTGCTGATGATAGTAGTAAAACAGATATTTGAAACGAAGAGTTTAAAGCTGCTAAGAAATTAGCAGCACATTCTACAATTACTTTGTTTTGTTTCACAAAGTTCCATACTGGCCGTTTTGTACGTACTTCAATCCCATCTACTGCTCCCTTGAAACGAACAGAAAGGTGACACTAATGATAATACTTAATGACATTTATTTTAAGTTAAAACATCATACTGACAGTAATACATAATCCTCTATTTAAGTAAATAATGTTCATGCTTAGAAAACTTTATTTTAGTACACATGGAATATTTTTCTATCGTGAATAAAGAATGTACACAAACTATTCCACCAGTGGCATGCCTACTGTCACGGGCAGGACAAGTTTTCAAATTGAAATAAATCGAAATATATTGTTAGCATTAGTCCAAAATTTGGTAAATGTGAAATACACGTGAAAATTGTTACTTCTACTAAGTACGAACCACATTCACAAATTTAGTAATTCAGTACAATAAATTTTTGTAGTTTTCTGTCACGGGCAGGACACTCAAGTTGACGTTTATATCTTTAATGATATTATAAACAATTTTTATCCTGTAAACACTATTTCAACTGCAGCTTGTAGCAAAAAGAAACATTTTGAATAGCTCGAAATTACTTCAGCCAAACATGCACAATATACCTTAAAATGTTGCCGATAACAAGAACAAAAAATTTCCTCTCAGCTGACATATTACAAATTCAAAACTTAGACTTAAAATTTTACCTGAATTCTAAGCATAAATAAGTTGTGAAAAAGTAAATTTCGTTCTATTTACTTCATATATACGTAAAAATGCATTGATTTTAACAGTTTTCGAAAATTTGGGTTCAGGCTCACTTTCGCGTGGAATGGTCCATATAGTATAGAAACTATAGTGCAAAAAAAACGCAAACCAAGTTGTGCTAGGTGGTTTCTAGAAAGTACGAATGCTATCTAACCGAGTCAGAGCAGGGCGAAGCGAAGGCCCTAGTGTCTGTGACGGGGTGCAAGCGAAGGAAACAGGCGCGTCAGTGAAAGCCCGTGGACAAAAATTTTCCTACCTGGACATTACTTTGATTCATTTAAACATAATTAATCTAATTAGCTTTCTCAGTATTCCAAGTTCTGTAAGAACGTTGTAATATGTTTCTCTCCTCACCGAGTCGAACGCCTTTCTAAAATCAATAAATATTTGATGTACCGGGCTGTCGTATCCCCACTTTCTTTCGAGTATTTGGCGAATGGTAAATGCTAAATCTTGCAAATGGTCAATCTTGCTATTAGAATGTTTTGTGACGTGAATAGAGGCTAGGGTGAAATATTTATTGTTTATTAAAACAATTGATTTAAAATATACCTAGAAAGTTGATTCACGGAAATAATCCTCCTATTCGAACAAACAAAGTGAAGTGAAAGAGAAAACAACAACTATTTCTGACCATAGAAAAGTAGACCTGTGACGAGATAGTCAAGGACTTCCTGATTGACGTCACAGAGAAATAACAATTGTGTGGTTAGGAAGGACCAGAAATAGAGAACAGGAGGATAGAAGAGAATAACAAATTGTGTATAAAAACACTAGTAAAATTTTACTAGGGGTCAGTTGATCATTCTCGGATGAAACTATACTAGTCGCGTTATCCGTACTCCGCACTCGCGTAGACTTTGTCCGTCTCTCCATTCCATTGTAGGATGTTGTACTTGGAAACATGTAAGTTGGAGTTATTCTTTATCTGTTTCTTAAGATGCATAAGATCAATACCAGAGGTAGCATATATCATAATCATATTCCTCAAGCACTTTAGGCCTATGTGCCAGGACTTGTAATTTGACATTGTATTATTATCTGAATTTGCATATGAAATTGATTCAGGTTTTAAATACGCTTAAGTCCAAAACTATTTGATTTAATGGATTGAGGTCATGTTATTGATCAAGATAATGGACAGGAGTAATTCATAGCATTTCATTGCAAATAATTGTACATGTTTCATGAGCCTGTTGGTCCAAGATATTGTGCTGACATTCGCGTCGTGCTCTTATGTAATGATTAATTTAGTTATGAGGGCCAACTAAGCTCATCTTTATGATTCATTCAGATTACTGTAAATAAAATGATAGACTAGATTCCTAGTGTCATTATTAATCTATTTACCAGTAGTAATAATGAAAATCCCCGTTCTTTCCAGTGACATGGTAGTGACATGGCAATATTAAGGTATAATTTACATATTATAATTACCAACGCCACTATACTATCGTAAGTATGATTAGCTCAATCCTATTCAGGGACTGAATGATCAGGGTACTTATTTCATTATATGTATATCTTATTTTGCTATGCATGTATTTACATCAAGGTGTTAAAACACCCGTTTTATTTGTTAGATTGAAAGGATTTCATAGATGGTTGACAGAAGAGAAATGCCTCGATAATTATGTTTACTAAGATTGGCTTTTCTTTTTAGTATAGCGGTTAAGATAAGTGAAATCTGAACCATTACTCAGCAGATATTCGACACTTACACATAACAATGAACAAACAAGCGCGTCACCTGCAATTCGTAATAAAGAATGACATTTAGTATCTCTCCCAAATCGTTGCATGACTCCAGAACGGAGTACCTTGTTTTTTCCTAGATTGTGATAAAGGTAAAGATAGATGTCCTGCGGGAATTCTAACCCCCTTCGCTACCTCAGACATTTTTTCTGAAGTGAGTAACACTGGATATCTTATATGCGTTGGGGAAGATACTAAATATCAGCCCGAAATAAATAAACTGAATTACAATTTATAATACGTGGTAGCTCAAGTTCAGGCAAATTGGAAACTGCTTTCTGTCGGCGTAATATTTCTGCACAGTATACAAAAGCTCTATATTATGGGTACAAGTGTAGCATTGCTAATGTAGAATCATTACAAGTGCTATAGGTAACCACATATCTGCGAAGCCCCAGGAGATTTCACTACCATCGCGTACGCAAATACTCACCATCACTTTCGCGTCTGCTCCCTATAGGCACGCCCTCGAGGAGGCTCCTTGCTACGATTAAGCCCTAACTATGTTAGTAGCACTGTTGATTTTACTGGCCACCCACACATGTATAGATAGATAAATATATAGATATATATAGTATGAAAGTAGATCTGAAAAGGTGGGGGATTGTAAGTAGAGGTGTCACGTCACGCCGTTCTCCCTGTACTTTTACCCTATATATATATATATATATATATATATATATATATATATATATATATATATATATATATATATATATATATTGCATTATCCTGACTTACGTACCTTAACACCATCGGTGACATGCCTGTTTCTTACCCACCCACCCCGGCACTGCCGGTTGCGCAATATCTTCGCTTTACTCTGAGTTGATTAGTTAGCATTCGATATGCTGAGTTTGAGAACTAATGGCTGGATTGTAGTTTGTTCGTGTGCGGTTAGATTTTCTGTTTCGTGATAGTGATCCTGCGATTGCTGAATTTTTGACCTCATGTTTTCTATACTTTGGCTGCATCTGTAACTTGTGTTCACTTGTCAGTTTGTTGTGTTGTGTTCCTATCTACTCTATATTCTTATTTTCCGCCTTGATAGCGGAAAATTCCAACGGTTCTGTGCCTAACCAGGCCACTTTGATGACGACTATTTCTACTTCTAATGCTTTGGTGAGCGATTCTAAAGATAATCATTCAACTACTACACCTACTGTTCCTAATAATGTTTCAGCTGCTCATCATTTGGGCCCTTATATTGTTCATATCACGGATTCCGGCAGTATTGGTAGACAACATCCTAGGAAGTTGGGTCGTTCATTACATACACATGGTTTTGCAGACGTATTGGATTTGAAACAAGCAGGTTGTAGCTTACTTAAAGTTTATTCTCGTACTGGTTCTGCAGCGAACCAATTCCTTACAAATCCGTTATTACAGGCAAATAACTGGAAAGCTTATGTGCCTAACTATCAAGTTTCTCGCAAAAGTGATATACGTAATGTGGACCCGTCTCTCAGAGTTCCGCTAAAATAACCCACGTGAGACGCATATTTCGTACCAATAATTCTCCTGTTCCGAGTTCTGACCCTCCCTCTTCAGCGGTCGAGGGGGCTCCATCCCCCGCGCTCCCTCCTCGACTCCCCCCTACATCCTCTTCTTCGCCTCCGAAAACACCTACTAGTATAGTTGTTTTGACCTTCAATACCAATTCTCTGCCCGACTATTGTATATTTTCTTACATGCGCCTTCCAGTGGTCCCTTATATACCCCAACTGAAACAATGGTATAAATGCTTCCATTCTGGTCATTATTGTCAAAATTGTAAATGGCGCCCCCATTGCGCCACTTGTGCCTTAGAACGGCATACTTCATCTGTCTGTAAAGCACAACCTCACTGTATCCATTGTTCAGGTGCTCATGTTGCCACATCTCGTACCTGTCCCGAACGGACATTCCAAATCCAAATAAATCAGCTTATGGCACTGGAAAACCTCTCCTTTCAGGAAGCCAAACGCCGCGTGCATAATACTACACCCTCTTCTGTTCCTTCGCCTCAATTCTCTAAGCATTCCTCTACTTCTCCTCCTCCTCCTTCTCACCGCCCGTTATCTTTGCAGGCACTGCAAAACTTCCTCCTCCCGTTTTTACTGTTAGCTCTACTTCTCCTGACACACCCCGAAAGAAACGATCTTTTGCTCACGTCCCTTCTAATTCTTATGAGATTCGGATTCAACCTGTTTCAAGGTCTTCGTCGCCCACGCACACTTCTCTTAAATCAGATTTTACTTTATATTCACCTTTTCGAGTATCCTCTTCAGTTCCTCTTCTCCTACCAAACTGAGTGGCACTAAACCCCTTTTTTCCAGTGTTCTTAAGACTATCCTTCAGGTTCTGGAAACACGTCCGTAAGTTTACCTCCCAAGAATTGAATAGCTGTTTACAAATACTGAAATACCTACCTTCACTTTCATTATGCAACTCTTAACTGTATCCCTTCCTTCCATACTCCAATGAAACTTGCGTAGTTGCACTCACAATATTTATGCTCTCCAAAAACTCTGTACCTACTTTCACCCTGATTTTATATTCTTACAGGAAACATGGCTTAAAACACCTTCTTCCCGTCTCCTTTCTAATTACAATTGGCTTCATAAGCTTCGTGCTGATGATTACAGTGGTAGTTCCATCGGAATCTGTAAATCTCTTCCGTATTTTCTCCTTCCCACCCCCTTGCAACACTCCAAGATATATTGTCAAGCTGTTCGAGTTGGCTCTGCTACCCTCTGACTGGATCTCTCTTTTTCAATCTTTACCCTCTCCGTGGTATCTTGGATGTGACCTTAATTGTAATAATCCCCTTTTGGGGGCTACATTCTCCAATACGGCAGGTAATGAATTCTATGATGATTACTTTCATTCCTCTTGTTATCTTCTAAATCATGGGACTCCTAATCGTATTCCCCGTCCTTCCGAATCTCCTTCCTCTCATGTTCTCCTTCTCTCAGTCGACTCATCCGTTGAGATGTCTTCGCTGACGCTTTCGGCAGTGATCATTTCCCACTTCTTATCCATGCGTCCTCCCCCCACCCTCCTTCTCCGTCTTTGTCTTCGGCTTTACCTCCCTCTCCTCCCTCATTCACTCGCCTATACACCTCTTTAGACTGGGCTCACTATCAAACTATCCTCCAACATTTACCATCAGCACCGCCTTCAACATCTTCCCACGACCAAGCAATCCATTTTCGCCATAAAATTGCTATCAGCACCCTCCAATCACGCATACACCTTTCTATTTTCCCTTCTCTTACTCGCCGTTCCGCTCCTTCGTGGTGGACCTCTGAATGTCAAAAATAGATAAATCAACGTTTCCATGCTCAGCAAACCTATCTCTGAACCCGTTCCACATCTAATTTTCTTCTTTACCAACGTGCACAAGCTCTTGCCAAACGACATATCCGCCTCTCTCGTCGTTTACTCTGGGGACGTTTCTGTTCTATTCTTACTGGCGGTACTAAACCTTCTTCACTTTGGACCTTTTACCGTTCCCTTACTCGTCCGGTTCGTTCCCTTACATCTGGGATACATATTTCTTACTCATGGGTTTCCCAATTTCATGCCCACTTAGCCCCGGCCACGACTATGTTACCTCCCATTTTGTTTTCTCCTTTCTTTCAAGATCCTACTGTTACGCCTCTGTATTAGCCATTTTATTTACGTGAATTACCCATAGCCCTTTTAAAGCCTATCTTAAAACAAAACAAAACCCCTGGGGTAGCTAATCATTACCATCCTATAGCTCTTTCTTCCTGTTTTGTAAAAGTCTTTGAGCATCTTAAAAATCGAATACAATGGTTTGTGGAACATCATAATCTTCTGTCCCAATATCAGTTTGGATTTCGTGTGGGGCAATGTACTTATGACTGTCTCACTACTTTGGTTTCTGATATCTGGTTGGCCTTCACTCAACGCAAATCTTTGTTCGCAGTGTTTTTAGATCTTGAACGATCCTATGATACTGTTTCTTTTTATTATCTTTTAGACGAACTGTGGCAACTAGGTCTTCCTCCGAAATCTATCCGTGTCATATATAATTTACTCTTTAATCGTATTGTTTACATCCGCATTGGTTGCCAGTATACTACCTACAGACTTACTTCCCAAAGCCTTCCTCAAGATTCTGTTTTAGCCCCCCTTTTATTCAATTTATATATCGCTCGTCAAATCCGTCATCTTGGTAATACCGTTCGTGTTTTGTGCTTTGCAGATGATATTATCGTGTATACTCCAACCTCTTCTCCTTCCCTCGCCCCAAAACTTCTTTGTACGGCTCTCACATCCTTCGTCCTTTGGTGTGATAAATATAATTTTTCAGTTAACTGGACTAAAACACATCTTGTGGAGTTTAGCCGGAAACGTTCTACTTCCCCTCTCCAATTAGTCATCCGTCGCGTTTCAATATCTCAGGTCTCATCTGTTAAATATTTGCGCATGTACACTCATGTCCAAAATTAGTGTCGCATGGGTATAAATATGTTGTTGTAGGAATATAATTTGATAACGCATTCACCCGGTATTTCTTATACTACTAGTATGTGTATAATCGGCAAAGACATGTATGTGGTAAATTTCGTGTCTAAAGAGCATTAAATAAGAACAATAAAACGAAAATAAAACTTTCTTGTCCATTTAGCAATATTTTGTTTTAATCATTCTAATTTTCGTATTTATAATTTTTTTCTCTGAAATTTACCACACATATACATTTTCCGATTATACATATAGCATCAGTATTAAAAGTACCTTGCAAAATCATTATCAAATTATATTCTTACAAGAAGACAGTTATAGATATGCGACAATCATTTTGGACATGAGTGTACATGGATTCCTCTTTGCGTTGGACTCCTCACTTTCGATACCTACAAATTAAAACTGACCGTTATATTCATCTTCACCGAATAATCATTAATCCCCATTGGAGTGTTGACATTTGTCACCTCCTTACCCTATTCTGTCATGTTTGCCTCCCTATGATTACCTATGACATTTTCCTCCCTTCCCCGAAACCTGTCTAACGTATTAACACCATCCAATCCCTTCAATATTGCAACCTTTGTCGTTCCCTCTTACTCTCACCCACTACTACTGCCACAGCTCTATTTACGGACGCACGTTTTCCTCCCCTAACAATATGTGTTAAATTCCTCAGTGATACCTTCTGCCTTTCTCGCTTCCCCAGTACCTCCACTGTTTTAATCACCAAACTCCAATTATTATCATACCTACATACATCATCTCATCATCGTCTCTATAAGTCCTCCCTTCTCTTTATTTATTACAGTTATACCACTGTTCCCCCTCTCCTTCCCCTACTTTCTGGATCTCGGACCCCTTTGTCTTATTTGTATGATTATTTTCTTTCACCCTTAGATCTCAATATCGAACTTCCCGCTTACCCTCCCTCTTCGATTGGTCTCCAATATCCCAGCCTTTATCTTTCGCTTTTCCATTCCTGGCTTTCTTACTTCCCCTCCAACACCCACCCGCTATTTATATACAGATGGCTCTAAATCACGTGACTGTGTCGGTTCGTGTTTCTACGATTCTTTTCTCAATCAACATTTTAGTTACAAATTCCCCTCTTCTACTACTATCTTTCAAGCAGAAGCTTAGTCTGTAGCTGCTGCCCTCCGTCACTCTCTTCAACATCCTTATGCTATAGTATGTCTTGTTACTGATTCCAAATCCTTTTTTTTTTACATTAAACCATAAACTTGGACTTCTACAACTGACCGTATAATTTTATAGATCAAATCGTTGGTAGCTCTACGTACCACTACGTACGTCACTACGTACCATGATTGCACTGCGACTGCTCGAAGTGAGCATGCTTTCGAAGTTCTCTCTCACTTTAATTGTAAGCAAAAGCTTGTAGCACTAGGCTATGGATGGAGCTGCCACATTTTCTGGACATTTGAACGGTTTACAATTTTTTTGTGAAATGGTGTTTGAGTGCACTCACCATACACTGCTATGCTCACAGACTCAATCTCGTTGTTCCATAGTCTGTTAATCACATCAAGGAATGTAAAATATTTTTTAGAATAAGTGGCATTCCAAATGTCTTTTCATATTCATCGAAACGCAGTAATGCACTTGCTGAATCAGAAGTAACTAAGCGATTTCAAACGGTTGCCAATATAAGATGGAATTGCAATTCCAGAATTGTGAATGCAGTAAATGAAAATCAAATATAACTCTTACGGTGTTCTGAGAACATTGAAGAAAGTTCAGATAATTGCGACACCGAAGCTTTCATGACTACAAAAAAATGTGTGAGTTATCATTGAAGGATTTCTATTTTGAATTTCTACTAAACGTTTTCAGTCATTTTTTTTTCGCGCACGGATATACTGTTCAACATTCTTTAAAGTAAAACCTTGGATGTGAAATATTGCATCCAAAGAGTACAAAAGATGGTATCTCAACTTAGAAATGCAAGAAACGATTTTGAAGACTTATAGAAAAGTGGAATTGAATGACAACGGGAACCTTCTAATAAAAGACGTAAAGTAGATGACTCAACATATTCAGAAATTAAATACGTGCGTCTCTTCAATGACATTATTGGTACTGTGATTTCAAGATCTCAGTGATTTACAATTTCTTGAGCTGTTAGATTTAAATAATTCTCAGTGCTTGAAATCTCGATTTCCTCATTGCTTGTTTAAATCAATTCAAGGGAGATTTTTTTTTAATTTTAATTTGCGGAGTTAATTAATATAGGTTTACAGACTCTTAGATTTTTCAAATAAAACTTTGACTGAAATTATCCATTTCTTGAAAGAAAGAGGCTTGGTTGAAGAAGCGTTTACAGAAACATATAAATTGTGTTATTTGGTGTCAACAATATTACTCAGGACCTCCACTCTACAGCACACATTCTCTTCGAACCTAGTCCCCTGTGAGAAAAGTCACGGCACGCCACTGCCTTACTGCTTCCTTTTGTAAGCGGAACGTTCTAATATACTCAGTAGAATAACCCCCAAAAATAATGTCGTTAGTTATTAAAGAATGGAATTTTGCATAGTACACTGAAACTAAAGACTGTGTTCTGACATTACCTCTACGGAGGCCGAAACAAATACAAAATTGTTTGTTGAGTTAAGAAATATGCTCATTCCAAGTTAGTTTCGAACTAATGGTGACATCAAGAAATTTAGTTGAAATAGAAAATTCGACGTGGTTCTGGGTGCAATTCTCGGTGAGAGAGAACTGAAATTTGAATCCGTTATGATGCTTCGGGTTCAATCTTAAACTGTAGGTCCACGTCGCACATAGGCTTGATAGTGAAAAAAGGTGCTTAATTCCAATCATCAAACAAACAACATTTCCATTATCCCTGACCAAATGTAAGTTTGGCATCTTTTTACCTTCCCAAACTTTTGCCTCTAAACATAAATTTTAAGCAGATATCACCTGTATAATTCGTTTTAATAATTTTAGAAAAGGGTAGTTGTTATAAAAAAAAATAATGGAATCACATGAATTATCAAAAACCTTGGCAGTTTCATTATTATTATTATTATTATTATTATTATTATTATTATTATTATTATTATTATTATTATTATTATTATTATTGCAGAGCTCGTGGTGGCCAATCAGGGACACTTTCCATCTTCTCCAGGCTCTGGTGGTTTATGGAAGGTCGTGTGGTCTTCATTATTTTAATGATCCTCCGGCAGTGTCGAGAAGCGATTCTTTTTTTTTTCTTTTGCCTTGTTGTTTTTCCTTCTCTATTTGAGCTAGAGTGGAGAGAATGTGTCTAAGTTTTTATGTGTTTTCTTTCTTTTAGTTGGCTGCTTGAATTTTAGTTACTTTGGTTTTATTAAAGCATGCCGGCATCAGGTAATTGTCCTATTTGTAATACTCCAATTTATGGAAGGCAAAGAGCTGTTAAATGCAATGTTTGTTCTGGCTAATTTCATTTGGAATGCTTACAGAATCTAGGTGAAGGAAAAGAAGAGATACTATATAGGAATTTTGAGTGTACAAAATGTGAAAATCAGGAAACTCTGAAGCTAAATAGATCTGAGTCCGTTAGTCTTAATAATCAGGATAATAGAACTCAGACTACTGATGGCCAAAATTCAGTGGTACCTCAACTGGGTAACCAAAACAAATCTCAAAAAGATGAAACGTTATCCTTGGTAGCTATTCATAAACAAATTGAATTGTCCTTTGTTAATATGAAGCATATTTTCCTCAATGAAATCAAAGCTTAGACTAGCTTTTTCAGATTTCAAAGAGAGGACAATAAGGAACTTAGAGCTCTCTTTAGAAACGGGCAGTTTAACACAGCTGACGTAAAGAATTCAGGACTGGTAGTAGGTAAAGAGTTAAATGAGTCTCACAATAAGGTTAATCATGTATCCCAATCAAAGGTTGATGATGGCTCACATGAGTTAGAGTTAGATAATAATAAAGATATTGAAGAAGTAAGTGAGGGATTATGGACAGAAGTTGTATCAAGGAACAGAAAGAAAATCAATGATAAAAACCAACTATAGTTGTCAATCAAAATTTGGGAAATGTAAAAAAAGAGTGTGAGTAAATAATAAAACTGACTTGGTGTCTAGTGTGAAGAAGAAAGCTCCATTTGTTACTAGATTTAGTCCAACTGCCTCTTTTGCTAATGTTGAAGATATAGCAAAAGGACATTTGAATAACTTTAAGCTCTTCATATTATATACTAAATTAAGAACTAAATATAATTCGTATACATTCTTTCATATAGAAGTCAACAGTTGTGATTATAATATTATTAATGTTCCAGAAATTTGGCCTAGATGTATCCTTATTGGCGCTTTCTACGGTAAATTAAAAGTATTTAATGACTGTAAAGGTCAAAGCACTTCTGGTTCAAATGGAGAAGCAATCCAAGAATAAATATAAACTTTGGTACCAGAATGTACGTGGTCTTAGGACCAAACATGAACAGTTTTTGTGTTCTGTAGCAGATTGTACTTATGATATAATTGTTATTACTGAGACGTGGTTAAGTGATTTACATAACAGTGAGGATTATTTTCCGGATGCTTATAATTGTTTTAAAGCCGACAGAATATATGAACCTAATGTTTGTAAAAGAGGAGGTGGAGTGTTCTGTGCTGTTAATAAAAATATCAAAGTTATTCGAAGAACTGAGTTTGAGATCATTGAAGAATGTATTTTACTTGAAATTGTTAATAGAACTGGCAAGAACTTATTATTACTGTGTGCTTGCCTTCATCCTAATTTGCCTCCTATTGTTTATGAGAATTTTTTAAATAACATTTTGATTAAGATTAATCCACTGGATTATGATATTCTCATAATTGGTGATTATAACATCCAAATGTTGATTGGGCCAATAGGGATTTCCTTCCTGGCATACATTATTATGCCAAATGCAAGGCCAGAATATTGTTTTTATTCCTGGATGATTTGATTATATCAAATTTTAATGTTGTTGCAACGGAAGATGTTTTGCCTGTTGTAACTCCTAATTCATATCATTATCCTATTTGTAATAAGATATGTTCTTTGGATATTGGTTGCTCGCCAAGATACTCTTTTCATAAAGGCCATTATCTAGCCTTATACCAGGAATTAGCAGAGCCTGACTGGACCAATATCTTGTTAGCTGAGAATATTAACCTTGCTGTTGATGCTGTGGAAAATGTAATTAAAACTAGTATGAATAATAATATTCCTAAGTTTATACCCAAAAGTAGGCGTTTTCCTTTATGGATTCTAAAGATTTTATCCTTTTAATTAAGGCGAAAGAAAAAGCGTATAAAAATATATAAAAACTAAATCTGATGATGATTATTTTTTTGCAAATTATAGAAGACAAGTCTAATTCAAACTTCGTGTGGATAAAAAAAATGTATATTTCGGACATTGAGTATTCCTCAACCAAAAACCCTAAAAAATTCTGGGGATTTGTGAGTAAGTATAATAATCGCTCTAAATTTTCCTCAGGTATTATGATCGATAATGAATATGTAGACGACTCCAATAAACTTGTCAATGCATGGGCTAAGCTATTTGAGTCTATATATCAAAAACGTTCGTCTTATGACGAAACTGAATTATTATGCAATTCTGGAAATAGTACTTTTTTTCCTAGTTTTACAGTTGATCAGGTTATTAGCGTTATTAAAGGACTGAAAGTAAAATCCTCTTGTGGAATTGATGGTATACCAACTTTTATTATTAAAGGTATTGTGTATATTATAGCTTCTATTCTTACGTCATTATTTAATTGGAGTATACAAACCTCTACTTATCCTGAGAGTTGGAAAACTGTTCTTGTGTCTCCTATCCCTAAGGTTAATGGTAAAGATTATACGGATTATAGAGCAATTTCTATTATGGGAATATTACCTATTTTTTTTATTAGCTTGTGTATAATTATCTTTATAACCATGTTTCATCAGAAATTATGGATCAACAGCATGGATTTATGAAAAATACATCTACTTTGTCCAATCTAACATGCTTTATGTATGATATTGTTCCTCATGTAAAAACTCAAGGACAAGTAGATGTAATATATTTTATTTTACGAAGGCCTTCGATAAACTTCCTCATGATATATTAATCAAGAAACTTAACTCATGTGATCTATCACCAACCTTTATTGGATGGTTTATTGCATATTTAATTTGTAGAAGATTTGTTGTAAAATATAAAGGTCATATTTCTGATGTATATAATATTTTTTTCTCGTGTTCCTCAGGGATCTAACTTAGGTCCACTTTTGTCTCTTTGTTTCTCAATGAACTTAAACAAAATATCGATTGTCAATTTCTCATGTATGCTGATGTCTTGAAAATTTTCCGTACTATAAATGATGCTAGTGATTGTGCTAAATTACAAGATAACTTTAATATCATTGTTAATTGGTCAAAGACTAACGCTTTACCTTTGAATTTCAACAAAACGTGCATGGTGTCCTTTACCTTAAAAACAAATCCTATTTATTATAACTATGTGGTCGAAAATGTCTTTGTTAAAAAGCTTGTTTCTGTAGAAGATCTAGGTGTTACTTTTGATGCTAAATTTTTATTCAACAAACATTTGGAGAATATAGTTTCCAGAGCGAGACGGAATCTGGGAACCACAAAACGGATCTATGGAGATTTCTCTTTTAAAAACTTGTTTAATTTTGTATTATGCAAATGTTAGAAGTCAACTAGAATATTGCACCAGTGTTTGGAACAAAGGAACCCAGTATTTTCAAAGGGATATAGAAGTAGTACAAAATATGTTTCTTTCATGGCTAAAATGGAAATTTAAATTTCTATCAGGAAAACCTTATGATGAAATTAGGTATGATCTTGGCCTATTAAAATTATCTGAAAGAAGAACTATATTAGATTTTAAATTGTTTCATAATATTTTATTTGGTAAGTTGCCACTGATTGAGGCCGTTAGTCTTTGTATTCCTAATATGGCTAGGAGAAACTTTAAAATTTTCAAGTATAATCCGAAGTTTAGTAATGCGCCTATATATAAATGCCTGTTAAATGCAAACAACTATTCGCATGTCATTCATTTTTTTATACCTGATTTTCTTTCTATCAAAAGAAAGTTTACGACTTATCATTAATCATAATCACAATTTCATTACTGTCCGTGCATGCCCGTACTTGTGCATGTCTGAGTATTATTTTATAATTTATTGTAATCTTAGTTGTGTTTCATAAGATATGTTTGTCGTTTGCTATTGGATGTAATTTTTATTTTTTTATTCTATGCTATTGTATGTACGATTGTTTCTGTGTTTATGTACCCTATTTGGAATTTCAAAGGGACTTTTACTCTCTAATTTCCAATTATGCAATAAAAAAAAATTATTTTAGTTGTAGCCCATATTAATACACTAACTGTTTACTTAACTGTCTGTGGTTTATGTACACATGCTAAATGTTTCATTACTTTTCAAGTCCGATAATATCATTAAATAGTCATTTAATAAATCAGTATCGGGAATGTCAGCAAAAGAAGATATTTTCATTTAAAACTTTAAAAGATATTTGCTTATTCATAGGAAACGCATACGCCAATTATTAATGGTAAACTCTACATACTGTATACATATATAGATTAAAAAAGAATAAAGGAAAAGAAAGGGATAATTATTAGTCAATTAAATAATAAACTTTATGGAAATTTAAAAAAAAATATAACTGTGTAATTTCATTCACAGAATTGAACGATTCATTACACAGAGATAACAAGCAAGTTTGTCATTTGCAGAATTTATTTTGTAACATTGAATAATATCTTAGGGAAAACTAGTGAGCGACAATGAAGCTAAAACAAAATGAAATGAAATATTTGATTTTTACGTCCCAGAATTCTGCCCGTTAGGCTAAAGGAGACGGTGATGATGAGAAATGAATGAAATGGAATGGAGAAAGTGGGAGGAAACGGGAGAACCCCGAGAAAACCAACGAGCACGGTGTTTGTCCACCAGAAAGTCCATACGGCGCGAGCTGCGATCGAACCAGGGACCCCAAGCATCAGAGGTGAACGCTCTACCATTGAGCTACCGCGCTCCCATGAGCTAAAACAGTTTGGCATAGTTGCTGTGTGGTAAGATTTAGCTATGATTTTTATATTAGATATGTTACAACGTTAAATATCATATACTTCGTAATATATATAGGGTAAATGAGCCAATAGTCGTCACTATTTATGAGGCGTAATATTTATTAATGCTACTCGCTACCTGTACGACAGAAATTGACGGAACTAAAACAAATTCAAGTTTGACATTATATCTCTTCTCAGTATAAATGAGGATTTTAAATGATATATGAAACTCTTTTATAGTTAAAAATTCTGAAACATGTGCAAAATACAATTGTTCGTCAACAAAAATTTAGTGCTCGTCATAGTTGACTACCAGTAGTCGTTAGTTAAAAAAAACGAAAAATGTTTTGAAAAATGCAAAAAGTAACAAATTATCAAATATCATATCAATATCGGAATCACTATTTCGTACATCAAAACAAAACTTACAAAGAAAATCGTCATCGGAATCATTCTGAACATCAGTTAACTTTGGAAAAAAACTCCATGTGTTCTTTACTGATACAAAAATTGTGGAACGATTTGTTGCATTGACCACAAGTAGGATTTTCACTTTCTGCAACTATTCCCCCATACCGCCCATCATGTGCCCACATAAAAACCGATATGACGAGCACTGGGGGTATGATGACATTAAGCACATCTACCCTATATTATATATTGGACTAAATTCATTCTTTTGAAACATACCTCAATTTGAATATACACTTCTCATTCATTTTTTACCTTATGATTACCAAATTTTAATAGCTGCTTGTTCCTTTATCCTAAGGTGTGGGCATCACAGAGAGCAACGTCGGTGTCATTGTAGTTAATTTATTTACTACATATTACAGTTGAGTATTTAGGTCCACATACAGGAACTACAAATCCAGTGGATCTGTATGTGTTCCATTGTAATGTACACACAGATGTGTGCGTCTCCATGTTATCCTTGACATGTTGCGGAGCATCTAATGAGTCATCGTTCGATAGTTGTTCTCCACAATTTCGCCGAATTCTTAGCCTCTCGTGTACCAACGATGAAAGACATATGTCTTGATTATGCTCTACAACGAGTTATCTGGTGTAAGGTCCGGGCTTCGTGGGGGCCATTTCAATGGTATCAAATTGTGTAACTGCAACCCCTCACATCAGTCATGGCCTTACAACTGAAAATCTCCATATTACAATGAATAAAGAGCTGTGACACGGTGCTGGTTGTGACCATAAAAGCAGTATTATCAACACTACAACTGAAATTGTTCTCTGTGATATTCAAACCTAGGAGTACAAGAAGTTCTTGGACATCTTGTATTACAAGTGAAGTATACCTTATGTCATAATACCTTCGTTTTCTCTTCGCTGCGTATCTTCTGCAGTACTACGTATCTTAGTATGTGTTTATCACATAAAAATACGTTCGATTACATATCCTTACATATTTCTAAACATTTGGGTGAGTTACTTATTTTATTGAACTTAGTAAATAACTTAATAGAACTTTATTATGCTCCGTTTCTGAACATTAAATATATTTGGTAGAATTGAGCTAAAATTTACTTTCAATATTACAAATATGGGTAATACACACAGATGAACGAGAATAATGGACAGACCAAATTTCACAGAGCAAAAAGTGTGATTGGTATTAGAAACGAACATGAGTCTCTGCGATATCAAGCTATGCGCAACCACGCAACAGATGTTTCCTTAAACATGTTTCATATTTTCACTCTGGAGAACAGTGATACAAATTTGAGTTGGAGGGATCAGACGTCGCTTTGTATAATATCCTGAAAGGAAATACATATTTAAAACAAGTGTAAGACAGTATTCATAGTACAATAGCCACAAATATGACATAAAAGGATATTAATGATAAAATATGCTCAGATTTGAAGTACAACGTAGGTGGCCACATAAATTGTTTAAACAGATTAGAATAGTGCTCTCATCATTTTCTGTCTATTCCCACAGTTATCGATCTCTTTAAAATCTACAGATGTCCTATTCGTTGTCGGTTGTCCGGCTAATTGTTGCTACATATACATCTCTTTTCTTCTATTATCTTGGATCAGATGTCATAATTATCTACTCTAACTTTGAAGAAATAAACAAAGCGCAACAAGTAATCACAAAGGATGCTCAATTCTAATTACAAGCACCACATCATGATTTCCAACTGCCTTTGTTTCAGAAAACTCAGCTTCATCTCAATACCAAGTTTACTGGCAGACATCGCTCCCAGTTGTACAAAATATATGTGACAATTAATACAATAAACACTTCAAACTGACACCATGAATATATTTTCCAACAACAAAACAAAACAATGCAAATACCGCAAATAGTGTACGTAATGCAAAGTGTACAAAAGTTAATGCCCTAACCACCTCGAAAATCATTTAAGCCATTTAACATTTATTGGGGAAGATTCATATATTTAACCAACACTCTGGCCAACACATATTAGTTCATATCGAGCTAAATATGTGCTTCAGTGATCCTTCCCTAAAAGAGAATGCGATTCCATCTTGGGAGTAAATTTTTCTGCATGAATCGTTAACAATAATTGGTGACATGTGGTAAGCAACAACCCACTAACAATTAATGAAATTCACTGAGATTGCCCTAAACCCACTATACCAATTACGTAAAATAACAGCTTGAGTACTGTTACGTTAGGCTGCACAATAAATATTGGTCAAACAAAATTACATTTACTTATGCATACATAAATATATGAATTGTTTTTCAATTCTGATCGTAATAAATGAATTGTGTATTAACGCAAAATGTTAATTGTAATTATCTCTTAAAAAACACGAACAATAATGAGTAAAGCACAGTATATATTATTTTTCTTCATACTGGAAAGTATCTCGTCTTGCATTCTCTGAGTATTGTTCTGACATATGCAACTCACAAATAATGTTCAATATACAACCGATACATCACTCTCAAGCAAATAACATTAATAAACCAACGCAACAGTTAAACGGATTCGGAATCTTAATAAGATATTTATATTTGGCAAATAATTTAGACAATTTGCCCACATGAGTTTAAATCGTTGATGCTATGTAATTGTGTAAGTTATTTTTATACTTGTCTATTAAGAATGTGAATTATTACTGTTTAGAAATATATGCAATAAATACTTATAATATATAAAATATAACAATAGAGGCATGAAAACGAACATACGAATCATGTACGGTACTGGTTAATGGGATAGCAATGATACTTGTTTCACATATATTACTTTCATTCCTGTGCACGATAAAACAGAGTAGATGTAAATGCAATGAACTGGGCAACGACATACTTTATTACCATAAAATTATGTTCTGCAATACATAAGAAAATATTAAATACTACCCTCCAAGACGGATTTATTTAATTATACAGTGATTACGGAGCAGATATATACATATTTATTTTTTATAAAATGAAGTACGCATTTGACGAATTATCCTAGTAATCTCCAATGCATTAGCTTTAGTTTTGTCCTTTCACGGTAGCATGTATCTCTTGGTGGCTGAACTTTCCATACCGTTTTCTCTATTACTCCCAGTTTTTGAAGTCAACTTCAGCTGCATGTAATTAGCCGATAGTAATTAGCTGCATGTAAATGTCATGTCTGAAAAAATAGTCACATGTATTAGATGATAAAAGAATAAGGTCTCCAATTAGGAGAAAGAGTTGAGTTGAGTTGATTTTGAGCTTAACGTCCCGTTCAGCAGCGAGGCTCTATGAGACGTGGACCTACTGATTAATGTGGAATCCGAACCACATGAGCTCCCGCCGGGAATCGGACCCGGGCCTCCCACGCCAAAGGCGCGTACGCTAACCGCTTAGCCACAGAGGAGCTCAATTAGAAGAAAGAAAAAATGACCTATGACATTTATGATACTACACATATTGCAAATAACTTCAGGCCTACAGAAACACCGTTTGGAAATTTAACCTAAGTGAAGTGAAACATTTGAGTTTTACGTCCAACGGTTATTCTGTGTAGACTAAAGGAGACGTGGATGATAACGTTTTAACCTAATTTGAAGCAGCAACAGAATATAGATTCTGAATAGGATTTGCGCAGAAATTAATATATGTGTATTTTAATCAGAAGCGTGTGTAAAACACGTACAAAATTGTAATTTGCCTGCTATTGTGTGTGAACATGGCAATTTTTACATAGGAGTGCACTACTTAATTAAGACACTTGCTTTGCTCCTGTCTTCCTTTTAATTGTACATGATTACTACGTTGTATGAATAATGTTTAACTTCAGCACACAATTTCCTTGTTGCTCAAACATTTTATCCTTTCTTATCGCTTTCATTCATTCATTTTTCTTTCTTTTTTTTCTTTCTAATCTTGTGTTTTCAATCTGACCGTTTTTATTTCTTTTCCCTTTACTTCTTTCTGTCTAACTATTGTGCTAATTCTTTCAGTTTAACTCTGAATGTAACAAGATCGAGCAATGAGAGTACAAACATCATAAGCCCTTCAGCACTTATTATTTTTAACTCAATACAGAATTTGCATAATTATTATACAAAATAGCACTTTAAAGACTTTATATTTACATACAATACGACTTACATTGAATACCGTAGTTGTACATTTGTTATACAAAGTCAAAAATGGAAATTATTTCAATATTCATCAAAGCGACCACTTTCAAGCATAGGCTAAGCCGACGTCAATGCGTACATGTTTAAAGTTTCTATCTACTTATCATCCGAGACATCTAAAAATTTACATTATCAATACGAATAACATAAAATATGATCTGCTTTACACCTCTGTCTACTGATGTTATACGTAATTTCTAAATTACATTGCAGCACGTGTATTCACCATGTTGCCCTAAACCTTGGAATTCTGCGAGCTACCAATAGCTAACCAACTCTGCCAAATTCTGCTTCAATAACAGCACTATGTTCCAAATACCTGTAGAAAAACAGAAAATACAAATCTCATTTAGCTGAAAAGCAACATGAAACAACAATTAATGAATAATTTTCTTTTTTCTTTTCTTTTTTCAAAAATAAATATCCAAATAACCATTCTTCCATTACTGGAGTGGAG
Source organism: Thermobia domestica (assembly GCF_964235325.1). Lineage (NCBI taxonomy): Eukaryota > Metazoa > Arthropoda > Insecta > Zygentoma > Lepismatidae > Thermobia > Thermobia domestica. Next base: position 39,918,377 of record NC_137470.1, read on the forward strand.
TGGATTTTGAGTTTAACGTCCCGTTCAGCAGTGAGGCTATATGAGACGTGGACCTACTGATTAACGTGGAATCCGAACAACATGAGCTCCTGCCAGGAATCGAAACCGGGTCTCCCACTCCAAACTTCCATTACTCTACTATCAGTTATTATCAAAATTTATGTCAATACTTGTGCTCAATATATGAAAAAGTATATAAATATCCTTACGGGAGGGATTTCGCAAAATTATATTAGATTAAGAACTTTTAGATTACATTTATGATACAAACATTTTTAGGTCACGAACTAGCCAGCAAAAGAAGAATCTATGTATGAAGTTTTGTCGATGTTTAAAAATCACCCGGTGGAATAACTAGAATCGCTTTATATCATGAATTTCATATACAGAGGATGTCACAGCAGGTGACCGAAAATATTAACATATTGAAAAGAGCAGAATTTGAGTAAAACCATTTAAGACTTCTCAGCATCAATATTGTTATACGGTAAAATCGCTTATAGTTAGTTACCTGTATAAGGTTTAGCCTATTTTTAAATGTGATGTACCTTCTGATAAAATTGAAATGCATCCGAAATAAATCAAACAAGTACTTGCTCGCAGTATTATTGTTGTTATACGTATAGGTTCGAGAACTTCCACAAAATGCAATGAAAAATAACTACATAGGAACCTGAAACGTCCGAACTATACGAGTGGGTAAACTTGAAATTTTAAAAATGGAAATAGGTAAGTGTAAAGCAAACACTTGAATACAGTGCAATGGTCGGAACAAGGTGAAACAAGTAAGGTAAAAATGCGTTATTAAACATGGTTTCAGGAATAATATACGGAACATTAAGACTACTAGGAGCGGGCATAGTTTCGGACCACAATCTCTTAGTGGCGAAAGTGCAAAGCTGGTTAAAGTCAGTTAAGAAAAACGGGAGGAGAAATTGACGATTGTATGTAACAGTAATGCAAAAGAAAATAGGAAAAGAAAATTCTGGCAGCAGACAATACGACAGGTTGCGTAGAACAAGGAAAAATTAAACTGACTCTACTAGATAAATTCAAGAACAACACTGGCAAGATGAAAAGAGCACCTAGAAAAACATGGATAACTGAAAAAATTCTTAAGATGATGGAACGCAAAAGGGCGAAAACCACAGATACCAAAGAATACAAAAGATTGAATAATGAATTGAGAAAAAAAACTGACAGGGCCAAAGAGCGATGTAAAGAAATAACACAACTTCAACGACGTGGCAAATATGATCTGATGTGTCAGAAAGCATAAAATTGGGTGGGAAAAGTAACAAAATTATACACACATTTGGAATCGAATATCAAGAAGATGGCCAGCAAGAAATCCTTAGAATCAAGGAGGAGTGTACAAAGGATCTATATGACGAGAAGAACCGCTCAGGAAATATCGCGATCGAAGCAAAAGAAGAAATCAACGAAGACAACGAACCAAGAATTCTGAAAGTCGAAGTAATACAGGTAATCAAAGACATGAGAAGGAAGAAGGATACTGGAGACGCTGACATACCAGCGACTTGGTGAAAGGATTAGGAGACAATGCAATGAAGGCATTGACTTCACCTATTAACAAGGACACATGAATAGATAATGGCCGAAGGATTTTCTACATGATACAATGGTTGTATTGTTTAAGAAAAAGCAAGCAAAGAAACGCACTCATCACACAATACTGGAAATGTTATTAAGCACACGCTAAATACGTGGCTGGCAAGTAAGACAAGAGATTTGGAGTAAGATCAATTTCGGAATTCCGTATTAAGGATCCGGAAAGGAAAAGGAACCAGATATGCTACTGGGTTGATAAGAATTACAACAGATCGAGTCCCTGAGGTAAAAAAGGAGTAGAATTTGTGCTTCATCCACTGGAAAAAAGCTTTGACGGGTAAACTGGACGAAAGTTTTAAAAATACTTTAAAAAGTCGAGGGAAACTGGAGGGATCGTCCATTTATTCACAACCTATACACAGAACAAAGAGTGAAGTTGTGCCTGAACCAACAAGAAATCAACAGTGTAGAGATTGAGAGAGGAGTTGGCGACAGCGATGTTGTAAGTCATCCCAATTACGTGAACGCTTAATGAAGGCAGGATTAATGGAAGTTGGAGATTTCAAGAATGGGGGAAGATCATTAACAAGGTGAGATAAACGGATAACATAGTTATTATAGATAGACGAGAAGAAGAATACAGATAATGGATAGGATAGTTGACACTGGGAAGCAATGTGGAATATGGAATTAATGTCGAAGAGTCGAAAAAAAAACACCATGGAATCACGCCCTTACTAAGCAGAGTAGAAAAGACCACTTCAAATGTCTGGGAAGTACTTGGAGAGAAGCTCATAGCACTAAAAAGATCAGGTCAAGAATTGCAGTGGCTAAAGAAGCATTCGACAAGAAAAGGTTATTCCTAACTAGCAGGTTTAACATTGAACTGAAGAAGTCGGTCAAATATTATATAGGGAATTGTATGGTTCGGAGAGTTCGACATTCTGTAAGTTAGAGGAGAAATACTTACAGAGCTTCGAAACGTGGTGTTGCAGAAAGATCGAGAGATAAAACGGAAACTAACAAACGAAAATATTTTAGCATGGGCTAGAAAGAAAGGAAGAACAACAACAACAACACAACTTATCGATGATTTGAAAAATAATAGGAAATATCAAGAAACGTGGAAATATTTTCCAGACGTTAAACTAACGGAGGAGAGGGGACTGCCTGTTATATTCCATTCACTTTTGGTTCTGCGAGCTTCATGGGGGTTCACCTTATGAAGAATTAAATCGAGAAGTAATTCACATATTGAGTAACTTCCTCACTAATATGCCACTGTATGTACGTCCAAAATTACACTCCAAAATTCGTACAAACTTCGATAATCAGTTATAACAAGCGAAAAGTGACATTATCAAAGAAGCGAATTGTATATCATTCAAAGAATCGTTGGTAACTGACCAACTCTCGTTGCCATGGCAACAATAGACATAATATATTTCAGTGTTGGCTGGTTTAAACCAGCTGTTAAAAAAAAAAAAACGAAAAATGTTCGTAAAAGTGCGTGTTCTTAAAATCTTGATGAACACACATTTGTGGGTTATCACCTGTCCTCCCGTATATTATTCGTATTATATTCAGACCTAAATTCCCCATTCATTACTTGAGGAGATTATACAACAAAAGCAACTTTTTTTAAAAAAAAAATAAGTTTATAAATGTTTCTTTTGTGATTTGTTTATAGTTTGTTGCTATTGTTATGCAATTGCAATCAAAGAAAAATTCTAAATATTGTTTCATTTCGGTAATGTTTAGTATTGATAAAATACATTGAAATACCGTACTTTTTTGGGGGGGTCATACTAACCCCACGAGAAGCATTTACAGAAATCAGAAGTATCTTTGGTATCTATTTATGTATAAATGCGTCAGAGCCAAAGTGGACTCAATTCTTATCTTTATTCACTTTTCTTACTGATATGCACATTAAGTTGTTGTATGGCTTTAACTTGGACTAATAAAAGTCGTAGTGAACTAACTTGGACTTAATTAGTTCTTCTGTACTCTGCAGTGTTTTGAAATTGTCCATATGTAATTCTGTATAATGGTTTCACTTGTGCAACTGTTTATCTTTTTGTCCTCAAATGACCCTTGACAGTTAGACAATTATATTTAAAGTATGTAAAGATCAATACAGCGTATTTTATCAGGAGTCCTTCGTGAGTGATTCGGCGGCATTTGTGGCCAATTAGTCCCGGTTTCGAGTTCAAATGGAGGACAATTTGTTTCGGATGTAAGTCGAGAAACGGTTTTATGCTTATGTGACCCCTTCCAGCATAACCCGGTTGCTGCATAATAACACCAAGGTGAAACAAATTTACTTCTGTCCATATGTGATATAAATACATAGAGCAAATTACTTAAACCAAAAAAGCCTGGTTTAAACCAAAAAAAACTGGGTTTAAACGAAAAAAACGGTTATTTTTGTTTTTTTTAACAAAAACCATGGTTTTTACCAACCCTGATACACTGAAAGTTAACTGAACTTTAAAATACATTTTAATGCAGACAACTAAGTGCGACGACTGGTGTATGAATATTTTTCATTCTGAATATACTCTAAAAATGGTCAATTCTAATTTGATACCGGTAATGTCACTTTTTAAGAATAGCTTCTCTTTGCTGTAACTCACTAGAGTCTACAAGTTAAATCTCACACAGTATGTATTGAAAAGGGGGAGGGATTACAATGTACGATGGACTTTGCTTCATGTCCGATAATTTTTTTTTTTTTTTTGTAAAATCCAGCCCGGGCAAAGTTTTTCATCTTCCGCCGCCACTGATGTGAAGTACTTCTCGATTTAATTGTTCAAAAAATTCTCATAGTAATAACAAGAAAAAGGTAATTTGGTTTGTCATGATATTTTCAGTATACGCACAAATATCCACGATCATACTTGGGAAGTGAAAAGATGGGGTTGTAGCGATTCTGTTGAGAAGAACTGCGGAAAATGCACAGTTTTACCTTTGTAAGATGTAATAAAATGTAAATGCAAAACTTACCATTATAAATTATTACAAATATTTATCAATTTCTATCATTAAATAAATATACAGAAAGAGACTGAAGTAGAGCACTAATATAAGGTCGCAACTAAAACTACCGATTTTAATATAAGAACACTGGACGTTGCATTCGTTATTTTTGAGCACTAAAATAGGAAAATCGGGGATTTACTTACACAATTGGTGGTGAGTATTGATCACAAACCAGTATAATTCCGCAAAGTGAAAAATAAAATATTTTAGGCAATATAATATGAACATTATATATGTAATATGTTCTGTAGAAATAATATGCAGATACTATTATCTGTATCAAAGGCATTCAAATATAAGACCCTATTGCGTATATCTACAGTAAATGCTGAAGACAATATAAAAATAGGAAGGAAAGGGGAACCGATTTCGTGCAGAAAAATTCATATTTGTAGCCACAATATACTAGTCAGAATACAATTAATTTGCACGCAACCGATATTAATAAGAAAACTGCACGCACAAAAGATTCATTCCAAGCAAAATCAACAAGATCACAACTAAAGTGAATTTAATGTTGAAATTTAATTATTATTCCAAGTCTACAAATATTGTCGTCAAATGAACTAATATGAAGGCTGTATGGCAGGGAGAACCACCAACTTGACTTAACATAACCTCACAAACTGAAGTACAAGCTTCGGTCATAATGGAAAGTATTTTATGACTTGAAGAGCTTATATTTAGTTACTATATTTGTTGATGTGTGTGTCTAAAGTATCAAACATATGCTGTTTGGTTAAATATATAGATGGAAAAATGCTGTTTCTATGAAAACAAATAAAATTATTTCTCCGTCTGAAATGTTACTCAATTTTACAGTAATGTTCAGTTCGGTTTCACCTCTGCTTGTATGCAGGGGTTCATGTCATCCTCAGTGCGTAAGTAGTGATGGGCAGTGGGAATATTCCCGGTGGGAAGGAATTTAAAAATGGGAATATTCCCGGGTTTTTTCCCTGGCCTATAAATTCCCGGGAAGAAATTTATTTCCATTTCTTTATCTTCCAAATTATAAGAACCATATGACTAATTACTTTATTTTAATATATTATGATTTACTTCTATGTTTTAAAGAATTTGGAGGTTAAAAAATTAAAATTATTTGACGGTACTTTATATAAGTAATAATATATTATTTTTAGTTCCATTTCTACTTGCACTAAAAGTAAGGTAATTGTTTAGTGTTGGGGGGCCAAAACAAGCAAAAAGTAGGATGATTTACGGAAGAAATGAGTTGATAGTGATGTTCAAGTTGTCAAGAAAGTATCGAATACATTTTTTTTTTTAGGGCAGTAGGTGATTTATACAAAACGGAAAGCTAAGTGGAAGTGATTTATGTGAGAAAAGAAAATGATTTGTTGGTAACGAAGATAGAAAACAACGTGCCGTGCAGGGCTCTAACTCGCGTTCATTCGCATACGCTCGCTCTGCAATGCTGTAGTAATTTAACGTATGAAAGCATAAAACAATCGCATCGGAATAGAATATCGCAAAAAAGTAGGTGCAAAAGCTGGCCCCCAATGCTAAAAAAAGAAGCCAAAATTAGCAAAGAACTAATTTACAAATGATGAAAAGGAACCATTTTGTAAAGTAATTTAGAATTATGTAGAAAGGGAGATGAAGTATTATTAATAAACCCTGAACCACCATTAATAATAGACGGCGGTCTGTCTCCTCTCTCTGACTCGAATTTCTGAAGAGGTACTCAGACTTCTTTTACATGTTAATTAACGTATGGAATGACGAGGAATAGGTAGAATGAAAGGTCGTGTATGGCAATGTTACGTGCTAAAATATAAAGATAAGTAAGTATCTTGCAAATTTTGTGAACATAAATATGTATGCGGAAATGTTGATAATTTGGTGAGACATGTATCTTCTAGCATTTACCCAATCTAAATGCTTCATAACATTTATAAATTTAATGTGTTCATAATATCAGTAATAGAGTCAAGTTGAGCAAATCTACTTACATATAAATTTAAACTGTTACTATATAATTTTTTTACACATATTTAATTGATAGAACATATTATAAATAAATATACATTTATGCGTACTCTCTAAATATAATAAAGTGTTAATAAAGGAACACCGTACCGTTCAGAATATACATTTTAAAGAATTCTCTGTGGACAACAGTAATAATATGCTGTGATATAAAAATTAATTCAACTTTGAAATCATAATATAGTAATAGAATGCAATTTTCTTTCTGATTGAACATAAATTCCCGGATAAATTCCCATTTTGGGAATCTTCCAGGGAAAATTCCCAGGGAATATTCCCGAAAAATATCTTCCCGGGAATTTACCCATCACTATGCGTAAGACTTGATACTTATTGGGGTGGCAGCAACAAAGGTGGCCATTTTCCACTGGGTTCGCTCGGGCTCGCGCTCACCTGTCTCAGCTGGGCTCGCACTCACTCGGGCTCGCGCTCATCTCTCTGGACTGGGCTCGCACTCACTCGCGCTCGCGCTAACTAGTCTCAACTGGACTCGCGATCACTTCTTCCAACTGGGCTCGCGCTCACTAATCTTATCTGGGCTCGCGCTCATCTCTCTCGACTGAGCTCGCACTCACTCGGGCTCGCGCTCATGTCTCTCGACTGGGCTCGCACTCACTCGCGCTCGCGATCACTTCTCCCAACTGGGCTCGCGCTCACTTCTGTCCACTGGGCTTGCACTCACCCGGGCTCGCGATCACTTCTCCCAACTGGGCTCGCACTCACTTGCACTCGCGATCAATTCTCCCAACTAGGCTTGCGCTCACCCGGGCTCACGCTCACTTGCCTCAATTGGGCTCGCGGGTATATGATGGGTATAAAGAGGTATTAAAATCTAGACTTTGACTAACAGTAGGCCTAATTCAGTAGAAAATAGAGCTATTAATGCTATATATCAGTTGTCACATATAAAAATAAAATAATAAAGATGTTGCAGGGTTTAATGTATTAAACGTGGGCGGACATTGAGGAACTTGAAATAAAATGCTCCAGATATTTAAATCTGGGCTTTGACTACTAGTAGGCCTAGTTCCTCAATAGAAAATAGGCTATATGACTAACGTCATACAGGAGTTATCAGACATCAGAATAAAATATTAAGAGTGTTGCAGACTTCAAGTCTTAAGGCTGTCATCACACTTGCAGACCAATACTCATTAAATGAATCTCTTTCTTATTTACTATGACCAAAACAACTTATGAACAAAAAAAAAAAAAAAGAAAAAAAAGCTTAGTGTTAGTAAATACGAAAGAAACTCGTTTGAGTGTTTATCTGCAAGCACGACGGCAGCATTAAAAAGCAAAGCCTATCTGAGTATGATGATTTCGTAAAATTAAAAAAAAATCACCAGTCCTGTTAGCAGGAAAATTCTATTATGTAAGCACTCATGCCTTATCATGAAATTATTTTAATGCAGTTGATGAATTGTCAGGCTTATAAGAAAAATTTGGTTCGAAAATTTCCAGGGCCAAAATTAGGCTTACTGTCGCCCATGCTTCACACATTAAACTTGCAACATCCCTATTTTATTCTGATATCTGATAACTGCTATACGACATTAGTAGCTCTACTTTGTACCGAGCTATTTGGCCTATTTGTAATTGTAGTCAAAAGCTAGATTTTAATATCCAGGGCATTTTATTACAAGTTCCTCAAGGTCTGCCCACGTTTAATACAACGCAACTCCGCAACGTCCTTATTATTTTTTTTTAATATCTGATAGATAAGTCATATAAGATAGTAGCTCAATTTTCTGCTTAGGTAGTAACTAACACCTGAATTTCAATATTCGGTGAATTTTATTACAAGTCCTTCAAGGAAGCTTATGTTTGCTATCGGTGAGCTTTTGTCCATCACTGTAATATGAGACTGTCGGTGAGCTTTTTGCCGGTGAGCTTATGTCCAACACCCACATTACGCATAGATATCTCTTGTTTTTAACTAACACAAATATTCTTAGGTTTTATTTTTTTATTTATTTATATTTTTGTGAGAAGACAGCTTTAGAAGTAGAAATTTAGGGAGACATTACAGGTATTCAACATTCGTGAAATTACAGAACTTATAATAACAAGAGCTAAACGTATCCCGAAAATCTGCTAAACGTTTGGTTCTGATATCAGTGACTCTAAGTGTTTGTTAAAACCATTTTATAATAAAACAGCTGCCTCTGCGGAAGCTAAAAGCAAACCAAAAGGTAAAAGAGAACTTGATCTGATCCCTTAATATCGGTTTGAATGTAACACAACGAAATGATAGTACTTCAGAAGGTATTGAAATGTCAATGGTCTCATAGGCTCCAGTAATACTTGCAGGAGTTCCGGCCTATTCTACAGGGATGTGCTCATCAAAACACTAAAAATTAGAGATTTTTGAGAAATGTTGGTAGTGTATACCTCCAGAGCAATAACTTTTATACATAGAGAAAAGGAAAAGTAGAAAAATATTTTCTAAGTTTTTTTAAAATGTACTTTTAATCGGAGGGGGCTTGTAAGAGAAGTAACACCGATAAAAATTAAAAGACTTTATGTTGCTTCAAACTGAAAGAAGAAAACTTAGCTACTATATTAATTGTTGTATATAACAATCAGGGCCGGACTTCAGCGGATTGGACCGATTGTTCCCAGTTGGGTCCCGCGCTAGAGTGTAATCTACTATTCAGTGCCGTCTTAGCAGCATAATGTTCCCCTGTGGAAACCAGTGTGGCTCCTATGACTAAATTCTGTAAGTAATACATGCAATTAATACATTCTGCTCGCGAGTCCCTCTGCCAAGTGATCATCAGACTTAGATGGCTCTGTTACTCTTGGCTTGTGAATTACAATAACATATTGTATTACATGTACATCCATGAACATAAACAAGAGAGTGTATAGCCTGTTGGCCTCTATCTAGAATTTCAGGGAGTGAATAGTTTGTATTAACAAACAAGCAATATTTTCTAAAGTTAATTCTGGAGTAGTTTCTTTATTTCTTTAAGTTTCCAACTTCCGATGAAAAAATAGGCCTATTAAGAGATATGACACCTCAATGAATACCAGGATGAGTCTTAATTAGAATTCTTTACTTGTTTTTTCTGGAACCGGGAGACCCACAATAGTGTTCCCATTCGGGCCTGCATCTTCTAAGTCCATTAGATTACTTTTTCCCTTTACCTTGAAGCAATAAAAGTTTAATTTTTTAACTTTGTGACTTCCCTCAGGAGCAACCACTACTTTTAATTATGTATTTGAAAGGATATTGTCCTGCTAAAATACATTAAATATGAATATTTCTTAATTTAGGCCAAGTTTAAGAGTATTAAAACTGAAAATTTGAAAGTATGCGTTGATTATAGCCTGTATTTTGTTAAAACAACACCAAAGAAAATTAGAAGTTAATGAAAGCTCAATAAAGATGTTTATGAATGAAATTTACGTCATAACATCAGTTTGAGTCCAGCAAGGGTACCTTTTTTGCGTTCGCCTTTTCATGGGAATGCACTTCTCAAGTATGTCATAAAATACTTTGAATTCTTCTACTGCTTTATTTGGATCCGTATATTCGTTTAGATATTGCCAATCTATTCTCGCTAACTCATTATAGAGATTATCATAATTTCCTTTCTTAAAATTGAAACCAAATATGTTTCTTTTGTTTTTTATTCTAGATGATTTAACATGCAGAAAGCTTATACAAATAGATGGGTGGAAATTATCTTATTTAATTAATGGGTGTGGTTCTCTTATTATTGTTACATTGGAAAGATTACTTATTACTAAATCTAATGTTCTCCCTAAGCTATTTGTAATATTATTGAGTGATTCCATGTCATGATATAACATAAAATGATAGAGACTTTGGGATTTACTCGTTGACTGCAGAAAATCAAAGTTTGTTCCAGGCAAATTCATATCACCTACAAGGAGAATAGTGCTACCTATCGTACAATTACTTTCGATAAAATGAAAAAAAATATTCGTATAATGATAGATGTGAGTTTGGTTCAAAATACACAACACAGATAAAAAGCGGTTTGTAATTAACCATAGTTTTCACTAGAATGCCTTCTGGGTTCTGGTCAGTAACAGTCACTTGACTCACTTCCAGGTTCTGTACTGCCAGCAACACCCCACCCCCCTTGCTTTACCACTTTTATTATAGTCCCTATCTTTACGATACACTAGGTATCTGTTATCGAAATACTCTGAATCAAAATAATAACAAGACAACCAGGTCTATGTTATTGCTACGATATCATAATTGTTCAATGAAATGATGCTGGAAAACTCACATGCTTTGTTACTAAATGATCTCGCATTCATATAATACATTAGAAAATTATCATTTTTTGCGTTATCTACAACACACTTGCTGTCATTATTACATAACACATCACTGCACTCACTTTGAGAAGTCTTACTTTGTTGAAGGTCATTCTCCCTTGTTTGTCAAGGGATGCTTCTTCCTCCAGGGCGTGGTTGACCTCTGCCCCTTCGAGCTGCATTCATTGTTTGTCTCAAAGCTGGAAACTCTTCATCACTCACCCCCACAGGCTCTGCAAGTGATCACACACTACAAGAAGCACCTGCAACTGCTGAATTTTTTGAAGCGTCTCCATTGTTCACACTCACTGAACACACACCAACTGTATCACTTAGATTTTTGTCATCTGTGTTTCGTAGGTCCTCGATAGTATAAGATTTCCCATCAATATACAACTTATCGAATTGCATTCGCACCCTTTGTCCGCGTGCCTTGGCTTGAACCCGGTATTCATTGTGTTCTCTTCTAATGACTCTAATACTATAGGAAAAATCCTGACTTATACGCACAGGTGTTCCCTTGGCACGATATGCATTTTTCAGTATGGCCTCTTTCCTTTTGTAGTATGCAAATTTAACAATGATCGGTCTATTTTTGCCCTTACCTATTCTGTGAGCTCGGTCTATATCAAGCGGATTCAGTTCAATTTGGAGTATGTTTTTAATAAAAGTCAAACAACATCAAAATCGAGTTGTAACCAGGGGTAAAAATTGATCTGACAAGGTTGAGGAACGCATGACGTCATGTCATCCTTTGTGCCTATCTTTGTCCACTATATTTTTTAGGAAGTGGAGGGACTCCATAGATATTTTTGGAAGTAGGAGATGACGTCCCTCGTGTTTTCCTTCACTTTTAACTCTGGTTGTAACAAACGACACGCCATCGTTTCAGGGTACGGTAGCTTTCGAAAAAAGACTTTAATGAAAGGAGGTGTGTGTGTGTTATTTTATTGTATTTTTGGATGTTGAATTGTTATCTTTCTTTTTTTAATAGCCCATTAACTTATATGAGGAAGTACTTTTCTTTTAAATAGACGAGATTTTACTCATTCAATTTTAATAATTTCTTCTGGCCTATTTAAGGGTTCCTTGCTTTAAAAATATTCAATGTTATATTGTTTTAGTTTTTATTTATATATATTAAAATTACTTAATACAGTGGTTAAATTTCGCATAGAATACATTTAAAGATCTCAAGAAGAAGTAGTCAGTAAAATTAACTGGCTTAAATGCTTTGTTTCCTCATATAAATTAATGGGCTGAATAACCATTATGATGCAAGTTATCAACATTCTTAAGAGCTACTCTTGTTTATTGGGATTTAAAGAAGCTATAATTAAATAATACATAATTATTTCGCTCGACTTTTCTATGAACGCACAGCTTCATTAGTTGTTAGTAAATAAATTTCCTACTTCGCAAGGTCAAGTAGTTTCCTTATTCTATGATATCGCACACACACAGACACACAAAAGGCTTGGGTCATGTAAGTTGTTACTAAAACAACAAAAACAAATACGTGCCTCAAATACCATCCTCTCATAATAGCCACGAAAAACTCGGTTCTATATCGAAAGGTGTTTGAAGTCCTCTGGACAATAAAATGACAGCTCAGACCTCAAGAATGTGATTTTTCATTTTGTAAAGTTGTTTAATTCTTCCTTTACAATTCTGCACATAGAATGAATTTCCTATTTTTTGACTCTGAAGCAAATTAGTCCACGTGAGTGTGAAGTGAGCGCGGGCTCGCACTCACTCGCGCTCGCGCTCACCAGTCTCAACTGGACTCGCGATCACTTCTCCCAACTGGGCTCGCGCTCGCACTCACTAATCTTATCTGGGCTCACGCTTATCCCTCTCGACTGAGCTCGCGCTCACTCGGGCTCGCGATCACTTCTTTGAACTGGGCTCGCGCTCATTCGCACTCGCGCTCATTTCTCTTAACTGGGCTGGCGATCACTTCTGTTAACTGAGCTCGCGCTCACTCGGACTCGCACTCACTTCTCCCGATTGGGTTTGCGCTCACCAATCTCAAGTGGGCTCGGGCTCACTCGGGCTCGCGCTCTCTTATTTCATTGGGGGTCGGGCTTACTCGGGCTCGCGCTCAATTATTGAGCCCGAGCCCGGTTGAGCGTGAGTGCCGAGCTCACGAGCGTCGGGCTCGCGAGTTTGGACACCTATGGGTGCAATATAGTGCTTTCGTATTGTCAAGTGAGAGTTAGCCTACAACAGGGTTTCTCAACCTGGAGGTCGCGAAGATAAGGAAAAGAGATAAATATAATTATATACCTCTATAATCGGAAACACACTTAATTGTTTGCATACTTCCACAAAACATACAAACACCAAATTTTGCATACTTGTTCGTCATGGGATGTGAGTAATGGGAAAATTCCGATATCACGAAAAAGGCGACATTTTCCATGTAAATGAAGGGTCGAAATTTTTGGTCGTTTCAAAATGCTGGTTTTTAGAGTAGTTCCGCACACCATAGAAACGTCATATTTTGTCAGGCAGTGAAGCTAGGAACATAGTTTATGATAGAAAAAAGAGCATTAAAATTCGTTTTCGTTTCGCGGCGCTAATCGAAAAAATGTGAAATTTGTAATGGCTGTATGCATGACGTTGAAATTTCGAGGTGATGTTTATTCTGATGCGTAGTTTGCGAATCCGCCCTTAAACTTGAAAAAATAGTCATGTTCGGTGTAAGAAAGTGCTAGTAATGTTATAAGGGGGCGTCTAATTCTACACAACTTGTAGATATGGTGGAATCACGAAATTGCGTTCAAGTGTGTAGATTACAGGGCATGTGAGGGGAAAAATCCGACATGTTGGAAAAGTCGCCATCTTCGATTCAAAATGGCGGCTCAAAAATTTGTAACCATGAAAATTGTAAGTTGTGCTCTTGGTAGGTAAGCCAGGTTTCACTATGTTATTAAGGACGTAGTTCAGTTTAAGTGAAGAAACAAATCATTGGAGAAGTCGCCATCTTGAATGCAAAATTGCCATATTTTTGAATTGCCTTCATTTGGACTCTTATGTGGTATATTGAGGAGAATAAAACAAACAGAATTCAACGTAATAAGTTAGCTCCGCGGTAAAGTGTTTGCTTTCTGAGTAGCAGGTCTGGGTTCGATTCCCCGTCAAACCCTCTTTTTTTCTTACCTTTTTTTTCTTATCACGTTGCTTCGTTTTATCAAAATAGTTTGTGTTGGCATTGCGTGAACAAAATATTTTCGTTATTACAGACACAGACAGACGAAAAGAATATATTTATACGCTAACTGTTGAGATGGTCTCGAAACTAGCAGTATGTTCGTGTAAAGTTTCGAGACGATACTGAAGTATTTAAAATCAAACATATGTAGCTTTGCAAATAGACCATCACCGGTATCTCTATCGGAAGCAATGTTCGCGGGGTGGGGGGAGTGTTACCCCGAGGGCACTGCTGATAACATTTTATTTGTTATTGTATTATAAACGTATTATTTTGATCTTGCCACGGGCGCTCTGATGAGGCAGTGTCCCCCAAAAATATTCTGAAGGAAACATTGGGCATCATTTTCACGATATAGTGTCCATACAAGACAACAATACATTTTGTCTCGCAACAACAGTGTCTGCTTCAAACCGGAAACGATTACAAAATATCTCTCTCCCCTTTTATGGTCCTAGTTAAGATACATGCGTATGCCGTATTTGAAGTGAATACCACAAATTGAAAATATAAAATATTAATTTTAAGGAAATACACACCCACACAGGGACGTACGCCGGGGGTGGGTCCTGGGGGTCCGGACCACCCCCGAAATTCCAACTTTTGAGTAAATTTAGCCTAATTTTTGGGACAAGTTTAGCAATTTCAATATAAAATACACTGATATTGTGTTTGGCTCCTCCCGAAATAAATTCCTGCGTATGCTACTGCACGCTCATACACACACACGCTCATACACACATACAAATAGGCACCTTTTGAAAATTGTCTCGTCGGCAGCGTACATAATTTTAATATATAAGATACGTGGAAAAGTGCCCTTTCGATTTAATAGTTTTAGTTGCGGGTCCGGTTGGAATGAAATGCCGTATATAATAAAGTCAAGCTTATTTTCAATCACCTATGCTATAAAAATAAACTTTCAAAGAAAGAAAAAGTGAGAGAAAAACTTGCTGGGAATCGAACCCAGGCTTTTTCCACAGTAGGCTCACGTCGTACCCCTACACTACTCAATTCCTTAGATTTTGGACTTCCTACGTTGTGCTCACATAGTACTGGTACGTAGCGGGCCCGCGTCTGTGGAATTATATTCCTCTATAATCGGAAACACACTTAATTGTTTGCATACTTCCACAAAACATACAAACACCAAATTTTGCATACGTGTTCGTCATGGGATGTGAGTAATGGGAAAATTCCGATATCACGAAAAAGGCGACATTTTCCATGTAAATGAAGTGTCGAAATTTTTCGTCGTTTCGAAATGCTGGTTTTTAGAGTAGTTCCGCACACCATAGAAACGTCATATTTTGTCAGGCAGTGAAGCTAGGAACATAGTTTATGATAGAAAAAAGAGCATTAAAATTCGTTTTCGTTTCGCGGCGCTAATCGAAAAAATGTGAAATTTGTAATGGCTGTATGTAGGACGTTGAAATTTCGAGGTGATGTTTATTCTGATGCGTAGTTTGCGAATCCGCCCTTAAACTTGAAAAATAGTCATGTTCGGTGTAAGAAAGTGCTAGGAATGTTATAAGGGGGCGTCTAATTCTACACAACTTGTAGATATGGTGGAATTACGAAATTGCGTTCAAGTGTGTAGATTACAGAGCATGTGAGGGGAAAAATCCGACATGTTGGAAAAGTCGCCATCTTCGATTCAAAATGGCGGCTCAAAAATTTGTAACCATGAAAATTGTAAGTTGTGCTCTTGGTAGGTAAGCCAGGTTTCACTATGTTATTAAGGACGTAGTTCAGTTTAAGTGAAGAAACAAATCATTGGAGAAGTCGCCATCTTGAATGCAAAATTGCCATATTTTTGAATTGCCTTCATTTGGACTCTTATGTGGTATATTGAGGAGAATAAAACAAACAGAATTCATCGTAGAAAGTTAGCCCCGCGGTAAAGTGTCTTCTTACTGAGTAGCAGGTCTGGGTTCGATTCCCCGTCAAACCCTCTTTTTTTCTTACGTTTTTTTCTTATCACGTTGCTTCGTTTTATCAAAATAGTTTCTGTTGGCATTGCGTGAACAAAATATTTTCGTTATTACAGAAACAGACGAAAAGAATATTTTTATACGCTAACTGTTGAGATGGTCTCGAAACTAGCAGTATGTTCGTGTAAAGTTTCGAGACGATACTGAAGTATTTAAAATCAAACATATGTAGCTTTGGAAATAGACCATCACCGGTATCTCTATCGGAAGCAATGTTCGCGGGGTGGGGGGAGTGTTATCCCGAGGGCACTGCTGATAACATTCTATTTGTTATTGTATTATAAACGTATTATTTTGATCTTGCCACGGGCGCTCTGATGAGGCAGTGTCCCCCAAAAAGAGTCTGAAAGAATCATTGGGCATCATTTTCACGATATAGTATCCATACAAGACAACAATACATTTTGTCTCGCAACAACAGTGTCTGCTTCAAACCGGAAACGATTACAAAATATCTCTCTCCCCTTTTATGGTCCTAGTTAAGATACATGCGTATGCCGTATTTGAAGTGAATACCACAAATTGAAAATATAAAATATTAATTTTAAGGAAATACACACCCACACAGGGACGTACGCCGGGGGTGGGTCCTGGGGGTCCGGACCACCCCCGAAATTCCAACTTTTGAGTAAATTTAGCCTAATTTTTGGGACAAGTTTAGCAATTTCAATATAAAATACACTGATATTGTGTTTGGCCCCTCCCGAAATAAATTCCTGCGTATGCTACTGCACGCTCATACACACACACGCTCATACACACATACAAATAGGCACCTTTTGAAAATTGTCTCGTCGGCAGCGTACATAATTTTAATATATAAGATACGTGGAAAAGTGCCCTTTCGATTTAATAGTTTTAGTTGCGGGTCCGGTTGGAATGAAATGCCGTATATAATAAAGTCAAGCTTATTTTCAATCACCTATGCTATAAAAATAAACTTTCAAAGAAATAAAAAGTGAGAGAAAAACTTGTTGGGGATCGAACCCAGGTCTTTTGCACAGTACGCTCACGTCGTTCCCCTACACAACTCAATTCCTTAGATTTTGGATTTCCTACTTACTGCTCACATAGTACTGGTACGTAGCAGGCCCGCGTCCGTGGAATTATTATATACCTCTAAAGTCGGAAACACACTTAATTGTTTGCATACTTCCACAAAACATACAAACACCAAATTTTGCATACTTGTTCGTCATGGGATAAGAGTACTGGGAAAATTCCGATATCACGAAAAAGGCGACATTTTCCATGTAAATGAAGTGTCGAAATTTTTCGTCGTTTCGAAATGCTGGTTTTTAGAGTAGTTCCGCACACCATAGAAACGTCATATTTTGTCAGGCAGTGAAGCTAGGAACATAGTTTATGATAGAAAAAAGAGCATTAAAATTCGTTTTCGTTTCGCGGCGCTAATCGAAAAAATGTGAAATTTGCAATGGCTGTATCTAGGATGTTGAAATTTCGAGGTGATGTTTATTCTGATGCGTAGTTTGCGAATCCGCTCTTATACTTGAAAAAAATAGTCATGTTCGGCGTCAGAAAGTGCTAGGAATGTTATAAGGGGGCGTCTAATTCTACACAACTTGTAGATATGGTGGAATCACGAAATTGCGTTCAAGTGTGTAGAGTACAGCTCATGTGAGGGGAAAAATCCGACATGTTGGAAAAGTCGCCATCTTCGATTCAAAATGGCGTCTCAAAATTTTGTAACCATGAAAATTCTAAGTTGTGCTCTTGGTAGGTAAGCCAGGTTTCGCTATGTTATTAAGGACGTAGTTCAGTTTAAGTGAAGAAACAAATCATTGGAGAAGTCGCCACCTTGAATTCAAAATTGCCATATTTTTGAATTGCCTTCATTTGGCCTCTTATGTGGTATATTGAGTAGAATAGAACAAACAGAATTCAACGTAGTAAGTTAGCTCCGCGTAAAGTGTCTGCTTTCTGAGTAGCAGGTCTGGGTTCGAATCCCCGCAGACCATGCTTTATCTTGCATTTTTTTCTTATCACGCTGCTTCATTTTACCAAATAGTTTCTGTTGGTATTGCGTGAACAAAATATTTTCGTTATTACAGACAGACGGAAAGGATATATTTATACGCTAACTGTTGAGATGGTCTCGAAGCTAGGCAGTATGTTCGTGTAAAGTTTCCAGACGATACTGAAGTATTTAAAATCAAACATATGTAGCTTTGGAAATGGAGCATCACCAGTGTCTCTATCGGAAGCAATGTTCGGGGGGGGATTAATACCCCGGGAGCACTGCTGATAACATTCTATTTGTTATTGTATTATAAACGTGTTATTTTGATCTCGCCAGGGGCGCTCTGAGAAGGCAGTGTCCCCCAAAAAGAGTCTGAAAGAAACAATGGGCATCATTTTCACGATATAGTGTCCATACAAGACAACAATACATTTTGTCTCGCGACAACAGTGTCTGCTTCAAACCGGAAACGATTGCAAAATATCTCTCTCCCCTTTTATGTTCCTCGTTAAGATACATGCGTATACCAAATTTGAAGTGAAAACCACAAATGGAAAGTATAAAATATTAAGTTTAAGGAAATACACACCCACACAGGGACGTACGCAGGGGGTGGGTCCTGGGGGTCCGGACCACCACCGAAATTCCAACTTTTGAGTAAATTTAGCCTAATTTTTGGGACAAGTTTAGGAATTTCAATATAAAATACACTGATATTGAGTTTGGCTCTTCCCGAAATAAATTCCTGCGTACGCAACTGCGCACACACGCTCATACACGCACACACACACACTCACAAATGGGCACCTTTGAAAATTGTCTCGTCGGCAGCGTACATAATTTTAATATATAAGATACGTGGAAAAGTGCCCCTTTCGATTTAATAGTTTTAGTTGCGGGTCCGGTTGGAATGAAGTGCCTTAACGTTATATAATAAAGTCAAGCTTATTTTCAATCACCTATGCTATAAAAATAAACTTTCAAAGAAAGAAAAAGTGAGAGAAAAACTTGTTGGGGATTGAACCCAAGTCTTTTGCACAGTAGGCTCACGTTGTTCCCCTAAACTACTCAATTCCTTAGATTTTGGATTTCCTACTTACTGCTCACATAGTACTGGTACGTAGCAGGCCCGCGTCCGCGGAATTATATACCTCTAAAGTCGGAAACACACTTAATTGTTTGCATACTTCCACAAAACATACAAACACCAAATTTTGCATACTTGTTCGTCATGGGATAAGAGTACTGGGAAAATTCCGATATCACGAAAAAGGCGACATTTTCCATGTAAATGAAGTGTCGAAATTTTTCGTCGTTTCGAAATGCTGGTTTTTAGAGTAGTTACGCACACCATAAAAACGTCATATTTTGTCAGGCACTGAAGCTAGGAACATAGTTTATGATAGAAAAAAGAGCATTAAAATTCGTTTTCGTTTCGCGGCGCAAATCGAAAAAATGTGAAATTTGCAATGGCTGTATCTAGGATGTTGAAATTTCGAGGTGATGTTTATTCTGATGCGTAGTTTGCGAATCCGCCCTTAAACTTGAAAAAAATAGTCATGTTCGGTGTCAGAAAGTGCTAGGAATGTTATAAGGGGGCGTCTAATTCTACACAACTTGTAGATATGGTGGAATCACGAAATTGCGTTCAAGTGTGTTGAGTACAGCTCATGTGAGGGGAAAAATCCGACATGTTGGAAAAGTCGTCATCTTCGATTCAAAATGGCGTCTCAAAAAT
This sequence comes from Thermobia domestica, assembly GCF_964235325.1. Classification (NCBI taxonomy): domain Eukaryota; kingdom Metazoa; phylum Arthropoda; class Insecta; order Zygentoma; family Lepismatidae; genus Thermobia; species Thermobia domestica. Next base: position 39,938,236 of record NC_137470.1, read on the forward strand.
TTGTAACCATGAAAATTGTAAGTTGTGCTCTTGGTAGGTAAGCCAGGTTTCGCTATGTTATTAAGGACGTAGTTCAGTTTAAGTGAAGAAACAAATCATTGGAGAAGTCGCCATCTTCAATTCAAAATTGCCATATTTTTGAATTGCCTTCATTTGGCCTCTTATGTGGTATATTGAGTAGAATAGAACAAACAGAATTCAACGTAGTAAGTTAGCTCCGCGTAAAGTGTCTGCTTTCTGAGTAGCAGGTCTGGGTTCGAATCCCCGCAGACCATGCTTTATCTTGCATTTTTTTCTTATCACGTTGCTTCATTTTACCAAATAGTTTCTGTTGGTATTGCGTGAACAAAATTTTTTCGTTATTACAGACATAGACGGAAAGGATATATTTATACGCTAACTGTTGAGATGGTCTCGAAACTAGGCAGTATGTTCGTGTAAAGTTTCCAGACGATACTGAAGTATTTAAAATCAAACATATGTAGCTTTGGAAATGGAGCATCACCAGTGTCTCTATCGGAAGCAATGTTCGTGGGGGGAGTAATACCCCGGGAGCACTGCTGATAACATTCTATTTGTTATTGTATTATAAACGTATTATTTTGATCTCGCCAGGGGCGCTCTGAGGAGGCAGTGTCCCCCAAAAAGAGTCTGAAAGAAACAATGGGCATTATTTTCACGATATAGTGTCCATACAAGACAACAATGCATTTTGTCTCGCGACAACAGTGTCTGCTTCAAACCGGAAACGATTGCAAAATATCTCTCTCCCCTTTTATGTTCCTCGTAAAGATACATGCGTATACCAAATTTGAAGTGAATACCACAAATGGAAAGTATAAGATATTAATTTTAAGGAAATACACAAACACACAGGGACGTACGCAGGGGGTGTGTCCTGGGGGTCCGGATGATTAAGGAAATGATCTCTTGTTATTTGATTGTAATAAGAAATTTGAAAGACACGATTCTAGTACAATGTTTTACTACAGTGTAGAAAGTGGTGTTGTTTAAGTTGCTATAAACAATTTTTTAAAAAGCCTCCAATAATATTCATATTTTAATTTACCAATAAATAAACGTCTTCATTGAAATTGTAAGAGTAAAGATACAGGAAGACTGTATGTTATTGTCCAGTATAAATAATCATTTCAATAAGTCCTGCTGCCCAATAATTACTTTTGTACCAAAGGACAGCATTGTAATACAGTATACTACGTTACTGTGCAAAAACTGGTGTTCAATCAAATGTTATGAACTAATGTTTAAAAAGCCTTAACAAAATTCATATTTGTAAATTACGAACAAATTTAGTCTTCATAAAAATACAAGACGAGAGATACAGGTAGACTGCAAGAAATTGTCCAGTAAATATAAAATATTTCAAAAAGTATTGCTGCAGGTAATATGTACTACTATGCCGAAGGGTTCTTTTATAAGGGACTTTTCTATATTACAGTGCAAAATAGTGTTTTCTCAAATGATACCAACAAATGTTTAAAAAGCCTCCAACAATAATCATATTTGTAAATCACCTACAAATTGTAGTCTTCATTGAAAATACATGAATAAATATACAGGGAGACTGCAAGAATTTGTGCAGTATATATGAAACTTTTCAAGAAATCTTGCTGAGGTAATATGTACAACTATGCCCAAGGTTTCCATTATAATCCACTGTACTACATTATAGTACAAAAGTAGTGTTCACTCAAATGATATGAAAAAAATTTAAACAATCTCCAACAATATTCATATTTGTAAATTATCTAGTAAATTGTAGTCTTCATTGTAAATACAAGAATAAATGTGCAGGAAGACTGAAATATTTTCCCACCCCTATATCACAGATATGAATTACTTTTCCTGCAGGTAATATGTACAATTAACTACAAGGACACTATTATATTACATTGTACTAAATTACACTGCAAAACATAATATTAAAAAATGCTAACAATAAATATTTGAAAGGTTGCAAAAATCACATTTGTAAACAGTGAGTGTTTTCGCAAAATGCAAGGTTTAATAGGTAAGCTATTGGAAGACAGTGTCCGCTGTTTATGTTTGAGAAAATAAATTCTGTTATTGTCTCTAACATGTATAGGTGTGCGCAAAGTGTACATAATAAGCCATGCACATGATTGCCAGAGTAGGAGTAGTAATAGAGTTCTTTCTAATAAATGGTGTGTTTGCTTTTCAAACTTACATGGAAGGAATAATACCGGTTGAATTGAAGTATGTGTTGGTAACAGGTGACTGCTGTAAAGGGAAGTGAATTCCTGAAGGAATAGTTTTCTAGAACATGACACCTCATGGCAAAGGCCTGACCGGGGGCCTGGGGGCGGAGCCCCCAGCGAGCTTTAGCGAGTTAGAATCTAATACCGGAAAATATTTTTAATTATTTTGAATTTTGTTTTGATAGGCACATTTTTATTTTTAACATACTGTTAAGAACAACAAAAAATAGGTTTACTAAACATTTTCAACAGGTGCAGAGTTGTTTAAAAATAAATTTAAATGAAAGAGGTACGATATAAAACTAATGAGAGCTACATATTGAAATACCAGAAAAATACAAACGCAATAAAACCTGCAATTAAAATTGAAAGCTAATGAGATACCTGAGCATGATTGATTTCACTAGTGCGGCAATGCCCGGTTCGATCTTCGTGACGTACATTATCAAATAATTAAAAATACTCAGTAACTTTTTTAACAACTATCCAAGTTTTTTTAAAACCAACAGTGGAAATCACTTTAATTTCTTTATCATATGACCCAAAATCAAGGGAATTACTAAGTTATAAAACTTTCAAACGGGCTCGATTTCGAAGCAGTATGACGTATCGGATTCGATATTTGTTACATGATTGAACTGATCAAATTTGGTTTTAATGCATTCGCTTTTAGCGAAGTTATGTATCCACTATGTACACGAAATTGATTCTACTATTATAGAAATGGATGGATATCGTAATATCTCTGCAATAAGTATATTAAAAATCCCACACAAGCTTATTACAAACCAGAAATTGTAAGGGAGCCGCTGGCAAGAGGATGTGATAAAATTGAGATCGTGATAGGAATTAGCTTGAGAACCACTGGCTTACAACGATGTCAGGAAGTAAATTTGAACAGTGCAGTGTAAAAAGGGAAACTAAAAGTGAATGTCAGGGGTGACAAAATTACACTGTATTAATACTGTATGTGCATCCGAAAAGAAGTGTTATCTTTCAGGAATTGAATAACTTCTGATTTGTTAACAAGTGTATGTAAACATCACAAGGCATATTTACTTGAAAAATTATGATCAGTATCACAAGTTGTTTATGACCCATTTACATGTCACAAAAAGCCAATCACTAAAGCTTTGAAAAATGTACACTAAGTGTTGATTTTGGAAAAACAGTGACTTCGTAAAGGATATTTGTAGTCACAATGTCTGATACGTGCAGAAACAAACTCGGGAAATTTTCCCATTTAAATTTGAACAAAGTTGGCAACAGTGAACACGATATATATACTTTGAAGTATCTGAAGAAAGAAAAAAAAGTGAAGAGCATTTTAATGTTTCACTCACAGCATGAGGGTAATCACGTTTAAAATTCCATGCCATTCCGTCACACAGTGAGCATGCATATGCTAAGAGGAAGACTAAAGTTCTTATCTGAAAACTAAACTAAGCAAAGTTTTGGGAACATAGTTTTCCCCTGAAAAAGATTTTCGTAGAATTCCAAAAGACTCGTGATATGGATAAACTTCTGATTTAATAACGGCCAAACTCCACAGTCAAATCATTCGAAGAAAGAGAAAAAATACAGCTGCTAACTTTCATGCCCTTGTCGTGGGGAAGGAAATATATTATCGAGAATTAAATATAAGTGAATATTATTTCAGACTCTTAGACCATACCTTCAGCTACAATTTATCCAAGAAAGCGACAGGAAAACTATTCTCTGCTTTATAGTGATAACGCACATACCCTAAAAAGAGAACTGTATACAAAAAGTCAACTATTTTGAGGTGCGACCTTCATAACCTTGTTTATTGCTCTCATGCTGATATTTCGTCCATATTCATTTCTCACCATCGCTGACGCGCCTGCTCCATACGGACGCACACTCAGGCAGGCATCACTGCAGCACTCCTGCCCTGACTCGGCTAGATAACATTCATGTCATTTCTAGTGGCCACTTAGCACAATCTGGTTTGTGTATTTGCGAAATACAATCACAACTAAAGTACAAAAACGAAAGCTGTAGAGTTGGTGGGTACTACTAGGCGGAAAGACAATAATACAGGAACTATTACGAAAAAATCAGGGACAGAACTAGGTAATACCTTACAACGCTGGTGTGGCTGTAAATTTTACACTACATTTTTCTTCTGAATGGCATCCCTGAACTTTACTTGTTTTAAGTGTAGTATCGGCATGTGCGAACAAACAAATAGGGGTATATGTTTAGTATTTGGGGGCCAAAACTGGCAAAAAAAAAGGATGATTTACAGGAGAAATGAGTTGACAGTGATGTTCAAGTTGTCAAGAAAGTATTGTACACAACTTTTGAAAGGCAGTAGGGGACCTATACAAACCGTAAAGGTAACTGGAATAGAATAGAATATTTTTATTGTCGTTAAACAACATTTGTTGCAATAGACAACGTCAACAGAGTATACAAAATGGTATATATATGGGGGACGCGGTGGCTCAGTCGTGGAGCGTTCACCTCTGGTGCTTGGGGTCCCGGGTTCGATCCCAGCCCCAGCCAAGTCAACTTTGTGGTGGACAAACACCGTGCTCGTGGGTTTTCTCGGGGTTCTCCCGTTTCCTCCCACTTTCTTCATTCCACCCTTTCACTCATCTCTCATCATCACTGTCTCCTTTAGCCTAACCGGCATAATCGTGGGACGTAAAACTTAAAGATTTCATTTCACTTCATTTTACAAAATGGTATATACCGGTACAGAGAAAAACAAATGAATTCACGGTAACGAAGACAGAAAACAACATGTCCTGCGGGGCTCTAACCCGCCTTCACTCGCTAATGCTCGCTTGGCAATACTGTCTGAATTTAATGTTGATGACCTAATCAAACATATGAAACCCTAAAACGACCGAATCGGAATAGATTATCGCAAAAAAGTAGGCGAAAATCTGGTCCCCCAAAGCTAGCCCAAATAGGTTAAAAAGCATGAGGATGCTATTTCTAAAAGGAAATGTAAATTCCGTTGTTTTATAACTGTTTCCATTTCTAATTTCCACAATAATCTATAATAATGAACGATTTTTTTTTAAACGATGTATGTTCTTTTTAGCCTAAAGGGTATATCATGAGATATTAAACTAAAACAAATATTACTTTCACACTGTATCTGCCTTCATAGATGACTTACATGTTCCACACCTTCATAAACAAGTACTTTAAATATTACCCTTCCCTTCCGAAGTAACATATTTTATCTGCTGATTTTAATACAATACCCCATATTCGTAAGTTACACTTCCGAAGTTCAATCAAATATCATAGCACTACATTAATTGCTATTTTGCCGTCGGGAATGTTATACTTGAACTAGATTTAAAAAAAAAAAATCACTCAACATTATAACTTATCTATAAAACCAAGGTGCAAAAGTGAAAAAATGTATTAAAGAGGTGTTTAAAAATTTCTTACAATTACTCTTTCGTCACTTAATGCTCCCCGGAGCCCGGACTGAATTCATAATGCGTCTGCTATAATTTTTAACCAATTATAAGGCTTGTTACAGTTTCGTTTATGACGTAACAGTAATGACGCAATCAAAGAATTGTACATGCACATTTTCGACGAGAGAAGCAATTTATGTGTGATGCGCATGCGCAGTACTGAGGTGTAATGTTATTTTCACACCAGATTGGTACCAGGGGTGTATCTCCAAGAGCGACCTTCTTTTTATCAGTGAAAAGTCACGTGGGTGTCGTGGGTAGTGATGGGCAGTGGGAATGTTCCCGGTGGGAATGAATTTAAGAAATGGGAATATTCCCGGGGATTTTTCCAGGTCTATAAATTCCCGGGAAGAAATTTATTTTCATTTCTTTACTTTATTTTCCAAAACCATATGACTAATTACTTTATTTTAATTTATTATGATTTACTTCTAGGTTTTAAAGAATTTGGAGGTTAAAAAAATTAAAATTCTTTGACTGTGTTTATATAACTAATAATATGATTTTTAAGTTCTATTTCCATTTGCACTAAAATGTAGGGTAATTGTTTAGTACTGGAGGGCGAAAACTAGCAAAATATAGGATGATTTACGGAAGAAATAAGTTGGTAGTGGTGTTCAAGTAGTCAAAAAACTATCGAACACATTTTTTAAGGGCAGCAGAGAATTTGTACAAACTGTAAAGGTAAGTGCATTATTTGAGAAAAGAAAGTGAATTGTTGGTAACGAAGACAATGTGGCCTGCGGGGCTCTAACCCGCCTTCACTCGCTTGCGCTCGCTCTACAATGCTGTCTGAATTTAATGCTGGTAACGTAGTTTAACGTTTGAAACCATAACACAAACTCGCTAAAGCTCGCTGGGGGCTCCGCCCCCAGGCCCCCGGTCAGGCCTTTGCCATGAGGTGTCATGTTCTAGAAAACTATTCCTTCAGGAATTCACTTCCCTTTACAGCAGTCACCTGTTACCAACACATACTTCAATTCAACCGGTATTATTCCTTCCATGTAACTTTGAAAAGCAAACACACCATTTATTAGAAAGAACTCTATTACTACTTCTACTCTGGCAATCATGTGCATGGCTTATTATGTATGATCTGTCAGGAAAGTAAATGTACACCTATTTTTCGAGTCTGGCATTCCTGCGCTCCATCCGTGGAGAGTATGAGAATTAAATCAATCAAATGTTTACAGAGGGGCAAAAAGAAAAGCTTAATCTGAATAACACATTGTAGAGGGGCACAAGCTGTGAATACGAATAGTGCATAATGTAAATAAAGGACGACACCGAAAGAGAAAGCCAGAAACAGCTGTTAAACTTACAAACAAAGAGTAAAAATTGTCGAAGTGGGAACATAAAACACAAATACAACAAATACGCCGACAACTGAATGATCACCATGCCATGATCTTGGTGTAGTGGTTAAGGTGCTGGCTTGCAAATGCAAAGGACGCAAGTTCGAATCCTCGGCAAGGACATTTTTAAAAATTTTTGTTAATAATACATACAACTCATGAGAGATGATAAAAGAGGTCGTATTTAGTTTTTCGTAGCAATTATTATTGGTAATGTTTAGTACTGATAATACTTTTTGTCTTTGCGTATTGCTTTTGTTCTTGTCTTCATTTCGAAAGAGAAGAATATCCGAACAAATGCCAAAAAAATCCTCATATTTTGAATGTAAACGCCATTTGCAATTAGTGAAGAATAAAAATTGAACGTTCCGATGTAGCTGCAAAAAGTAAAAGGAAAAACATGGAAGTCGAAGATACTCATGGTTACTAAAAATACAATTTCTACATGCCTTACACCTCCCGACCACGTTTCTACGTTAGCAAGTAAGAGGCTTGTGTTTAGGTTAGGCTCGTCAATAAGTTTTGCAAAGGGGCCCGGTTTAGCTCTGACGCACCACAGGTGCGAGAAGGGAGAAAAACACTTTTTCTCTCTCCCTCTGTGTGTCTATTTATCTATCTATTTGTATATATATAACGCTATTTGTGAATGCCATAACCACCCTAATTTTCAGCGGATTGAGACGAAACTTGGCACAAACATTAATTGTTGAAATATCTTGATGAGTTCGTTAACCAGAATAATCAGATGAAAATGTTCAAAATGGTGGCCCTTTAAACTCTTAAAAAGTTCCAAGGGAACCAAATTTCGCCCATAAATAGGTATTCAGAAAGTTTGAATAAATTTTTCTCTTTTACTGAAATATTTGTGTGCAGAAACTTATTGAAATATTGGACCCGATTAATCGCCTAAAGAAGGTTCACGCCCTTTCGCTACGGTCAGTTTATATATATATATATATATATATATATATATATATATATATATATATATATATATATAGGAGGAGGAGGTTATTTTCCTATCGGAACAAGATGACTGTTAGTGATGATATGAAATTACACATTCAAAGTGAAGTAACTTGTGAAACGTGTTATTTGATTTGCTTTTTAGTAACACATTGCATTGCAAATAAAGGTAGGCAACATTAGTGGTAAGTAAAACAATAATAATAATAATAATAATAATAATAATAATAATAATAATAATAATAGTAGTAATAATAATAATAATAATAATAGGTGTTGTTTGTGGCAAGGCAATATCTTCCGACCTTCATAAAAGAAATACGAAAGACATTTTGAATCGAAAAATATAACATACAAGTTTGCAAGCGGAGACAAAGAAACCTAACGTAACCAGACTAAAGACGGATCGTTTACCGCGTAGCGATCGCGGTTCAGTGGTCAAGGTGCTTCTGCGAATGCACGTTGCAATTTTTTTTTCTTACTTTAGAATTTTTGATGGCGATTGATCAGCGATAACATACGTTTTATTATATTCAGATATTTAAATACTCGGATGTTTCAATACTTGAACTATCAAATCTTCAGGAATAATAATAGTAATAATAATAATTATTATTATCTCGTAGAAGATTAAAAGCTGGAAGCTAAATTATCGCTCAGGTCATACCATTACAAGTAGAAACGTGACATTTGGAAAGAATATTTCGGTTTGGTTTAATGTTGCTCACAAGAAGAGGAGTTTCTCATCTCGTTTCTAAAACAAATAAAATAACATGAGAATTAACATTTTACATTCGAGACAGGTCAGGGCTAAATCAAAATTTTCGTCTCTCTTTGGAGATGAGAATCGAGACGAGACGAAAAGTATCGTAAACATTTCCCGTCTTGTCTCGATTCTCGAAATAGTGTATGTCCATTCTTTAAGTAACAATTGCTCTGTAGACTGAATCTCATAGGCTATTTCGTTACATTGTATTTCAGAGCTCATTGAATTATGCTCTGTGTAGGTATTTTTGTAGCAAAGCTTTTATATTTACCTCTGCATGTTCTAAAAATTAGTTTATTATATGCCTTGCTGTCGCGTGATATTCAGTTATATTTATTACAGTTATTTTCCTCAAAACATACTTTCTACATGAAACTTCAATGAAAGGTTCTAGTTTAAAATGTTGGTAGTTGCAGAGGTGTGTCTTGAAGGTACGGAACCCTTTCCCCGAAATCTCTACTTTTAAGTAAGTTTTGCCAAATTTCAGGGCAAGTTTAAAACTATTATTATTATTATTATTATTATTATTATTATTATTATTATTATTATTATTATTATTATTATTATTATTATTATTATTATTATTATTATATCAACTCCATGTATAATCTTTAAAAGATATACGGTTTGTATCTGAATAGTAAAAGCTAATTGACTGTCGATCTCGGTCGTCTGGAAGTCTTCAGGAGGCAAGGATATCGGTCACGTTCTGGGTTTGAGTTCCGAAGGGGCAAGTATTCGGGCTCGAGCAAAAAATTGTTAAAAGCTATAGGCTTCATCCAAACATATTCAAAACAGCTGGGACCGGGTTTGGGCTTCTCAACGGCTCGAGCAGCTCGGCTTACAGCTCATTCAATATCGAACCGAATCGAGAAGTGAGCCGAGCCAACAGCTCACCACACCGAGCCGATTTGAGCCATTGGCTTAGTTGAGGTGAGTCGAAACGTGCTGATGAACTAGTTTCAACTTAGCTGGCTCGAACCGGTTCACATGAGCCGAGTAGGTGACCCATCCCAACCGAGAAAGCTCGAGCCATCGGCTCAATTAAGCTGAGTCGATGGCTTGTTTCAACTAAGCCGGCTCGGGTCATCGGCTCATCCCAACCGAGCCGATTCGAGCTGTTACCTTAGTTGATACGAGCCGAACCGGTTGATATCACTACCCGAGTTGGTCTTCTGCTTGGGCTCAAGAATTCGACCGTGTAGATCTCAGCCTTGATTTTAAGAACTACAGTATATACTTATATTGGTGATTACGGCATTTGAGGCTGTCTCGTAATAATAATAAAAAAAACTCTTGTCTTCTCGTTATCTAGACGAGACGAGATACACTAAAATTGCCCCACGAGATGCACTAAAATTACGAGATGAGACGCACCTCTGTCGTGAGCAACACTAAAAGTATTCCACATTACTGCTTACATTTCTCATGGCTTTTGCTTTCCAGTCTGATCAGGCCAATATTTCAAAACGAGTTAAAACGAGCTGAACGAGCGAGCGAGCCATTATCAAACTCAACTCAACTCGAAACTCGACCTCGAAAACAGCGACTTGGCTCGGAACTCAATTCAAGAAAATTACCTTTGACTCGACTCAAATTGTACTCGAGTTGAATTGAATTTTGGCTCGACTTGTGCTCATTCCTATTCGTGTTTGTATTTTATGTTTCCACTTCAACAATGTCTACTCTTTTTTCTCCTTTTACCTGCTGTTTCTGGATTTCTCTTTCGGTGTCGTCCTTTATTTACACCGTGCACTATTCTTATTCCCAGCTTGTGACCCACTTCAATGTCTTATTCAGTTTAGGCTTTTCTCCTTACATTGACTTCACATGTGATTGATTTAATTCTCACTTTCCGCGCACGACCGATGAAAATGTTTTATTATTATTATTATTATTATTATTATTATTATTATTATTATTATTATTATTATTATTATTATTATTATTATTATTATTATTATTCTATTGAACTTGCACGGCGAAATTACTGTATAATACGATATCATTTCTGTAATTTTACTCCATTGTATGTTATTTAGTTTATTAATGGGCACTAAATTGTCTCCAGATCAACGAATAAATTAACTACGGCATGCACTTTGGTGGAAATATCATTACAATAAGATTATTGGTTCGTTCCAAACATGTTCATGTAATGATATTTCCATCAAAGTGCATGCCGTAGTTAATTTATTCGTTGATCTGGAGACAATTTAGTGCCCATTAATAAATTAAATAACATACAATGGAATAAAATTACTGAAATGATATCGTACTATACAGTAATTTCGCCGTGCAAGTTCAATAGTATAATAATAATAATAATAATAATAATAATAATAATAATAATAATAATAATAATAATAATAATAATAATAATAATAATAATAAAACATTTTCATCGGTCGTGCGCGGAAAGTGAGAATTAAATCAATCACATGTCAAGTCAATGTAAGGAGAAAAGCCTAAACTGAATAAGACATTGAAGCGGGTCACAAGCTGGGAATAACAATAGTGCATGGTGTTAATAAAGGACGACACCGACAGAGAAATCCAGAAACGAGACAGCCTCAAATGTCGTAATCACCAATATAAGTATATACTGTAGTTCTTAAAATTAAGGCTGAGACCTGCACGGTCGAATTCTTGAGCCCAAGCAGAAGACCAACTCGGGTAGTGATATCAACCGGCTCGGCTCGTATCAAATGAGCGAAGTTGTTGTATTACTATACATCTGCTTCCGCCCCTGTCAAATCTGGTCGATCTCGTTGACGCGACATATTTGCTTTTTTATACCCCTTTCTTAGTTTACTGAACAAAACAGTAACTATTCTGAAATATACTACTGCGCATGCCTCGTAGATAAATATTTCTGATGCTAATAGTTTCCGTTTTGTCCAAGGAATGTTCTTTTTCTTATTCCCAGCATGACCCTTTTATTACATTATATGAAGAGCATGTAGGTCTAAATACCTCATGTATTACATATAATGTAGGTTTTACTCTTCCAGCAGAGAAGAAACATGTGATCATAGAATACAACCCACAGAAGTGATAGCTGGCAAGACAGTGGTCGTAATCCCTAACGACACAGGGAGAGAGTGGTGCCTTTCCCGCTGGTCTAGTCGCTAGCACGTGCGCCTTTGGTGTATGGAGTTCCGGGTTCGATTCCCGGCGGGAGAGCATCTATGATTTTTAGCTGTTCTCGATGTTTCTGTGTTCGTGTCCCTGTCGTTATAAGTTATTCGAAAAAGCAAGTTAAACGAGTGAAGCAAGTAAAATTAGCAATAAGTAAGTTACTGAAACACGTTCAGTGAGTCAGTTAAAAAAAAAAAAGTGGACAAAGCACTGGCTTTTCGCGCCGTCCATGCGAGTTCGAATCAATCTCGGCTTGATTTTTTATCCATTTGAAAGAAAATATTGCTTCTTTACGCTACAGGTAGTCCACTGTTTTCGTATTTTTCGCTGTCGTTCACAGTTAAAGTAACTGACTATTACTCTTTCTACGAATGATGGATCTTCTCTTTGGCTTCATGTCAAACATGCACACGTAATGAAAAGACGCTGTCGATAATAATAATAATAATAATAATATGAAATATTAGTAGCTAACTCGTGTGTGTATTTCGACAACATAATTTTATATTATTATGTGGAAATAAGTAAGGCTGGCTGACGCCCCCCTTTTTTTTCGATGCGCTTTATGGGTCCACGGTGTCCAAAGTTGGTCCCATCCCAGTATCACCTCTCGATATAAGTTATTGACACTTTGCCTATAGAGGGCTCTGCCGTGGCTCCATGAGTACCCATGACAATGACTCTTCGTTCCTTTTGCATTGAAATCGCTTACTTTTCTGAGTACTATGAGTGCATACTGTCCAACGTTGCTCCCATCGCTCTACAGTTTCTCGTTCTCTCGATATAAATTGCTAATATTTTGTTTGTAAGGGAGATATGGCGTTACAATCATTACGTTTGAAGAAGAATTGATTAAGATATTACCTTGCCACAAACAACACCTATTATTATTATTATTATTATTATTATTATTATTATTATTATTATTATTATTATTATTATTATTATTATTATTATTATTATTTTACTTACCACTAATGTTGCCTACCTTTATTTGCAATGCAATGTGTTACTAAAAAGCAAATCAAATAACACGTTTCACAAGTTACTTCACTTTCAATGTGTAATTTCATATCATCACTAACAGTCATCTTGTTCCGATAGGAAAATAACCTCCTCCTATATATATATATATATATATATATATATATATATATATATATATATATAAACTGACCGTAGCGAAAGGGCGTGAACCTTCTTTAGGCGATTAATCGAGTCCAATATTTCAATAAGTTTCTGCACACAAATATTTCAGTAAAAGAGAAAAATTTATTCAAACTTTCTGAATACCTATTTATGGGCGAAATTTGGTTCCCTTGGAACTTTTTAAGAGTTTAAAGGGCCACCATTTTGAACATTTTCATCTGATTATTCTGGTTAACGAACTCATCAAGATATTTCAACAATTAATGTTTTTGCCAAGTTTCGTCTCAATCCGCTGAAAATTAGGGTGGTTATGGCATTCACAAATAGCGTTATAAATATATACAAATAGATAGATAAATAGACACACAGAGGGAGAGAGAAAAAGTATGTTTCTCCCTTCTCGCACCTGTGGTGCGTCAGATCTAAACCGGGCCCCTTTGCAAAACGTATTGACCAACCTAACCTAAACACAAACCTCTTACTTGCTAACGTAGAAACGTGGTCGGGAGGTGTAAGGCATGTAGAAATTGTATTTTTAATAACCATGAGTATGGTCCACTTCCATGTTTTTCTTTTTACTTTTTGCAGCTACATCGGAACGTTCAATTTTTATTCTTCACTAATTGCAAATGGCGTTTACATTCAAAATATGAAGAATTTTTTTGGCATTTGTTCGGATATTCTTCTCTTTCGAAATGAAGAAAAGAATAAAAGCAATACGCAAAGACAAAAAGTATTATCAGTACTAAACATTACCAATAATAATTGCTACGAAAAACTAAATACGACCTCTTTTACCATCTCTCATGAGTTGTATGTATTATTAACAAAAATTTTTTTAAATGTCCTCGCTTAAGATTCGAACTGGCGACCTTTGCATTTGTAAGCCAGCACCTTAACCACTACACCAAGATCATGGCATGGTGATCATTTATTTGTCGGCGTATTTGTTGTATTTGTGTTTTATGTTCCCACTTCGACAATTTTTAGTCTTTGTTTGTAAGTTTAACAGCTGTTTCTGGCTTTCTCTTTCGGTGTCGTCCTTTATTTACATTATGCACTATTCGTATTCACAGCTTGTGCCCCTCTACAATGTCTTATTCAGATTAAGCTTTTCTTTTTGCCCCTCAGTAAACATTTGATTGATTTAATTCTCATACTCTCCACGGATGGAGCGCAGGAATGCCAGACTCGAAAAATAGGTGTACATTTACTTTCCTGACAGATCATACACTTTGCGCACACCTATACATGTTAGAGACAATAACAGAATTTATTTTCTCAAACATAAACAGCGGACACTGTCTTCCAATAGCTTACCTATTAAACCTTGCATTTTGCGAAAACACTCACTGTTTACAAATGTGATTTTTGCAACCTTTCAAATATTTATTCGTAGCATTTTTTAATATTATGTTTTGCAGTGTAATTTAGTACAATGTAATATAATAGTGTCCTTGTAGTTAATTGTACATATTACCTGCAGGAAAAGTAATTCATATCTGTGATATAAGGGTGGGAAAATATTTCAGTCTTCCTGCACATTTATTCTTGTATTTACAATGAAGACTACAATTTACTAGATAATTTACAAATATGAATATTGTTGGAGATTGTTTAATTTTTTTTTTCATATCATTTGAGTGAACACTACTTTTGTACTATAATGTAGTACAGTGGATTATAATGGAAACCTTGGGCATAGTTGTACATATTACCTCAGCAAGATTTCTTGAAAAGTTTCATATATACTGCACAAATTCTTGCAGTCTCCCTGTATATTTATTCATGTATTTTCAATGAAGACTACAATTTGTAGGTGATTTACAAATATGATTATTGTTGGAGGCTTTTTAAACATTTGTTGGTATTTGAGAAAACACTATTTTGCACTGTAATATAGAAAAGTCCCTTATAAAAGAACCCTTCGGCATAGTAGTACATATTACCTGCAGCAATACTTTTTGAAATATTTTATATTTACTGGATAATTTCTTGCAGTCTACCTGTATCTCTCGTCTTGTATTTTTATGAAGACTAAATTTGTTCGTAATTTACAAATATGAATTTTGTTAAGGCTTTTTAAACATTAGTTCATAACATTTGATTGAACACCAGTTTTTGCACAGTAACGTAGTATACTGTATTACAATGCTGTCCTTTGGTACAAAAGTAATTATTGGGCAGCAGGACTTGTTGAAATGATTATTTATACTGGACAATAACATACAGTCTTCCTGTATCTTTACTCTTACAATTTCAATGACGACGTTTATTTATTGGTAAATTAAAATATGAATATTATTGGAGGCTTTTTAAAAAAATGTTTATAGCAACTTAAACAACACCACTTTCTACACTGTAGTAAAACATTGTACTAGAATCGTGTCTTTCAAATTTCTTATTACAATCAAATAACAAGAGATCATTTCCTTAATCATCCGGACCCCAAGGACACACCCCCTGCGTACGTCCCTGTGTGTTTGTGTATTTCCTTAAAATTAATATCTTATACTTTCCATTTGTGGTATTCACTTCAAATTTGGTATACGCATGTATCTTTACGAGGAACATAAAAGGGGAGAGAGATATTTTGCAATCGTTTCCGGTTTGAAGCAGACACTGTTGTCGCGAGACAAAATGTATTGTTGTCTTGTATGGACACTATATCGTGAAAATAATGCCCATTGTTTCTTTCAGACTCTTTTTGGGGGACACTGCCTCCTCAGAGCGCCCCTGGCGAGATCAAAATAATACGTTTATAATACAATAACAAATAGAATGTTATCAGCAGTGCTCCCGGGGTATTACTCCCCCCCCGAACATTGCTTCCGATAGAGACACTGGTGATGCTCCATTTCCAAAGCTACATATGTTTGATTTTAAATACTTGAGTATCGTCTGGAAACTTTACACGAACATACTGCCTAGTTTCGAGACCATCTCAACAGTTAGCGTATAAATATATCCTTTCCGTTTGTCTGTAATAACGAAAATATTTTGTTCACGCAATACCAACAGAAACTATTTGGTAAAATGAAGCAGCGTGATAAGAAAAAAATGCAAGATAAAGCATGGTCTGCGGGGATTCGAACCCAGACCTGCTACTCAGAAAGCAGACACTTTACGCGGAGCTAACTTACTACGTTGAATTCTGTTTGTTCTATTCTACTCAATATACCACATAAGAGGCCAAATGAAGGCAATTCAAAAATATGGCAATTTTGAATTCAAGATGGCGACTTCTCCAATGATTTGTTTCTTCACTTAAACTGAACTACGTCCTTAATAACATAGCGAAACCTTGCTTACCTACCAAGAACACAACTTACAATTTTCATGGTTACAAATTTTTGAGACGCCATTTTGAATCCAAGATGACGACTTTTCCAACATGTCGGATTTTTCCCCTCACATGAGCTGTACTCTACACACTTGAACGCAATTTCGTGATTCCACCATATCTACAAGTTGTGTAGAATTAGACGCCCCCTTATAACATTCCTAGCACTTTCTGACACCGAACATGACTATTTTTTTCAAGTATAAGGGCGGATTCGCAAACTACGCATCAGAATAAACATCACCTCGAAATTTCAACATTCTAGATACAGCCATTGCAAATTTCACATTTTTTCGATTTGCGCCGCGAAACGAAAACGAATTTTAATGCTCTTTTTTCTATCATAAACTATGTTCCTAGCTTCACTGCCTGACAAAATATGACGTTTTTATGGTGTGCGGAACTACTCTAAAAACCAGCATTTCGAAACGACGAAAAATTTCGACACTTCATTTACATGGAAAATGTCGCCTTTTTCGTGATATCGGAATTTTCCCAGTACTCTTATCCCATGACGAACAAGTATGCAAAATTTGGTGTTTGTATGTTTTGTGGAAGTATGCAAACAATTAAGTGTGTTTCCGACTTTAGAGGTATATAATTCCACGGACGCGGGCATGCTACGTACCAGTACTATGTGAGCAGTAAGTAGGAAATCCAAAATCTAAGGAATTGAGTAGTTTAGGGGAACGACGTGAGCCTACTGTGCAAAAGACTTGGGTTCAATCCCCAACAAGTTTTTCTCTCACTTTTTCTTTCTTTGAAAGTTTATTTTTATAGCATAGGTGATTGAAAATAAGCTTGACTTTATTATATAACGTTACGGCATTTCATTCCAACCGGACCCGCAACTAAAACTATTAAATCGAAAGGGGCACTTTTCCACGTATCTTATATATTAAAATTATGTACGCTGCCGACGAGACAATTTTCAAAGGTGCCCATTTGTGAGTGTGTGTGTGTGAGTGTATGAGCGTGTGTGCGCAGTTGCGTACGCAGGAATTTATTTCGGGAAGGGGCAAACTCAATATCAGTGTATTTTATATTGAAATTCCTAAACTTGTCCCAAAAATTAGGCTAAATTTACTCAAAAGTTGGAATTTCGGGGGTGGTCCGGACCCCCAGGACCCACCCCCTGCGTACGTCCCTGTGTGGGTGTGTATTTCCTTAAAATTAATATTTTATATTTTCTATTTGTGGTATTCACTTCAAATTTGGTATACGCATGTATCTTAACGGGGAACATAAAAGGGGAGAGAGATATTTTGCAATCGTTTCCGGTTTGAAGCAGACACTGTTGTCGCGAGACAAAATGTATTGTTGTCTTGTATGGACACTATATCGTGAAAATGATGCCCATTGTTTCTTTCAGACTCTTTTTGGGGGACACTGCCTCCTCAGAGCGCCCCTGGCGAGATCAAAATAACACGTTTATAATACAATAACAAATAGAATGTTATCAGCAGTGCTCCCGGGGTATTACTCCCCCCCCGAACATTGCTTCCGATAGAGACACTGGTGATGCTCCATTTCCAAAGCTACATATGTTTGATTTTAAATACTTCAGTATCGTCTGGAAACTTTACACGAACATACTGCCTAGCTTCGAGACCATCTCAACAGTTAGCGTATAAATATATCCTTTCCGTCTGTCTGTAATAACGAAAATATTTTGTTCACGCAATACCAACAGAAACTATTTGGTAAAATGAAGCAGCGTGATAAGAAAAAAATGCAAGATAAAGCATGGTCTGCGGGGATTCGAACCCAGACCTGCTACTCAGAAAGCAGACACTTTACGCGGAGCTAACTTACTACGTTGAATTCTGTTTGTTCTATTCTACTCAATATACCACATAAGAGGCCAAATGAAGGCAATTCAAAAATATGGCAATTTTGAATTCAAGATGGCGACTTCTCCAATGATTTGTTTCTTCACTTAAACTGAACTACGTCCTTAATAACATAGCGAAACCTGGCTTACCTACCAAGAGCACAACTTACAATTTTCATGGTTACAAATTTTTGAGCCGCCATTTTGAATCGAAGATGGCGACTTTTCCAACATGTCGGATTTTTCCCCTCACATGCCCTGTAATCTACATACTTGAACGCAATTTCGTGATTCCACCATATCTACAAGTTGTGTAGAATTAGACGCCCCCTTATAACATTCCTAGCACTTTCTTACACCGAACATGACTATTTTTTCAAGTTTAAGGGCGGATTCGCAAACTACGCATCAGAATAAACATCACCTCGAAATTTCAACGTCCTACATACAGCCATTACAAATTTCACATTTTTTCGATTAGCGCCGCGAAACGAAAACGAATTTTAATGCTCTTTTTTCTATCATAAACTATGTTCCTAGCTTCACTGCCTGACAAAATATGACGTTTCTATGGTGTGCGGAACTACTCTAAAAACCAGCATTTCGAAACGACGAAAAATTTCGACACTTCATTTACATGGAAAATGTCGCCTTTTTCGTGATATCGGAATTTTCCCATTACTCACATCCCATGACGAACAAGTATGCAAAATTTGGTGTTTGTATGTTTTGTGGAAGTATGCAAACAATTAAGTGTGTTTCCGATTATAGAGGTATATAATTCATCGGAATAGAATGTCGCAAAAAAGTAGGTGCAATATGTGGGCCCCCAAAGCTAAACAAAAGCCAAATGTAGCAAAGTACTAATTTACAAATGATGAAAAGGATCAATTTTGTAAAGTAATGTAGAATTATGTAAAAATAGGGATGAACTACTATTAATAAATCTTGAACTTCCGTTAGTAATAGACGTCAGTCTGTTTTCTCTCTCTGACTCGAATTTCTGAAGAGATACTCGGACTTCTTTTACATGTAAATTAACGCATGAACTTTCGAGAAGTGGGCAGGAAGAAAGGTCGTGAGTGGGAATGTTACATGCAAAATTATAAAGATAGGAAATTATCTTGCAAATAATGTGAACATACATATTTATGCCCAAATGTTGACAAAATGGTGGGACATGTGAATTCTGACAGTTACACAACCTAATTTTTTATAACATGTAAAAATGTTTTATCTTTATATCAGTAGTTGAGTCAAGTTTAGAAAATCCACTTACATGTAAATTTAAACTGTTTAGCGGTTGAAAAGGATATGGACTTACTATACCATTTTTGAAACGTATTTACTTTCATAGAACATCTTGTAAATAAATATCCATTTATGCATACTCTCTAAATATAATAAAATATTAATAAAATAACATAACATCGTTTAGAATATATATTTTAAAGACTCCTTTGGAGACAACTGTAATAATATACTGTGATATAAAAACGAATTTAACTTTGAAATTAGAATATAGTAACAGAATGCAATTTTCTTTGTGATTATACATAAATTCACATTTTTGGGAATATTCTTGAAAAATATCTTCCCGGGAATTTACCCATCAGTAGTCGTGGGCAATGAATCAGCAAACCGCACTGCACGTGGCAGTTTGTTTGGTCACCCGATTTCTCTCAAACTCATACCCTCCTCTTACCGCTCCCATTCCCTCTCTCGTCGACTAAAGCATGGCAAACATTGTAACTCTCAAAGTCCTACAGCTAATTGGTACTGGCATCACCCTTCCCCTCTAACCTTCCTTGGTTTGTTTCTACCTCCCTCCCTCTTTCTACCTCCCTCTCCCTCTTTCAAATTCGTATCTTACTCCAACTCCGTCTTCATGTCGCACCTATTATTGTTCGCCTCCGTCAACGTCCCTCTCCCCACTGTGACTGTGGAGCAAACCTTGGTACAGGTAATCATTTGTGGTTTTCATGTCTTCTCTACTCTCTCTATCGTTCCCAGTTCTACTCTCTCTTGTATGCAACTTATGGTTCGGGACCTTTTGACGTGGATTCCATTCTATTCACGGCACGGATTTCTCTTCTCAATTTTTTTCTCTTTTATCTCTCTGAAAACCGCATGTTTCCCTGTAGTTCATAGTGTTCTCTCTTGTCAGCCGCATATCTCTTAAATTTCAAAGAGTTTATTCTCTACCCTATTTGACCTATCTTATTTTTTGTTACCTCTGTAAATTGCCGATAAGTCTTATTCAAGGTGGTAGCAACATATTTGCATCATATTTGACGCAACAGCAGTGAAGCAGTTTGTTAGCATTCCTGTTTTTGCTGCCTCCTAGCATATATTTTTTTTCTGCATTGTAGATTTTATGCCATACTTCCGGACGCTAAATGTCTATGGAAATCGTGAAAGAATTGTAATTTTTCAACAATTGCTTCAGATGGTTTCGTGAACTTCATCTGCGCTAAGTGGATCATTTTCAAATAGTGCAGTGGAAATGTTTTGGGAAGAAATAACAAGGAAATTAGTGAAAGAGTTCTGATTTTTTTTTAAAAAAAGTTACTTTTAGTTGTACGCATAAACTTAGCTTGTACGTATCCTTTACTCAATATTGATGGTAATGCGGTAATGTATGTGAGCGACTCTTGAATAGACTGGTAAGCGCCATTTCCGGCGAAATTCAGTTATTGTGTGGAATGATTTCGAATCAAACTTCAGCACAGTATGAAGGTATTTTAAGTTCTTTCATCAGGAAATTCACTCTTAATATCTTACAAAGTATTTCTATAGGGAAGAGCTGCATTTCTGGGTGTATATGCATTATAAGAGGGCTTACACGTTACTGACACTTCTACAAACAGGATCTGGATGCCATTTAAACAATGTGAAAAATTATGAATCAACCAGTGCTAGGTAGCCACTGAAAAGCACAAATGCGCAAGGGTGCAAGAGGATGAGCCTGGGTGCGTCCGAAGGGGCAGGCGGGTTAGCGATGGTGGATGTGCACGTACCCGATGATAGTGCAAAAACTTTGTATCTCATAAAACTGCATGCCTTACATCTTTACTGTGTATCTCGCACAACTGCAACGCGCATGACTAATTTGTGAAGATACGGCCTGCAAAACATAGTTTTTAACATCCTACGTTTACACTCCTAATAGGAGTTTGTAACTCCTAATAGATGTCTTTGTAATGCAAAAGCAAGTTGTGTAACGTACAAAAGAAAATTTAATGACGAAAATATACAATATTTTAATCACTTTCTCAGGGAAGAAAATTGGAACGAGCTTTATATACATAATGAGATTAATGAAGCTTTCAGTTACTTCATTGACACCATAAGATTCTATTTCGATCTAGCATTCCCTGTTGTAAAATTGTAATTTCTCCAAAACAACCAAAACCCTGGGTAACACAAAGGATCAGAATAGCAAGTAAAAAAAAAATGAGACTTCTTAACAATTCTAAAACACAAGGAAATCTATCACCATATAAAGAGATATATTACAAAAGATACCATAACCTATACAAACGGGTTCTGAAAGCAGCAAAAAAATTACACAATGACACAGTCATTAAAAATCAGATAAGTCGAAGGTGTTGTGGAAACTAGTGAAGAGCGAGTTAAGTTTAAACACTCGTAATGATGACGGTAATTTAGAGATAATTTAAAATGGCAACATAATAAAAGATCCTCGTATAATTGCTGACCTATTTAATAACTATTACACCAACTTATCACAAACGTACAATAATGATCCAGCATTGTCCACTTCGAAAATATTCTCAAATTTTGCAACAATACAATATACCTACATCCAGCTACAAATGAGCCATTCTATCGTCACAGGCAGGACATTTACACTACCCTTTTGATGCTTTAAAATTGTATATTTCTAAAAGTACAGCATAAATTCTGCTAATTGTATGAGATATGAGCAGTACAGACTTTAAAGTATATGTATCTGATGCTTTCAGTATTTTTTTTCTGTAAAGATTAGCAAATATTAATCCCTAAACGTCTGTCACGGGCGGGGACAAAAAAGAGAAGTGACTTTTGACAGACCAGGTGAATGTTACAAAACTCTGTGAAGTCTTAGCTCAAAATGTTTTTTATTTAAACGGAAATGTATAAATTAGAAATTTTTAAACTTCACATAAGAGAAATTTGCCGAATATTTATATTAAAAATAAACTAAACTTTACTGTGTCACGGGCAGGACACATGGTTGTCACGGACAGGACACCGTGTGAATCAACACAAAAAATCTCAATAAGAATGATTTCAAAAATAAAATAAAATCGAAAATAAGTCAATTTCTGCTTTTCTGTTATAACATTGTACACAAATAATTCTATTTACTTTACTTGAGGCTCGCTTTCATTACATAAAAATAATAATATGTCGTACACTTATCTCTCACTACCTACAGTTTAGGAAATGATTTTATTTGCACATTTACAAACACCTTGTACGGAAATTTGTAAAAAACAGTGTTTAACAGTATATAAAATAGGTGCTGGTATCCAGTGCCTGTGCCATGGGAAATCAGCGCCCGAGGCGAGAGTATACAACGCGTCGCGACGGCGCCCCCGTAAATATGAGTGAGGTCGACAGACCAGCCGCAAAGCGTCACCGTGGTTGGCGAAACGCGCAAGAAAATTTTTTAAAATAAACCTTGCTTTTTCTTGATTTTGAACACTTTTTAATACTTTTTCCCTTCCATTTTTTTTCTTTTATTTTTCCTCTTGAATTTTGCGCCCGCTTACTTTGACGCTCAGGGCCGCCACCCCGCTCGCCCCTTCTCTCCACGGAACGGCACTGCTGGCATCGCAGGTAATATTTGATCGAAATGCACGTAAGACACATCTTCAAGAGTCTTGAAAATTTTACGGTCTTCATACGAATTTTCTTAACTTCTTTGTCCTCTTCCACTGGGATTTGTGCGATAGTTGCATGTCTATGTTTTCTTTTTGTGCCCACTAGAGAAAAATTCCATCAACAAAAATGTTCCTTGTGTTATATCTTCAACAGCTGGTCTAACAGAAGCCTTGTTAACATGCACACCTCAGTCGTCCCTCTAGATAACTTCATAGCTTTCGGAATGATCATTTTCAGAATCTGAATAAAAGTCTGTTAGAAATTTAAAGATTTTACACGGATGCAGCTCTGATTTAAAAGTTCAACGAACTATCAAATTTTCGCTGTCAAATTGCAGAAAAAAATGTTTTCATTGGAGACATTCAATTAACAAGAGCATTTTTCCCGTCTTTTACTCAAAGGGTCTTTTTTTCAATTTCTGCTGATGATAGTAGTAAAACAGATATATTATGAAACGAAGAGCTTAAAGCTGCTACGAAATCAGCAGCACATTCTACAATTACTTTCTTTTGTTTCACAAAGTTCCGTACTGGCCTTCTTCTAGGTACTCCAATCCCATCCACTTCTCCCTTGAAACGAACAAAAAGGTGACGCTAGTGATAATATTTATATGACACTTATTTTCAGTTAATGCATCATACTGACAGTAATACATAATCCTCTATTTAAGTAAATAATGTTTATGCTTAGAAAACTTTATTTTAGTACACATGGAATCATTTTCTATCATGAATAACCAATGTACACAAAACTATCCCACCAGTGGCATGCCCACTGTGACGGGCAGGACAAGTTTTCAAATGGAAATAAATTGAAATATATTGTTAGCATTAGTCCAAAATTTGGTAAATTAGAAGTACACATGCAAATTGTTACTTCTACTAAGTACGAATTACATCCTCAAATTTAGTAATTCAGTACAATTACTTTTGGTAATTTTCTATCACGGGCAGGACACCAAGTTGACATTTATATCTTTAATGATATTATAAACAATTTTTATTCTGTAAGCCATTTTTCAACTGCGGCTTGTAGCAATAAGAGGCATCTTGAATAGCTCGAAGTTACTTCATCCAAACATGCACCATATACCGTAAAATATTGCCAATAACAAAAATTTAAAAAATTCCTCGCAGCCGGCAGGTTACAAATTACCAACAAAGACTTAAAATTTTACGTGAATAATAAGCATAAATAAGTTTTTCTCTGTGAAAAAGTAAATTTCGTTCTGTTTACTTCATATATACGTAAAAATGTATTGCTTTTGACAGTTTTCGAAAATTTGGGTTCAGGCTCACTTTCTCAAGGAGTGGCCCTAATGCAGAAATAATAGAATGGTAAAGAAAATGAAAATTAAATGATCAGCTGGCGTAGACGGCATACCGCCAAGTATTGTAAAGAAAAGCATTAAATACGAGGGCTGTCTAAAAAGTATCCGACCTTTGGCCAGAAAAATAGTTGCGAATACCTGACAGATTTGGGACCCTAATCCCCTTCAAAGTAGGCCCCTTGTGCTTCCACACACTTAGCCCACCGATCCTTCCACTGCTGGAAACACCGCTGGAAGTCTTCTTTTGGAATGTTGTTTCAGCTCCGTCGTCGTGTTCCGCATTATGTCTTCTCTACTCTCAAAACGGGATCCCTTCAGAGGCGTCTACAATTTTGGAAACAACCAGAAGTCACAAGGAGCCAGGTCTGGAGAGTAGGGAGGTTGGCGAACGGTTGTAATTCCATGTTTGGCTAAGAACGTGTGGATCAATTGGGATGAATGTGCTGGGGCGTTGTCATGATGGACGTGCCAGTTCTTCGCTGTCCACATGTCTGGTCTTTTGCGCCGGACTGCGTCACGGAGTCGCCTGAGAACATCTTGATAGTACTCCTTTGTTACTGTTTGTCCTTCCGGTGCGTACTCGTGATGCACAATTCCACGGTCATCGAAGAAAACAGTCAGCAACACCTTGATTTTGCTTCGCACCTGCCGCGCTTTCTTCGGCCTTGGAGAATCGGGATGCTTCCATTGAGACGATTGTTGTTTTGTTTCTGGGTCGTACCCGTACACCTATGACTCATCTCCAGTTATCACGGAATTCAGATACCCAGGATCAGTGTTGGTGGTGTCCAGAAGGTCCTGTGCAACGTCAAAACGGGTGTCTTTTTGTTCCTGAGACAACAACTTGGGTACAAATTTAGCAGCCACTCGTTTCATGTTCAAATCGTCACGCAAAATTGCACGTGCAGAATCTTTACTCACTCCAACATCTTCTGCAATCTCCCGCACTGTCAAACGGCGATCTGCCATCACCAAATTTCGCACCCGCTCAACAACAGCTGCATTTCGAGCAGTTTGGGGCCTGCCGCTACGCTGCTCACTCTCGACTGATATGCGGCCATCTTTGAGTCGGTTGAACCATTGTTTAATTTGTGTTACACCCATCGCATCTTCTCCAAACACCTGCTGAATCTTACGAATTGTTTGGCTTTGAGAATCACTCAGCCTTTGACAGAATTTGATTCAGTATCTTTACTCAATTCGTTCAGTCATCTTGCGAGAAACACTAAATCCGACGAACACTACCAACAGCACCTCACTTCGCGACCACCAGCTCACGACTGGCACACGCGAACGCGGTGAAAAAATTCAAGCATGCGCATTAAGGTTCCTCCTTCCACCGTGCACGGTGGCGCCGCCTGAGAATCACTACTTTGCGTGGAAACAATTAAGGTCGGATACTTTTTAGACAGGCATCGTATATTGCTGACTCCCTGTGTTTCCTCATAAATATGTCGTTCTCAAGTGGAGAATTCCCTAGTATATTAAAAATTCCAAAAGTAAAACCAATATATAAAAAAGGCGACAAATCAGCGCTTGAAAATTATAGGCATATTTCGCTTCTGCCAATTTTCTCAAAAATCTTAGAAACCACAATGAGTGTCCGGCTAGCATCCTTTTTACTTAAACATGATATAATAACACATGAGCAACATGGCTTCCTACAAGGGAAATCAACGGAAATTGCAATATATAACTTCGTGGAACGTGTACATAAAAGTTTAGATAGTAAGGAGAAATGTATAGTTTTTTTCCTGGATCTTTTGAAAGCATTTGACTTAGTGTCACATAGAAATCTTCTCTCAAAGCTACAAGATAACGGAATAAGAGGCATTGCATCCAAATGGTTTCAATCGTATCTGAGAAATCGGCAGCAAGTAGTGGAAATTACATACAATAACAGGGATACAAACCAAGCTACATACTACATATCAGAGAAACAAGAAATAACATGTGGAGTGCCACAAGAATCCGTATTAGGGCCGCTATTACTTTTGATATATATTAACTACCTACCAAGTATTATTGCTCCAGCAGAAGCATCCCTTTATGCAGATGACGCTAATATTATAGTAAAAGATAATACAAATGAGGTTGTTGAAGGTAGTGCAAACGAAATCCTTTGTAAACTATCTCACTGGGTTAAAGAAAATAAGCTTAAATTAAATGTTGAAAAGACAAGCAATCAATTTTCATCACATGCGCAACAAACATGCACAGCCTAGGAACATTGTAATTCAAAATAACGAAATAGAATTTGTAAACTCAATTAAGTTCTTAGGAATTTTGATAGATAGAAGTCTCTCCTGGGATGTGCAAATAACTAAGCTTAGTAAAAGATTAAACCAAATATATTTCGCAATTAAAGTACTTTAAAAAGATTTAAGAGAGTCTACTTTAAAAACAGTTTACTTTGGATTATTCCAATCGAAATGAAATGAAATCTTTGAGTCTTACGTCCCACGGTTATGCCGGTTAGGCTAAAGGAGAGGGTGATGATGAGTAATGAATGAA